>NC_133945.1:17235954-17548595 GCF_031877795.1 Strix aluco | reverse complement strand
CAAAAAACCACTGGGAATGATCTCAGACATGAGATGTTTCCTAAGTGGTGAAAACCCAGCTGCACCAGAATGACCATATTAAAATTTTCATACATTAGCAAAGATGATGACTTCTCAGCCAATTGTAGGCTCATCTATTGCAAAGTCTCCTTCTGCACAATGTTAATTGTTCCCAGTGTGATTAACGGTGATTCCCAAACCCACTCAGCTGGGGCACAAAAACTTGTGGTAAGTTTTCAGTGGGCTTCCAGAAATACAAATCATGGCCTGGACAAAATTATATTTGCAGTACTATGACTAAAAGAAAAACATATGGTCCTTTTTGATGTATCTTACTGGTGATAACCATAAATGTCAGGGATCAAATAACAGCAAGTCAGGAAAAGCAAGACTTGTGATACAGCCAAATTGATCTTCTGCCATATTTATGGAGTTGGTTTTTTCTTCATGTATGGAAAAAAAAAAAATCTATTCTCTGTTAAAAATCTTTCTGTTATAGAAATACTTGCTATGTGTTCTGATACTGTCAACAGCTCAAAATACTGAGATCTTGACATTGTTTAAAATAATTTTAAAAAATTGGGTGTTGTGCTAGCTAATAAATACTGGTACTAGTTGAGAAGTATTCAAATCAGCGTGAGCTTGAGCTGTGGCTCTTGGAGTCACACAACCACTGTTATGTTGGGAGACGTACTGAAAACAGAACATTGTTTTCCAAATGTTTCCACAAATATTTCAGAGAATATTTCTTGGTCTGATACACATTTCAAGGCAAAAAAAACCTCAGTAAACTTGAATGTGATATCAGCAAGATAGTCTGGAAACTTTTATTAATTTTGCTGGTTGGTGCAAAGAAATGGTATGAAGAAATAGCTGCTGTGCAGATTAACTCTTTTTAACTGTCACCTTTTCCTGTGTGCATAGTGGTAAAATATTATGTAAAACTGATTTTATTGTCATTAAAATCCAGTGATTTATAGTTCTATGCAGTCAATGTTCCATGCTTAAGAACTAAAAAAATTAAAAAACAGCTTCTGAACCTCTTTTGAAGAGATTGCAGCTGGCCGGTTCGTTTCTGTTTATTTGTTACTCCAGTCTAGAAAGAAATTAGAAATATCCCAACTAAAAAAACCTCATCTATTTCTCCAAATGACTAGCTTGTAAAACAAATAGATCAGGGGTTCTTCACGATAACTTGTAAATGGCTAATGCTATGCAGGACTGCCATGCTCTTCACCACTGTGAATACCAGTGTAATGGTGCGTATTCTCTCCCAGAAATGATGGGGAGGAAAGAAATCCTCAGAAAAAATCAGTGAACCAGACAGAAATGTAGCGCAGACACAGAGACTTTCAGGCAAATGGTCTGAGCCACTCAGTCATGTCATGCAAAATTTGCTGTGTAGTTGGGTAAGGCGAGTCTGCAACGTGCATAGGAGACCTCACAGGAGCAAGGGAAATACTAGGTGGAAAGTTTCTCTGTGATGAAGGGCAGTGTGAGGCCTCAGTCTGATCCTGTTGGACATTATGCTGTTGAAAGTCTCATCTGCCAGGTTCAAAGGAAAGCCAACGCCTCATCTACATATTAAAAATTAATGCTTTCCCCAAAAGCTGGAGGCCTGATATTACTGTTGTGTATTTATGGTCTTGCTCTGCCCAGCATGTGCGTGGATTGAAGGAAAAGACGCAAAGCCCTTACCCAGGGGGGGACATGGTATCTACAGCAATCCCTAATGGCCCATTGCTTCCACAATCACTGTGCTGGGAAGAGAGGTTACTTGAATAATGTTAATGCTGAGATTAAAATATTGGACAGGGACTGAGAAATTCTGAGTTAATTTTCTGGCTCTGTCAAAAACAGTATATGGGAGTTAGTTAAATAATTTAATCTCTGTGCCTCGCATTCTTATCATCTGACAATTTTGCATCCCAAAAGGCTGTTATGAAACACAATGCATTAATATGAGTCACATACTGTAAAGATGGTTACCATGTACATGGAGAGATTTAAGCTTTCTGTTCGCTTTGAAGCTGTTGTTTGCTCATGAAGTGTTAGTCACAAAACAGCACCAAGGCAAAAATGCCTATCATTCAGTAAACTGTGACTGATGTTGTTTCCACATCTGTATCTACAGTAATACAGGTGGAAATGATTTTCCATTTAAAATGCATTGATTTTTATTTGTTGCAGTAAATTCAGGCGCAGAGACCCTTTGATACCAGAGCAAGGCCTCAGTCTGTTTGGTCATGTTTGCTCAGCTCAAGCGAGAATGTATTCAGAAAATCCCCAAAATGCTATCTAGAGGTGGCCATTAGGGACGAGGCAAAGTGCATTCAAACTTAAAAGATATTTTTCACTGTCTCTCAGGTTCTGAGACTCTCTCACTCTAAGGTTCTGAGAAACTTGGACTGAAGGTGGCTCTTCCTTCACGTGTAGCTGGACTTTTTATTTATTTGTTTGACATTACTATCCTTAAGTTCTTGATATCAGAAATATGCTAAATATTTGGCAGTAGTTTATAAGCACATTCTGTAAGAGCACTCATAACAGTAAAAAAAAAAAAAATCATGGTTTTGAGTTATGTAACCTTGAAATCTCTTGGTCTTCACTTGGGGGTAAAGCTTATTCCATGACTCCTTTGACTTTCCCTGGATTTTAAGTATCAAATATACCCAAACCCCAGGGCACCGTTGGGATGGTGTGCCAGCTTAGTTGCCCACAGTGGATCCTACAGCCACTCTCCAGCATCAGTCCCAGATTCAGCCCGGACCCCATGGCCTCCTGAGGTCCTACAGCAGCCCTGCATCTGTGAGCTAGTGTGGTTCTGAAAATGATCCTGCACTTGAAAATCCATCTGTAATTGAGACACCATATAATCTGACAGTGATAGGTGCATAGAAATAGGTGCCATTTGTCTTGAATAGCAAAGCCCAGACTGAAAAAGGAAATGTTTAGTGGAGGTTAATACCATGCTTGAAAGAACATTAACAAAGGAAAATAAGAAACAGACTATGTAGCAATTTCTGACCAAAATAAAATAACCTCCAAAACAAATATTCTTCTCTTACTTTCTTCTCAAGCTTTGAGTTCCTGTCGTGTAATAATTACTTTGATGATTTCTGAAGGGGATTCTATTTTTCTCTAAAAATGTTTACAGCCCCATCACATCTAATTATTCCTGGCTTTTTCTTCAACAGTTTTTAAAAGAGATTGAGCACAACAGCATTTATCTTTTCAAGATAGGGAGAGAGGAGGAAAAAATGGTGAGGTACCTATCCTCCTGGAATCCGGGCTCTTATATTTCCAGATAAATGAATGTATTTAACTAGGTCATAATGAGTAATAAGGAAAAGCTTCTATTTCATTGCCTTGAAATAGACCATTTTAGTCTCTTATTATCATTTATTATTTATTTTAATTAGTCTTAATTGCTGTGACAATTTGCATTTTAATAGATGCTCGGATGATTAAGAAGAAAACTTTCCCAGAACCATAATCACAGTATTTCTAGAGCATTGAAATTCAGCCCAGCCGCGAGCCCTTGCCCGCTGTCTCTGCACAGCCCTGCCGCAATTAGCATTCGGCTTCAGCACCGAGGTTATCGCTACAACTGTGGTAAGCGCTTCACCCCTTCTGGCAAATCGTCGCTTGGCATTATTTTCCCAGTAGACTTGCTTCCCTGCAGGTGCAGAAGAGCCAGTGTAGAGATAGCGCTTATATAAAGCTAGTTTAAGGCTTTTATTAATACCGTGACACTGTGTTTAAGTGCTCCGTTTAGTGTGAGTTAAGTTTTTTTCTGAACTGCCTTTATAGCTTCTCTGTTGGCTACTCTCACCCCCAAGGAATTGTATGGTAAGTCTCACTTTATGCATGAGTGCCAGAGGATAGGAATCAGTTGCATTATAAGTGAAGAAGCTGTAGCTCTTTAATGTAACTAGTAGCTTTGGGTTTGCTTGCAAGCTGACAGCATTTATGCTATGGTGGTGGAAGGCACAGTCCAAACTCATGTCGAACCTGTAATCTTCACTGTGGTGCACCATTTGCCAAGCAGCCATGTAGATTAAGTCTCACCATGAAGTTGTGAGCAGCAGTTGGTATATGACTAATCTCATTTCCAACTAGCCTGGGCATCCTTGCACTGGAGAGCAGTCTCCAGCCTAGAGGACAGCCCTCATCTGCTGAGTATTAGCCCCTTCCCCAACACCCCATGGGTCAACAAAAAGATGCATCATGCCTGGACCAGCACAAAATGCAGATTTTTGTCACTAGAGCCATAGCATGGGCAAGGAGCCACATGGAAAAGGTAGAAACAGAGCAATGGCATCAACAACTCTCTAGAGCAGCCCTGGGACTTTCAGGTTGGAGCCTGGCTGTCCTGCACGGAGGGAGCGAGCCAGCAGCTGCTCTCGCTGCCAGATGGGCCTGATGAGGCTCTGCCTACTGGCTGCAGTCCTTGGGATCAGCTGTTTTTGCATAGACCTGGTTGTAACTTCTTTATAATGAAACACAGCAACACAAAGCTATTTTTCTGTGCTGATTTTTAATGGGCTATTAATATATGTTTGATATGAGATACCAAAAATATTCACTGTATTGCACAATTGGGTTTTTTCAGGTATGCAGAAATTCTTAGTTCTGAATTTTTTCTGTGAACACAATGATTCTATTTTTAGAGTCAAAAATTCAAGTGAAACTCCTGTAAAATTCTGTGGGGTTTTGTGAAAGGTTTTGTTAGAAGTCTTGCTGAGAGTTTTTCAACTTGCAACAATTAGTAAGAATCTTATGAGTGACGGGGAATTCTGTGGCCAGGAGGAGAGTTAGTCACCCTTAAAATAACTTATTTCAACAACAGAAACATAATTTTCCTTTCTAGGATTTTTACATGTATTTGTGCCATTGTACAGTAACATCTGTATTCTAATTATGTATCCTATTATTTCTCTGCTGTTAAATTAATTTGGCACTGTTAAAAGTAGACAGAAGAGGAAAACTGATACTGCTGCTTGTAAAAAAATGCAATCAGCAGTGCAATAATTCCCTGCTAAATTACTTCAGTCAAATACATTAGCTTTTCAGTGGTAAAAAACAAATCTGTTGTGATCAAAAGAAAGGTAATACTTGTACTCATGCCAGTTTACCATTAGTCTTGCCTTAACAAAGATGAGATATGAACTTTTGTTGCAATTCAATTTTAAGGGAGACAGTGAAGAACAATAGGCTGTGTCTCCCCATTACCTTGTTGCTATCTTTTCTCTCAGTGCAGATCAAGAAAATATTTGCTAAAATATCTCATTGCTTTTCTAATTTCCCTCACAGCATGAAGCATCACAGCAATTTCTATATTCTTATTATGTCCAGACCTGGATACTCTGGCATTTCATTAATCTAATTACAGATGTCAAACAATAACAATTCAGCTCTTTGCCTTCACAAAATCTGTCTCTTCCCTTGTCCTTATTAAAAAAGAAACAAACAAATAGAAATATAGTTTCACTATTCACTACTGTCTGCATTATGCTGTACTGGGAATTTCCATGGTCGCTCTCCATCCCCTTCGTGCTGCTCCACTGAGTAGTTCAGCTGGAATCAGGGTCTACACCCCACCTCTGGGAGACAATAATTAAATAACTGTCAATAAATAACTGAAATGCTAAGAAAATATATCACAGCTCTGCTTTCCCTGGGAGGAGTGTATGTGAAAGGCAGGTGGTGCCAGTGGGAGTTGTGCCCCTGACTCCAGCTAGGTCAGGACCTGCTCCCACACTGCTCCACCTGCATCTGCTCTCTCCCTCGCTGGTACCTGCCAGTGCCAGGGTGGAGCTGAAACCAGGGCTGCTGGAAACGGCCGTGTGCTCCCTTATGCATCAAACCGCTAGTTTGGAATGTGACCTACATTTCTCTGCAGTGGTTTATAATACTCTTAATAACTCTGAAGCACAATATTAACATGCTTCTTTAAAGAAAACGCCATAAAATTTAATATTAATATTGAGGGGTTTTCCCTCTCTCAACAGTACCTTGCTGCGCTCAGAAAAGCTCCTTCTAATGCCCACGGACATACTTGTGAAGGTTTAATCATCTTGTTTCCTCCTTGTTTCACTCCATGGTTACTTTTATATGCAGCTGTAGTACCCAGGAGCCAGTGGCACGTGTCCCTGCTCGGCGAGGAGCAAGGGGCTCTCCCAGGGCGAGTCCACCTCTGCTGCGGATGCCCACCTCCAGCCACAGCTTGTTCCCCTGCTCAGAGGCTCTCTCAGCAGTCAAGCTCTAAATAGTCCCCAAATAATTTTTTCTAGATGGGGAATGGGGGGCTATCAATGCCAACTGAGATTTTAGAGGGAGCTATGTGAGCTGGTGTCGGACTGCTGTGCCATGGAAACCTTATACTGATATCTACAGGTATCTAAACACACAGAAATACATCCAGCTCTTTAAGCTCAGAGTAAATAGTGATACTACTAAGAACATTATACATACGGTGCTTTTGTCCAAGGAAAAGTTTTCTAGAAAACTTGGGTAAACAATCCATAGAAGCAGCCCTCTGCTTTAGCTGGGAGCTGGACAAGACAACCTAATAGATCTTTTCGATTTCTCACCTCCAAAACCCAGCACAGTTTATTTTTTTTTTTTATGTTCATGATCAGTGGAGCATATCTGTGCATGCTGAAAAAAAGATTGGCTATAACCATTTTTTACTTGCTTTGACATGTACTTTGTCTTTTTATAAAAAACAAACTTCAAAAATTCATGGTTAGTAAGAGGCCTCATATTACAAGCAGTTTAATCAGGCTGTACCAGTACAAGGCACATGCTTAAACACAGTCTCTTCTAAGCAAGGGCATGACTTGCTACTTTTAATGCATGATATCTTTTGCTGTTGGGCCTCTGAGCCTTGACTTATGTTTAATCTTTCAATTAAATTCCCTTCAGACATGTGAATTTTGTCAATGCTTATTTCTCCCACACAAAAATCTGGTTATATTATGTGATGTTTTCTTCAGATCTTCGCTATTCTTCATGGCATTTCCCACCCCCTTTTTTTTTTCTTTCCCTCCGCTGGAAGGAAAACCTGTTTTTAACTATGCCTGAAGCTTTGTCTTTTATCCCTCACCAGTGTCTCTCAGACAGCAAATCTCTGTGTAGCAGGCATCCTACCTGAGACCCTCGGTTCCCTCCAGAAGGAGGTTTCTGCACAGCCTGCTCCAGGCAGGGGGGCATGGAGGGCAAGGGTCTCCATCAGCCGTGGGGAGTCACCCATGGGTGCCCTGGTCCCTAAGCACAGTGGTATTCCTGGTCAGTAGCTGCATCTCTGCACCACCAAGCTGGGAGCGTTGACTGGGGGTTGTTTTTATTGCAAGCAGACTCTGTGCCCCTTTCCCAGGGTGACCTGCAACCTCAGCTTGCAGTGGGCTCCGGGCACTCAGCTGCTAGATGGGGCTTCCTCTTTACTTCCACTAACATGAGTGAAATGATGACTCTTTGGTCAGTTTTTTCCATTTTCTGGTTTTTGAATGGTTTTCTGTCCAGAGAATATGGGGGGATTTTGTAAAATTTCTGATTAGGGACAATTTAGAGAAGGAGGAGGGGGAAAAAAGGAAAAAGCAAATGAGGAAACTAATGCAATCTGTTGTCTGCATGAACGAGATATTAAACAAGCTCAGTGAGTTGATCTCACGCACAGCTCTGGGTCATCCTTCAGCTCCTGCTTTCGGTCCTGGGTGTGCAGGTACAGGACTGCTGCGTGGCCTGGACTGAGTGTGGCAGTACTGCACCCCCATCCTTACTGGGGCTAAAACAACCCTGGCCAGCTTCATACTTAACTTCTTTCTGTATTTCAGTTTGGGTAAGAGCCTCGATTTGCAGGTTTAACACACTGCTTTTAGAGAGCTTCTAATTCAGAAATGTTTTGTGCATTTCTGCAGCTTTCAAAACCCATAAAATAAAACAGTTATCCCTTCTTGAACATATTTTTTTCAGAGCTGGGTTTTGATGCCCACTTTTATTTGCCCTTTCAGCTCTGTCAGTGAGTACAGCCACTCGCAGTTGGAGAACATAAAAGGATGGGTGATTTTACAGGTCACATTCAAGCTTTGAAGTTATCACTTCATTGAAAAAAATGCATGGTTGGTTGTTGTTTCATCATATCTTAATTACAGAAATTAACTCTGACCGTTAATGAAATTTCTAACAAAAGTAAGGTCTTCTTTGCTTCAAAGGGTGTTTTGCACAAAGAGGGGTCGGCCTAGGAGACTACGACTGATACAAGGACCCAGTGAGACTGACTTCTCTTCCTTTTAGCAACTCATTCTGGTAGGAAAAGTGCTCAAGAGCTCCTATGTACCATTTCTTATATACCTGCAAGTGCAGGATCTCATCTTATCAGGATTTTGAGGGATCTGGTTCGTTATATGTTAAAACAGGTCCAGTTAAACTACTCCTTAAGGAGACAGGATTTCTCCTAATGTGCTACTATAGGAAATTCCCAATTTAATAATCTGGTTGAACTTCAGAGTACGTTTGTAGTGTGAATGCAGAGAGCCTATCTGTTAACTGACCACATCCCAGAGACCTGGAAATATAAAAGTTTTATTATCCCTCCCTGGTGGACTCCTAAGAGACTTGCTCAAAAAGTCTTGTTTTTCCAACATATTGTTGTATGAGCCTTGATTTAAAGTATAAAATCAATCTTCAATTCACAGGGGAATGTAACAGAAAGAACTGGCACGTTTCAGCCCTAATTGTACCTTTTCCACGTGATAAGAAAATTCTGCTTTCAGATAAGCTGTGATTGTGGGGGATATCCCTGTACAGAATAATTCATCAAAACTAACCACTGCATCTAGTTTCAGCCACATAGTTCTCGATCAGTGGTTTACGGACTGAAAGATCTCATCCAAGATTTAATTCAATTACTTCAACTTGTGCTTCAAACACCATCAAAGTGTTGATTCTTTTCCCTTAATTCTTTTGAAAGGCTAATTCAGACTGACTCATTAACTAGAGATGACTACAAATTTGGATAATGCATTTAAGTGGAGAGGCTTGATCCATCTTGATTAAAAGATTTTTTGTAGCTAATGTTTAACCTCTGAAGTTCATAAACTGAGCTGCAGTTAATGACTGTGTTTTATTCTCAAATGCTTAAGCATCCTCCCACTTCTTTTTGCCCCCCTGCAATAAAATAGGGACACTTCCTGAGCTGCAAAATGTAACATTTATGCTAATTCAATATTATTATAGTTATTTCACAGTAACTGAAAAAATCTACGTGCAAAGAGTTACATAAACGACATGAATAAATGCACAGGCATATTGTTTGCTTCACTAAGTAAATCAGTACATTAGAAGGATAAACTATTTTATTACCTAATTAGCCATCATCCAGGAAGGGCGTTTTCATGAGCAGGAAGACAGATGGGCAAAAACTGTCCTGGATCACTTGTTCTGAAAAAACACTGCAAGAAAAACTGTTTAGCACTCATTTCTGATAACTTTCCTTGTATTTGGAGCAGGTAAAGATGTGGAAAATAATCTTAGTGCATGACTTTGATGCATGAAAGGGGATTCTTCCTACTTCCTGCATCATCAGCATAAAGAACCTTCATAAAAACATTCATAAAAACATGCATAAAACCAGTTTTGGGGTCTGTATTCTAAGTTACAACCATGTGGACCAACACCTCCTGAAAATGTGGTCTGATGTTAGGAATGCTAGAAATTATGCTTGATTACAACAAAAAGGGATTACCATGTATGGTGGGGTCTGTTTCCTATGAATTTAATAGGAAGCATTTTATAGAGTTCTTTTTACACCAAAATACTTACTGTAAAACAATAAAAACTGTTTACTGTAAAACAGGCTTCTGACTGTACTGATCATATGAAATGTGGACAGCAGAATTAGGTGAAAAAAGTTTGCAAATAAAATATTTGGTCAAAAGTTTAGCATGTGCAGGAATTGTTTGCAAACTCAAACAAGTATCTTCAGACAGGAGAAAACCGAAAACAGGCCATAGTCCAAAAGCTTGCAGAGAATAACCCTCAGCAGCACATGATAGGACACCTGCAGTGCAGAAATTTTCTCCTCCCTGGAGAATTTTAAAGCTTCCCTGGAAATCCTGAAAAAGTTTTGAACACACCTTTCACATCACTGACCCAGGCACAAGGCGAAGGAGCCCTCTGCTCCTCCAAATTTGCAAAGTTGGCTGTAGGCAGAGGAAAGACACACAGCTGCTTAGGGATTTGCTCTGACCTGGTAGGGCCACCTGCAAGGTTTTTTTCTTTGCTAAATCAGTGGTATTGGAAAAATATTGTATTGGAAACGACAAGTTTCTCTGTGGGCTTAAGACCACTAACTGTGTCTCTGTGTGTGTATGACTCTGTGTTTGTCACAGTGGTGTTGTCCGTGTGGTGTTTTCGAGGCTACAAAGCACCTCAGTAGGGAGCTGACCCAGTGTTCATACACAAGCTAAAAAAGATTTGAGCTGTATGACACGCCACTGAAACAGCCATCATAATGCCTTTTTGTAATAAGAAAGATCTGCCTGATGAAGTGAACAATTTGTTGCTTGCTCACAAATATCCATTCACTGGTGTGGATGCTTTGGTCCAGAAATTTTATTTCTTATTTATATCTCAACAGCTAATGCTTGAAAGAAAACAATATCCCTTCAGTGTGAGTCATTGGGAAATAAAACTGTGGGAGAAAGCTTGTGTTTGTGTTTAGATGGTCTTGTTTGCTCTTCGGTGCGTATAATTAAGTTTGAATACTTCATATTCAGGCTACAGTAAGGTTGTCCTAAAAGTCATTGTCAGGATGCAAGTCATTTCATCCTAGACTTGAATATGAGGTCTGATTTCTTTTCATTGTCTTAAGGGAGTACAAGTTCAAACAAACTATGTGTAAATTTCTGTATTTTGGACATTTAAAGCAAAGTAAGGTGACACCTGCCTTGTGTATCTGGAAGCAGATGAGGGTCACCAGCTTGCATAGCCAAGACAGGCTCTCCCAGGGTTGTTTCCCTGGCAATCCCCACACTGGCCTTTGAGTGGTCCTCCTTTAGTTCATATATTAAGGAATATTAAGGAATACTAATTCTCAGGATCTTGTCCAGCTCTCCACACATGAAAGTAGCCCCAAATTGTAGCTGATATAAATCAGCATAGCATCACTGACTTCCATCAAAGCTTGTGCCAAGGATCTGGCTGTGAAATACTTAAACTGCATTGACAGATCAGTTCAGAGAAGCATCCCTGTCTTCTGCCCTGTTATGATATGCTTCACAGGAAGCATGACGACAGCAGGTTGTACAAGGGTGACAGCACTAGGAGATCAGACCTTTGCTCATATGCTGCCCTGCAATGGGAAGAGAAGCTGATGATCATGCAGGGTATAAAATCACAGGCTTTAGCAGCAGCAAGGTCTCTCTGTGCCAGGCAGACCGCCGCACCTCTGCTGGGTGAAGTGACAGGACAAGGATGTACAGATGGATAGCTGCTGCGGTGGTCCCCAGCCACTCCATCTGATTCAGTGCTTTTTTTGACAAAGTAGGTTACTAGATCTGTGTATCATGAGGGTAGGGAGTGCTGCTGCATGCCTGGTGTATCTGATGCATGCCCAGCGCCAGCTGTGGGATCCTTCCCAAGGGCAGGCATTACCCGCGCAGTCCCTGCTGCGGCCGCAGCACCACGAGCTGCTGTGTGCCACACACCCAGCAAAGGTAGGCACCGTCTGCTAAACATGTGCCATAAGTTTCATGCTAGTGAACCTTCGTGCTTGTCTAGACCCAAAATCTGAAGATCAGTCTTGTAGTGGTGTGTGTTACATCTGCAGAGCTCTGGAAGCAATCGCCTTGCTTTTCTATGTGCCACTTCCAGACTAAAATTACTCTGTGTAACTCAATATTGTTTTCATACATACATATATGTGTCTAAAACATGCATAAACATATATTTGTAATTGTGTGCAGATGTGCATACATAGATACACATGCATTACAAATGTATTTAGTCCTGTAACCACTTGAGAGATGATACTTTCACACTTTCATCTAAGTTTTTCTGCTTATTAGGATATAGAACGTCCCCAGGGCTTTATGGAGGATTTTACATACACATGGCAAAATTGTCCCTCCAGCAAATTATTTCCTGTCTGAAAGATAAAACAAATAGATTTAGAAGGAAAACAGTGGTAAGACAAGTCCAGGCTTGCACAAAGATTTGTCCTCATTTCCAGAGTGGCAGATTAAGAGGCCATTCATTGGGTTTCATGGCTGGAAGCCCCGCCACTGGCAGCACACAAAGCAGGGTGAGCAGCTCGGCGAGGTTCTTGCCGTGCACCCCAGTGCATTGCACAGCCCCCAGCTGCAGACTGGTGTGTCAGGGGACATATCAGAAGAAAGCAACCCTGGTAGCAGAGCATCTTCCTTCTCCTTTCCTCTTATTTTCAGTCCTTCATTTTAGTAGAATTATTAACTCCTATTCCCGTTTATTGGCTTGTGCTTGCTTTGAGGAGAGTCGCATCCCACCTCCACAGTACCAGGCTCAGCAGTACCTGCGGGGGTTTCCTGCAGGAAAGCAGCTCCCCATCACCGACTGTGGCACTACCTCTTGGATGTGGCACCACTCAGTGTGGCAGCATTTGCAGAGGGACTGGAGAGGGGACAGACGAACCGGTAAGGTGCAATGAAGAGGATGGTGAGCAGGGCATCCAGGGCACTATCCTGCAGAGCTCGAGCTCGGTTTGCAGAGATTTGGAAGATGTTCTAAAGCCATGTTCCAAAACCAATACTTACAAAAGGATTACAAGGCTGCATGTGCTTCTGGCAAGCAATGGTTTTGTAGTGGTTTCCAAGCCACAGCAAACCATGTTTTTCCTGAAATGCCACTTTCAGCCACGGAGTTGGGGAAAAACGATTTGTCTAATGACTCTAACAAACCCTGTCACTGCTGGATACTTATTCCCTCTCCCTCTCACACGCACAGCTGGGCATAATCTATAGGGAAAACCTCAAGTTCTGCTTTTTGCTAGCCAGATTCATTAAACTAGGGCCAGTTATCTTCCCCTTCAATATACTACACATACCTTTAAATCTAAGTCCTCTGAATCCTCTGGGACAGCATGCTCGAGATTTAACTCAAGGGACAGCCACCTTGCACAGTGAATCTGCAGAAGTAATCCTGGGTTTATCTTGTCTTTGGACCTATTACAGCCACACATTAAACAGATATTTGTATCCCCAAATCAGCAATCTGCTGTTGAGATAGTGTCAGCATGAAGAAAGGGGACAGAATCTAATCTTTTGCAGATCAGTCATCCTGAATTTGAAAGATGTAGGCATCTTTTGTTTAGGGGCAGGTCTGAATATGGAGTGACTTGCTCTAATAAGACTTTATATAACTCTTTATTGGAACAGCAGGATTAGTAGAGGGATGATTAGACTTGGCCAAAATGCATGTGAAACCTGCTTTTTTTTATTTTGCACATTCTTCTGTATGCTTTGTGTCATCTACATACCAATTTTTTACTCAGTCTATAGGTTTGTGAGCTACTTGCATGGAGTTTACTAAAATGTAAGGACTTAATTATACCCTCATTCGATTCGGTGGGAGTTTTGCCATTGACTTGAATGAGAGCAGAGCTGTGAAAAAGGATTTGCGTGCATTGATTTAGAATGCTGCAAGGGAAGGTCAAATGTATGAACCTGGAGAAGAAGGAAAGTTCAGTGTCCTAACAATTATGACATCCCCTTGAGATTACATTCCTCCTGTAAATATATGTATCATATAAATAGGGTGTATGGTTTGTTTTGGATCCACAAATATTGGTGAGAATTTTTGGCTTCAAGGCTGTATGGTTTGTTTCAGATCCAGAAATATTAATGAGAATTTTTGGCTTCATTTTGGGAATTATAGAGCTGAATAGACTCTTCCCCGCCCCCCCCCCCCCCCGCAAAAATATTTTGGCTTTGCGTTTCAGTGGTGGTTTCCTTTTCATCTAGCGACATAATCCCTGACCTTGCTTTACAATAGCAACACTTCAAAAATATATCTGTAGACATTCATGTAGCTGATCTAGAATAAGTCACTTATGGCTGTATGATTTCCTGCTTTGAAGGATGTAGTGAAAGGTAGAGATGAGACAAAGAACAAGAGGCCAAAGCTGCAAGGCTCACAGTTCTTGGTAGCACTTAGTGTAGCATATGGGCAATGTGGTTTGCCAGTAATCCTGAAACAGCATTCCCTAGCTCAGTTTGCCATCCCAGGAACCACAAAACATCTGATAATTTTGTTGTCCCCATCACTTCTGTCTGAAAGTCCTGTGACTGCCGAGAGGCGATCCTGGATTGCCTTGCAGCGTAAAACCAGAGGATTGGCACAAGATGCGTGGTGTTTTAAGATTCACTTAAAATCTGCTGAGACATTTGAGCAAGTCCCACTGGCTTAAGTGGGGACTTCAGGTGGGAGTGGGGTGATGGATCAAAGTTGTGTCATCCCCTTGCATGCAGGTAAATGCCACCCATGGTGAGTGTCTGCAAGTAACCATCACACTGACGTTCCTTGCTCTTAAGTTGTGATTCTTAGTTTTGAAACAGATTGGCTAGAAGATGACTGTCCCTGCAACCAGGGAAACTTGGCTTCTCCAAGTCCTTTTACAACAAAGCTAAAAAATATGAGTGGCGAGAGCACCAGTGGCTAGAGAGGAAGAGATGAGTATAATGACACCAGAGAGAAGCAGTGACCTGAGTCCTGACCCATCGGGGCCAGCCAGCAGAGTCCCACTGCTCTTAAGCAGAGAGGCTTTGCAGACAGCACTTGCATAGATAAACTGATTTAAATGTGTTCACGACCCATTTATTTGTATGTGATTAGTTGATACATATTCTGGGAATCCTGAAACACTGCCAGCTCTTTGTTAAGCTTTTGGGAAATGCACACACTGCTGGAGATAGCCTGCTGTGTGTCTGACTTAATTTTCCAACTTATCAGGCATACAGAGTTAATTCTTCACTGATCTCTCTTGGCAAGTTCAGCTTTGTTTGGTCTGGCTTTTCTCCTAGCATTTTCAGTACTCCTCTCCAAGTGGCCCAACAGCTGTATCTACCTTCCCAAAACTCCCAGTTTCCTGCTTTTGTTAAATTCCATAGCATATATTGATATTTTCACTAATCAAGCATGAGGAACACCAAGGGCTTTAACAAACTGAGTTCAGCTGTCTCTGAACCTGAGAAAAGTGCTGTCACAAAACATACTATAAATGAAATTAAATTGATAAAGCTAATTACAAATCCAGAGAGTCAGAGTGAATAACACCTATTCCAATTTTTAAAAGGCACTGCTTTCCCTATTTCAGCTTTCATTATATTTGGCTATAAATATAAACCCCAAAGTGCATTTATACCTACTCAGATAGGGCCAAATCCTTATTTGCCATTCCTGGGTACATCCCAGTATGTAGCTTATGGCACCTGGGTGCTTCCTTCAAATCACTGATGAGAATAACCTTGATTTTTCTCCTGAGCCTGTTACAGCATGGACATTTCAGCCTCAGTTATGTTAATGCAGTTGCCCTGGTTTGGGCAGGAGAGGATTTCGGTGGAGTCGGGCAGCTTTCACAGAATTCCCTGGGAGCAGGATTAGGCCATTGAGTGGCAATAACTTGAGGCACATGTTAATCAATTTTAAGGGTTACTTTTGCTTTCATTGGCAGCTGGATCTTTACTTCTTAACTCTTGAGGATGTAATGACAAGGATGAATGACACCACAGGACCTGGCTACAATTTCTGGCTGTCTGGACTTCATATGAACTCAAAATCACGTCCATGCTCGTGGAAAAATATAGAGTATTAACATTGTCATTGTATGGACAAACGAATGGCCTTGTGAGGACAGGCTCCTGACAGCTTTATTTATAACCATTCCCCAAACAGTCTCTGAGACTTCTACACAGCTGTGTATGGGGTAACATATAAGACAGGAGTTATGCTGGGTCTCTTGTGGTAAATCAAATCCAATAAGAAACATGTTAAAATTCGATCCTACAATTTTCACACTCTGTTTAAACTATGATGATATTCTCTTCTGGGATTTTCTGGGTGACTAGTAATCTTTAATTCAGTAATCTGTAGCTGTAGAAGTTGTACATGAGCCGCTGTAATTTTAAACTGATTAATTGCATTGCCCACAGCTCAGTGGCAATTGCTCACCATGGGTAATTAAGATGTCCTGGAAGATTCCAAGAAGGAGCTGGAGAAGGATGCATGGCAAATGAAAAGCAGAATAAAATTGGAGAAAGATATTCACTGATCATAGCTGATGCTAAAATATCTTTCTTTAATGGAACAACTTATTTTCTAGTTTATAGCAGTAGCTGGATTAATCAATTAGATATGACTGGCTTTGCATACGGATTCACTGGGACGGGCAGACTCAGTCAGCACTGGCAGGGTGACTCCACTGACTGTGCCACTGATAATCTGCCACCATCTCTCTTTAAGATCTCTGGTTTTATTTGCATTTTCTGCCTTATCACTTCTCTTTCCATGCCTATTGATCTTTTTATTTTTATTACTCAGCCTTCCTACTAAAACTGCCAACTCTTCTGCTATAATAACCTGGCAGTGTTCAGAGTCAGGAACTTGCCACTCAGCATGAAAAGAGATGCAAGAAATGGTTTTTACAGCAAAGTCCCCCACCAGTGCTAATACTTCAGCAGACAATTGCTCTTTAGAAACTGAATACTCATCTCAAAATTAAGGGGCTTTTCTAAGGTTAGGCCCTATCTGTTATTTAAAGCAGAACTGGAAGGTGAAATAACTGACTGGTTTACTAGTAACACATGGGAAAGCAAAATAGGAGTTTCTCTTTTTGTATCCAGGCTCCTTGATGACAATGCATTTAAAAGCATCCGTGAAACAGGCTGTGAATCAAATAAATATTCATCTGGAGAAACAAACTAGGAACAGACTGTTCCAGACTTAACCAAGCATGCAAAGCCCTCTGTTGATGTAGAAATTAGAGATTTCCGTAGTCCTCTAAGCGTTCCCCAAATAGTATCTAAATGTTCCCCAAGGTTAATTTGAGAGTAGAAATGATCTATAATCATTATGATGTGGTGAATAGTTAAATTAGATAAAAATAGTGGTATTTTTAAACTACTGTTTAAAATACTGATAGCTACATGCTGGGTAAAACTGTAAAAAAACTTGTTTATAAAGGCATCTGTACTCTGATGGAAAACAATAACGGAAAGTAATTCCATTTGGGGGTTTGTTGTTTGGAGGGGATGGGTTTGAGTGTTCCTGGGTCTGTTTTTTTAAGATTGTTGAATCAGTCAATTTGTATACATATCCTAGCACCAACCTTGCCAAAAGCCTGAGCTGAACACCAGGGGTCAATGAAGTGATTTCACAGAGTTCATTGAGCTTCTGGTCAAACCCAGGAAATGGGTTCATTCATGTTTTCATGGCTTTAATTCAGGTCACTCATGTAGCAGATAATACAGGGATAAGGAAATGTGGTTTTGGAAGAAATGTCAGTCCTGGACTTCCCTGTATGCCAGGGAAACCATTGGGTTTTCTCATGGAAAAGATACCTTTCTTTTGTGTCTTCTTTGTTCCTTTCAAATACATTTAAAGGACTGTCCTACTCCAGAACATGCTGACTCTAGTCTAGAAAAATCTTTATTTTCGGTAGGATAGTCAGATTGATGGTTCTTTTAACTTAAATACACAGTAGCTGCTTTAATTAGCACTCTATTGCTGTGATTGGGATATGTAGGGTGTGCATGGCAATGATTGCATTCATGAGGAGAAAATAAGTCCAGGTTTGTGTGATCTGAGGTACGGCTGGCAGACCTAGAGGTAGGGCTGAGAGCCTGGGACCTACAGTCCTGGACAGATTTTGCACTCTATGCTGCTTTCCCTGCAGCACCTAAATCAGTACGTAAGCTAGTTTATAACTGGATTGTTTTTTTTTTTTTTAAATTTTTTTTAATATTCTCATTACAAAATTCTTTACAGACTTATCTGTACACAAATTCTCATTTATACAAAAGCAGCCTTGGCTGCTTCGAACTTATTGCAATGTTCCCATTCTTTGTATTTATTCATAAATTACTGTGAGTCCATTAAGTTCTCCCACACCGTGGTAATGGCATGGTGGTGATTTATGTTTTAACTGTAATAGCAGTTCACCAATTGACTAAAATATTTCTTGTCATGAATATTTTAATGAGAGCTACAGACTTTATATCTGCTGAAAGAATATAATTTTCAGATGTCTGATGGTGCCAGATGACATAGTAGAACAGAGGCATGAACTGTTGAAATGAATAAATGTCTAATAGACTGATCAGAAAATTACACTGTAGCTGCTTCATTTTATGTTTCTTTGCTGCTAGACATTTTCTAAGCTGATGACCTGATTGACAAGTAACACTTTGTTGCCTTTGTAAGTTTCATTGAACAAAGACTAGGGAAATAAACTAATGAAAACAAATATATTTACTACTAGCAGGAAATCTGAAGGGATAATTTGCATGTTCTACAAAAGCTGTGTTTTCCAGAGGAAAGGGCAAAGGGAGTGGGAGTGAAACGATCTGAATATCCTTTGTGACTTTTCCTATTTGAGCTGTCAAAATTGAGCAAATCACTCAGAGCTACAACGTGACTTGAGTTATGTGGTAAAAATCATCAGAGCATGTGGGCATAGATGTACCAAGGAGTGAGCTAGACACCCTCCCTGGGGGGGTGAAGGGAACAGGGAGGGATAATGAGGGACGGGATTGCCTTCGAAGTGTGGTGTTCCTAGAGAGGGATGATGCAAGCCCTGATCTGAACTATCTTGGCAGACGCAAGCTGGACCACAACTTTTTTTGCATGTCCATATAAACAGGGTCCATGAGGACTTCACAGGATTGTTGTGGGATATTAGGAACTGATGTTTGTAAAGAACTTGGGAAACCTCTGTCTCCCATTTGTTTGTGTTGTTTGTCACCAGACTCTACAGCAAGAGCCTGAGGGCACAAATAGTCTCTAATCAGAAAGATTTTTCTTTCCTCCTGGTTCCCACTAAAAGAGTTTGTTCTCCTTCACTGTTACAGCAGATGAAAAAGGATGACAGTAAAAGTGAGCTGGAAGATGGATAGCTAGCATTGCAAAGTGTTACCTTCTAAGAATCACGTGGACCTTTTATGAAAAGAGAGACTGGGAGAGGGGTAGAATAATTTCTTTAGTTTTAACTGAGTGGTTGAGATTGATAATGAAAGAGAAGACGGTTACTGCCAGCAAGGAGAATAACTGTCCACTGGGTGGGTAAAAAGAGACCATCAATCATATATAGAGAACCAGATAATTACCACATGATTATAACTGTAGGTCAGTTTGGGGTATTGCAGATTCAAACTGATGATCAAAGCATGAAATGTTCCGTATGTCATCAGCCCTTTGAATCTCAGTACAGTTCATTGATGCATATCTTCTCTGCAGTGGCTGACGGTTTACTTTTGTACATTTGTCGTTAGCAATGCCAATAGGAACTATTTACATGACTCAAAGAGGTTGGATTTTAAAATATTGAAGTAGGATGAAAAAAAATTAAAGGGAAATGAAAAAGGACTGATTTGCACATGAATGTACTTTTTATGAGTTTTCAGGCTTATTGGATGACGGTATAAAAGATTAAAAAATATCCTTATCCACTGAGTGAGAAATGTAGTTTATTAATGCAGATAAACTTAATTGAAGCCAGATGTCAGGCATTTAAAAAATATTTATATGGAGATTTTCTCACTCATTTGAGCAGCCAAAATTCAATGTGCTTGCAATCCACTTGATGGTCCGAAAGCAGGAGAGGCTAGGAGAAGTGTCCCAACAACCTCCTGCTCACTGGAAAGATGGGGAGCAACGCAGGTAAATTTTGGATGGAAGTTGTGTGGGGGCCTGGGCTTAATTTCTTGCTGTCGCAGTCTTTCTTGTATGATCTGTCTCCCGTCTGAGTAGTAATGTAAGGTACTCAGGTGACAGATATGTGGGAGCTAGAAAAAATTTAAATATGCCTAGATACTCAGGTTTTAAACATTATTGTAAAAAAGGCAGTGGTTTAATGTTAGGTAGAAAAAGAAAGCAGATAAAGAGTACAACAAGTGTGTGCCTATGCTCTGAACCTCCAACCACCAACTCTCCAGCCACTTAAAAACCAGTGGATTCAGAAAATGGCATTTCTGAAATCCTGCTCAAATTTCAAGCAGTGGCAGGGACAAGAAATGAGATCTAAATAGGTCACGATCACTTAGGTATCTTGAACAAAGAGGCGCTGCTCTCACAGATTTGTGACGTAACCACCTTTGATTTTATTTTATTTGTCCATCTTAGAATTGAAGCTGCACCAAAATTTCTGAACCTTCTTGACACATAAGCCTTTGTGAGATCAGGGCTCATATCACTAACTTCAGTCAATAGTAGGAAGCTGAGCAATGGAGTATGGAATAAAAAACAACCATGAAAAATATTGTGTTTCAGCACTATTTAAATGCTTCCAACGGCTACTTTTCTTTTTGCATGGAATACGTTCCTCTGAATTGCGACAGTCGAAGCTATCGACAGCTTCAGCACAAAAAATCAGGCAGCTAAAACAGAAAATTGGGTGCAATTTGTAATCTGCACAACGTGCCGAGTCCTCTGCCAGAATACATTTTCTAGAGAACATTTGTTTAGTTAGGTCACATCCCCCAACCTGGGATTCCTCAGGAAGACTGAGCAGCTTTTATCCAACATGACAAAACCATTTCTGCATTTAGACAGAGAGGTGCTGCAGAGAGGACCGCCCCAGCATCAGCAAGGCACTATCAGTCTCCGTTTATAATGAAGTGTCGAAAGACAGAAGATAGACTGCAGAGCGTTTCAGGAGACACCGAGACAGCTGTACCCTCGCAACACTCAGAGCCCTCTGCAAGTTAAAAAGGGGCTGTTCATCCTGTGAAAAAAAAAAAAGGCTTTTATCCAGTAATACCATTTCTAATCAGGTATGTGTCCCCACTGTCATGTGGTATTGACTCCTTGCCAGCAGCTGAAACGCGATGGGCTCAGCCTATAGCACCTACACGCACACTGCACTGTTGCCAATCTGTGATAAACTGTTTCCAGGACAGGTTTAAAGTGACCGCTTGCAGTAGGAGTTGTACAGCAGAGCAGAAAATAATGAGAAACAGAAACTCCTTTTTTTCCATTAAAATCCTGGCAAATCATTTTGTTGCCTGTGGTGTAGAAGACAAATAACGCAGGTTAGAGGCTGTCAAGAAATGGGGCAAGTACATTTCAGAAAAGAAGAACAAAACCAGTCTGGATTATTTTCAGTGCAAAGCAGGTGAATGCTTCATGTATTTCCTTCAGGAGCCCTTCTGTGCTGTGCTGTTTAGGGTGAGCTAGGTGCAATATAGCAATGTAATCCAGCTGTGCTGAGGTGACAGTACACCCAGAAAAGCAACCTGGACATAGATTTATGATTAAATCAGCATTTGTGGCCACAAGCCCCAAAACTGAATTTGGATCCAGAAATGTAACCTGCTGAAATCTTCCTCACATATATATTGCAAATTCAAAATATGTTCGTTCCAACTGTAACTCGCACTGTGGCACTGGTAACACCATGCATATAAGATCACCATAAGCTCAGCAGGTCTGCTGAAAGGGCACAGCTCATCAGCACAGACGAGAGAGCTGCAAGAAAGTTTCACATGTACTAACACTTCTACAAATCTGTTTTTTTTATTCCATGCTCAAGCTGTGCTTTTTAGACCTGGTCTCACTGATATGTATAGCAAGATTTTTTTTTTTTTTTTGTTAAAAAGACCTCCCATAGTAATTTTCTTGGGAGAAGAAAAAAAAAGAAGTCACTTCCAAACAATGTGAGTGCTACATCTCTGTGCGCATCTGGAAAGCACTTAGACACTACATAAGGTACAAAAAAAATGGAAAAGAATGTCTTTTATTCTTGTAGATCATATATAAAACATAGACATATTCTGGTAGAAATAGCAACTTGTTAGATAAGGGCAAAGCAAGCTGCCTGCAATTCTACTAGTTACAGGCACTAACAATTTATGCCCTACTCTTTAGTGCCTTCATATACAGAAACTGTATATACTATAGTCCAAAATCCTGCGTGGTCTAAGGCTTAATTGTTTACAGTATCAGCATTGGTCTATACTGGCTCTGCGCTCAGCTGGACTGGTCCTTGAACTGTGTGCAGGGGAGACTCAAACTCATCATGTAAAAGCACCCCTTGCACACAGACAGTGCAAATGCTCAGGAGAACTTACATTCTTTCTATGTGCACGTACTTGCAAAGGTATTAGGGTAATGATCTAGAAATAGTTATCTCTGGAATATCTGTGTCTTTTTCTTCCACCACTGTTTTGAATATTTGGCTGGAAATACTGAATCTTGAATATTCAATTCTGGAAATACTGCATTTTTTTTAATAGTGAACTGAAAAGCTAGTTATTCACTGTGATCCAAATGAGAGTGGTTTTAAAGTTTTGTAGATAATGCCCACTTTGTGAGCAGCTGCTGGCTATTTTCTTCTCATTTGGCTTCCACTACTGCACTTCATTTCTCATAGTACCATGCATTGGTTGAATCATACCCCACATTTTTGTTTGAATTTGCAGCTGCACCTCCATAGTGAGCACATCTGCAGGGACCTCACCCACAATCAGGCAGTCATCCTCATTCTTCATTCCTAGAACTCTCTCTGCTTTGGCCCCATCACTGAGCCTAACCTTGCGCTGCTCTTATCAATAGACTCACTGGGTTAGGATATATGTCTGATCCTTCCATCCGCATGGCAGTCCTGCACCAGCGCATTGGCTTGCAGTTACTGCTATTTCCTCTTGTACACAAAGCCAAATTCACAATTTACGTTGCTAATATAGAGAAATGCCTGTGTGCACCTGCTCTGTACTCGATGAAACCACCTCGGTAGAATGTTTCACAGTTGTTTTAATGAGTATTGCAAGGTTAACTTGGCTGGTTATAACATGTTGTAATTGGCTGCTGTTGCATAGTCGCAACATGACCATAATGTTATTACGGTAATATCACAGCATTATCTTAATATGGTGAAGTCAAATAAGGTCTATATTACCTTACCATATGGGTAATTTATTCATACGAATTGCACTGGGAGGCAGTGTAATGGGGATTTTGCAGCTGAGGCAACCCTGAGAGAAGTTTATGAGTGCTCACACGTGATAAACATTTGCAACAGCTTAAAGAACACCTTGACTCCTTTGCACATGCATTAATTGATTCTTAGGACAAAAGTTGCTCTAATGTATGTAATCCATGCACTTTTCTTTTGGTCCTGTGAGGCCAAGGGGAGGGTGGGACTTCATTGCAGATAAGAGAGATAAAGTACTTCAAAGTAATTCAGAAAGTCTCGAGAAATTGAACCCTGATACTTTTTGCAGTCCTGATCACATAATCCATCCTGAATTTGAGATGCCACAACTGTCCTCTAAGTTTCTGTTGAAAATGTCTGAAAGCGAGTAGAGCCTCCCCTCCTTTTACCCTCAGTGGAGGCAGAAGGAACCAGCTCCTTGCAGCAGAAATGCGTGTGGTACGGCTCCCCAGACCAAGGTCCGATTAGCAGCACATAAGCTAAAAAGAAAAGCTTTATGATATATGCCAACATGGTAGTTACTAATTATATGTGACAGTGAATTAATTGTGTTCTGCCTTTAAGCAAGTACAGTACTTGAATGGAAATGGTGACTCCAGTTTTTCTCTTGACACAGTCCATGGAGTAGATAATTTAGTTGGAGAAATATGTACGTAGTGAGGTGGCACCAGGCTGTTAGTGCTGTCTCAGCCTGGACCACTTCAGGAGCACACAGCCATTGCAGCTCAGCTACAATAACCTGGCATGTCTGTCAGGGGCAGGAGCATATGAATATATAATTGTTATTTCTAGATTTTTACTATAGTGAGTATCAAAAGTAAGATTTTTTTTTCTTTATGTAACATAAGGGGTTTTTTGGTGTGTTTATGCCATGAGGATTCTCCAAAGAAGGACTTTCATAGGTATTGATAAATAAACCTGGAAAAATGAGGTCTCCTGCTTACTCTCATACTGGGCAAAGCAAAATGTCATTGTGCTTCCCATCACAAGAGCTCTCTTTTGTCTGACTGATCACCTGCTAGCGTCTGCGTGATAAATCCTGCTCCCTCAAAGGAGCCCCAGGTGATGCTGTATAAACGTGATAAAAAAAGGGATAAAAGTGATCTGGGCCTATTATGAATGAGCTTAGTGCATTGAAAGAGGGATAAGTGAAATAGGGATGTAAGAGAGGGTTTTGTAGATGTCAGACTTCGTAACTCTTAGCAGTATTTCTGCAGCTGTCCTCACCCTGAAGCGAGGGAGCCCAGTGCTGGGGTTTGTACCTAGTGACTAAGGAAAAATTAATCATCAAAGTAAGTCAACAAAAGCCCATGGATCACACTGAGGTTGCTCTACAGGCACAAAGCATTGCATACATCTGGGAGCTCAGAAAGAGCTTTGAAATGTGTATACCATCACCCATCAAGTTAGTGAACACAGATAGTACAAAAATTCAGGATTTGTACTATTTCAGAGAAAGATTACAAAGTAAATGTGAAAAAACTAATAAGCTAAATTATCCACCAATGTAATGTCAATGACATTCAATATTAATTATTATTAATCACATTCAATATTAATGACATTTTAAATGTACATATGCATTTATGTCTGATAAAATTGGTAAATCATGTAATAAAATAAAGCAGAATATTTTACCTGCCAGGCATGAAATGCAATTGGAAAGGTATTTGCTACAGCGTAGCCTTTAGTAATAAATGGTAGGAGGAAGCACATCACTCGTAAACGTTCCTTGGTGAATGGAGTACTTTCATTTATGAAAAGATTGCTGTGGTCAAAATGATCATATTCTGCACAGCAGGACACAAGGACTGCTCTGGAGAATTTCAGACCTTGTGGAGAAAAAAACCCCAAACATATTATAAAATGGGAAACTGCCCTCAGTCTGACAGAGAGCTCACCTCTGTGAGTATTTTCTTAGAAAAGGTTGTAGAAAAAGATTGTCTGCTTGCAATTGTAGTTATTTGAGGGCCTTTTAAACTGCAGAATGCCCTACTCCTGAACAAAATCAACGATGTGTTTTACTATCATCTGCTTTCTTAAATTATATCATAAGGATATTTCTTTGAACTTTGCCAAGTTGATTCCAAACTATTAAAGAAGGGATTTTTTTTTCTCTTTATTTGAAAATTCTTAATGTTAGGGTTTACGCCAAGGCACTTGGCAATTTTTCTTTCTGCTTCATTGCAATGTATTCATTCAGCAATAGCTGCAGCAATGTTGCATTAAAGGTATAGAAAATTCTATGTTTTTCCTGTAAGAGGGGGATCATTTAATCCTTTTAGTGAGTAACTGTTGATAGGCAATAATCACATGTTCATGTGACGTAAACAAATCATATATTATCATTAATTATAAAAAAGTTTGATGTAATGAAAATTCCTGTGGTATGGCAGATGAAGCATAACCCTACTCTATATAAAAATAAAGCAGAATGACTGTAAGTATGTATATTTATTTGTTTTGGGTGCTAGGACGCTCCAGCTGAGGTCACGGCTGTCTTGCACTGGGTGTTGTTCAAACACAATGAAAGACAGTCTGTACGGGGACAGGAAGGAATAGCTGAGAGGAGGCAGCAAATTCAGCGAGGTGGCTGTGGTCACCAGGCAGGAGGTGGTAAAGCAGCCATGTGTCTTGCATCCTTCTCTGGTCCTGTATTTGTTAATTTTTGTATAAAAAATTATTTTCTTCTGAATTTTGACATAATTAGACATCACTTCTCTCAGTATGAAAGTCCCATTTTATCAGAAACGGTTTTTCAGCATGTTTTGGATGACATGCACAGGGTGACTTCAGGCTGTGGCAGAAGTCAAGGGCTCCCCTGTCCTTCCCACAACACTCAACCTGCTTCATGGCCATGCAGCTGTGTGGGAAGCATGATCGCAAATACATTTTTGCATAGAAACGAGAAGCTATTTTAAAATGAGATTAGTATCATATGAAACATTACTGCTAGTTCTCATCTGTTCTACCTTTCCACTTACATTCTTTTTATTGCTGTTCAACTCCTTACCATGCCAACATCTTTTAGGTTTGTGATTATAAGCATTTAAAAATATCCCAGCTGTACTGACTGATACCCAGTTGAAAATAATACTCTTATTTGAAAAATGAAAAGAAGCTAATGTATTATTTAGAGAAACATGTTGTTTACTGATAAAAAAACAAGTTTGTTTTCCTTTATTACAGAGTCTGGTCTTTTCCTGTTTATTATCTGATACATTTTACCTCTACATGGTACATTTTACCTCTGTAAACATAGATTTTTTTCAACAATTTAAAGTATCAAAAGATGGACCTTTCATTTAGAACATGAAATTGAAATGAGAATAATACTTGCTGATGCAGCTGGCTGTTACCAAATCACATCACTCAGCGTGACTGTTCTCATGCTCTGTAAAGACCCAGATGCTCTTTGCATTGGGGCATTTTCTTTTTACTTTTCTTAGAAAAAGCCTTATAACACCCTGCCAAGGCTCGCCACTTTCTGGAGTGTGCGGGTACCCTACTGCAGTCATTCAGACTTGGAGAATAAGGCTGGATTTAAGGAGAGGTTTGGCGCATCACTCACCTGCCTCATTCTTGGTTGCTTATAAACCCCAAATAAGCTCAGGGATGAAACCAAGAGGAGCTGGCCAAAAAATCATAATGGTTGCACAGAAACTTGCCGAAGTTGCAATACCGTAAGATAAATAAGAAGCACAAGTTAAGGCAACAATTCTTTGAGGTTTTTTTTTTTTTTCAAGGATGTAAATATCAGCCTCTACTTTCTTCTTTCATAGCCCTGCAAGGCAAAGCTACAGCACTATTTTCCTTCTATTCATGCAGCACTGGTAGGAAAGATGTGGGAAGTCCCATCTCCTCCAGTGTCAGCTTGACTTGCACATGAGGACTGGCCCGGCACAGGAGTCATCATCAGCATCAACAAAATGTCTGGTGCAATTGTTATTCCCACAGCAAGAAGCAGGTCTGGAGAACAGGACTTCCTGGGTGTTTCATTTCCACTGCTTCTGTGATTGCTTCGCTCAGCATTGCTCAGCATTTATCAGATGCAATCCTTTGAAAAGGAAGAGGAATAAAACCCCTCCTCTAATTTCCACAGGCATTAAGGATCCTATGGTGTCAATCAAGGATGCATAGCTGTGTGCCCCTGTGCAAGACAGAGATCAGATAATCTGGTGGGACTCAAGGGTTATACCGCAGCCTCTAGGACAAATGGCAGCCTCAGCTCTGAACCTTAAATTCTTTGGTGCGTCATCTCAAAGAAGATTAATTTAAAAAACAGGGGCAGCTGCCAATGATAAATAGTACGATATGTTCAGATACAAGCCTCAATTTCCATTATACTATTTTTAAGAGGTCTATTAGCAACGTAAGCACTCATGGAAATAGTCCTACATTTTATGTGCATCCCTGAATAGATCCCAGAGATTTTGTGCTGACACCTGTCTTTGCCTCCAATCATGAAATTCAGTGCAGGATTTTTTTAATCTTAAATTAAATTAAGCTCATCTGTTTCAGAGCAGGTTTTTTTAATTACTTTAATTCATTTAAATCCAGATCACAAAGCAAGAAAGGAATTTTTTAATTTATTTTTAGAAACCTAAAACGAAGGTCATAGGAAGATCCTTAATGTTAAAAAGATGCAGTTTTAGAGTTTTGCAGGGAGAATCAAAAGACAGGCTACAGCATGGTAAGTAACAAGTACTTACTATCTTTCATTTAAATTAATTACTTGGACAAAATAGATTCAATTTCTTTCCACACTGCAGACTATTTTCCCCCAAAGCATTGGCTTTATTGAAATCATGGACATCCATTCGGAAATTCTTTATTAATTAGCATGATCTGCTCAAGCCTGGGCTGAAAAAAATCAATATCATATAACAAATATTCCATATCTGGGCTTGGGATTTGATCTTGCAACTGCTGTTGGATTTTTGTTGAATTCAAAGGAAATGAAATCAGACATTGGCCCTTAATTGGCACTTATGGTGTATGTGTACAATTAAATTGAGAGACATATTCTCCCCAATGCGTGTAGATAGTATTTAGCCTGTTAATGTTACACAAAAACCTTGAAGGCTGCTCGGTGAAAGGCAGATGTGTACCTCAAACTCATTCCCTGGAAATGCAGACAGGCTCTTCAGCTTTTTCAGAGCTGGACAGCCATGCCAAAATATTTGATGCATTTACACCTCCTCAAGAATCCTATTATTTTCTGTAATTGAAACTGTATCTGAAATGGTTTGGGTGGCACAAAATAGTTGTAAAAGCTTTACTAGATACAAGGAAGAGAATGTAATGCAAGATGAGGCTGGCTCTGGGTCATGTAATAATATATCATTAGCTATCCTAACTGACATATATAAGAGAATAAAAATGCTATGTCTCTGTAATAGTTGAAAGAGGAGAAAATACCAGGTTTTTCAGGAGCTTCTGTACCTTAAGGCAAATTAGATTTTTAATGCTTTTCCTTGAATTTTATATTAGGTTTTTTCCCCATTACCTGGCTTAATAAAAACAAGGTGCACACGCCACTGAGTAGCACTATTCCAAAACGCTTTTGTGTTAAATAAATTAATAACTTTTTAGGTTCCCAATGCATAACCTCAAAAGCAGTGTTTTCCCTGAAAATTACACGCAGGTGAATGAGCAAACAAGGAAATCCTGACTGAGTTGGGCAAGCACCTGCAAATTAAAAGTTCCCTTAAAGCTTAGAAAAGGCCAGAGGCTTGGGAAACTGGAAAATTAAATTAATTCCCAAAGTGCCATGACATTTTAAAAACAATTAGTGAGCATGCAGTCTCAAAAAGACTTTTCAAAGTGCCTGTGGCTCCACACAGGACATGGGTCTAGGAAGGGCCAGCCAGGATTGTGTGAAAATTACCTACACAACTGGGAAAATCAATGACTTAAAAAAAAAAAAAAAAGAAAAAAAAAAAAAAAAGATGGCATTTCTCAGTAATGCTAACAGAAGATTGCAAGAGAGAGATAGTTAATTTTCTGCATTTGGTTTTCACTATCAGTCTCCAGATGACTCCCAACAGAGAGTTAAGTAATTTAATATGCATATATGGGTATGAATGGGTGAATAGTAGAGGAACTGGTTCTGTCTGCAATTGGAACAGTGCAAACTGTTTTGATATAAAATAATCATTTTACTCCTGAAATGGGTAGATTTATATCAAATATAAGGAAGAAATTCTTCCCTGTGAGGGTGGTGAGACACTGGCACAGGTTGCCCAGAGAAGCTGTGGCTGCCCCCTCCCTGGCAGTGTTCAAGGCCAGGTTGGACGGGGCTTTGAGCAACCTGGGCTAGTGGAAGGTGTCCCTGCCCATGGCAGAAGGGTTGGAACTGGATGATCTTTAAGGTCCCTTCCAACCCAAACCAGTCTATTATTCTATTTCCTTTTATTTTTATTTTTTTCCAGATATTTTCCTATTCCAATTATCCCAGTTCAGAGGAACCATCTTGCAGAACAATTCATTGAAAAGTCCATGTTTCTGAAATACGTTTCAGAAACACATGTTTCAATAATGTTTTCTGTTCTGGATGTTATGACTTGGAACAACCAAAGTAATATAACTGAAACAAATATTTTTCACCATATATTCTGCAATGAGACCAGATTTTATAATCCTGAAGCTTTCACTAGAATGGACCTTCTAAGTTGCACCCAGTTCTGCATTTCCAATCATGTGTTCAACTGTTCAATATTTCCATTCAGTTCCATGTTGCATTATGGCTCCATTAGTTTCTGATTTTAATTTTTTTCAATCCTCTTTCAGTTCTTTAAAATACCCCTTCATTCATCTCATGGTTCCTCAGTATCTGTGCCATGATGAGATTGCAATGCCACAAGTTCAGGAAGCCGTGAAATCCAGAATATCATTGCAAGAGCTCTTCCTCTTTTCCTGCTTATGGTAGGGAAGATCTGATGAACTGCAAATACTGAACATAAGTTAGTGCCAAGCTTAGTGGCTGTTTGGGCTGACCACAGTAACTGGTGGTGGGTGCAGGTGAGGAATCACATCTTTAGAAGTCAATAAATGTCATTAAGGGTCTTTTCTTCTTATTTATGTGGCAGTTAAATGTATGGTCGCCCTGAGTGTGTGGAGACAGGATCAATGATGAACTTACACAATCACTTCTTATGTGAGATATAACCTTGGCTATTAGCTCAGATCAATCAATAACCTGTTATCTCATGAGCTAAGAAATAAATACTGCCTCAAGCCACTATTAATTAGAACAACCAGGGAGGTATAGACCAGAAGATATGTAGTGTTGTTCCTGATCATTTGAAACACAACATGAAGCTGAACTGATAGGATTAGTTTAGATTTTTTGTTTGTTGGTGGTTTTGTTTGTTTGTGTGTTTGTTTGGTTATTTGAGCAGGAAAAATGTGTCTTTTTCTGATATAACCCATGACTACTTTTCAAAAGATCGAAATTTTGACAGTGCAGAATTGGTTATTTCCTTGACTTGAAGCAGTTAGGTCTCTGATATGTTCATCAAACGCAGAGGAAATACAGCTTTCTGATAATAATGTTTTAGTGTGTGGATACAGGAGTTACATTTTCAACACAGACAAGAACTTTTGTGTCTTTTAAAGCCTAGTGAAAATCATTGACAACTGAAGACTGTCCTTCATATAAAAAGGACAAATTTTAATGCTTATTGAGTCAGAGCCTTGACTCTAACATCAAGACTTAGGAAATGGTTTGCCGAAGAGCCAGGATTTTAAAAGAAAGCTAATATGTTTGAAGGTAAATTGATAATGAAATTTAACTCCTGTGTATATTTCCAAAAGGAAAGTTATAACAGAGCTGTGTAACTACAGAGAAAGATGTGAGTGTTCTGGGTTACTTGAAAAACCCCTCCAAACACAGCAAAAACATGAACAGAAGTGCAGTCAGCCCACTCTCACAGTAATAAAAATATTGCTCAGTGCTAACAAAAAGAGATTCCTGATTATTAATGGAAGACAATATTTTCTATTGCTGTTCTTGTTTTCATATCAATAAAGTCAAACAGTGAGTAGTCATGTTATTCCAATGTAAATATCCCCCTCTTGTTGTCACTGGTCCTCAAGCCATCCAGTTTCTCCAGAATGCGAACTTCTTGACTCCTGCTTTGTATTTTACTGCTCTCCTCTGTTACATTGACTGTTGTGATTTCATCATATGTTTATCAACAAATATACGAGTGGTTGCAGCAGGATGTGGTCTGCTGCTAATACAGTCAAAAAAAAGTTGGCCATTTCATCTTTGCTAGCAACTTTAACCGAAAGTAGTGACCACCCCTAGACAATTAAATAGGTTGAAGATATAGCATTTGTATATGTGCTGAACAATTGTAGATCTTTGTCAATGGTTAGTAAAAGGCTTAAGCTGTACAGCTTTTGGTTGCTTTTTTAAACATTTTCTTTTGAACATGATTTATGGGACAGTTGTTGCAAGATGAAGCCTGGAGAAAACACATTACTCACAGAAATCAGGAACAATTCTTTAAACAAAACCTCCCCATCTGTGATAAAACCAAGAGCTGACTGGTCTGCCACTAATCATAGAGGCCCAGGCTGAAGATGTGACTGGTGCTGAGACAAGGTAATTACACTCCTCTTTTACAGGCTCTCTATCCTAGTAATGTGTACAGTGTGTTTTTCTAAACCTGCAAATTTACATGCAAGTTTCTAAGGTGGCTCGTCAAAACAAGTAATTTTGAGCTACTTTTGTGATGGCTATTGAATTTATATATTTAGGTCCTTCTTGATATCAGCTACAGATCTAGGAGCATCTGAAGAGGCATCTGGTTGTTCCTGATCTTTGCACACTTATCTGAAGTTAGCTTTTAGATTTCATAAACAGTTCTAAATTCTTTATATCTGGTTCCTTTCTATTTCTTTATGCCCTATATCAAGGGCAACTGTCAAGTGATTTTATTCTTTTTTAATCTATACAGTCAAGTACAATTTCTGCAAACTTTGCTCTATTTGCACTCACTAATAAAGATTATCACAGAACTGCACATTATCTAAAGTAAAGCATTCCCTTATGCCCAGCCTCATGAAGTCACTCCTTTTTCAGTATCAGGCTGGAATGGGAGCAGTACCGATGCAGCTGACCCACACCGAGAGTCACCAGGACGTCTGCTCCTGGCTTGTCTAGGTACACAATTTCCACAGTGCCAAAAAAGGTAAGAGGCTCTGGCTGACATCGTTTTACACGCGTGTTTATTGTCAGCCCCACTAATGACGATACGTAGACTTAGGGTTGAAATAAACCCTGGGACCTTGGCAGAATTCAATACTCTCTGTGCTCTGCAGACTCAGAGCTGGTCAATAAGCAATTCTGGGCATGGTAACCTGGTGGATTTTAGGCTGTCTGAATATGACTCCTTTATTGTTCTTTAGTTGCTTTGAATCTCTGACCCTTATCCTTTAAAAAAAAAAAAATCCAGTTTGGATTTTCCAGTGCATTTATTCCAGGAAATGAAATTATTCTGAGACCAAATGTTGTTTTAGTTTAAAGGAGGAAGAGCTGTCCTGACATAACTGGCACTGGTGAATTCAGGAGAGCCAAATTTGCTGCAGTGTCATCCTTGCTATTTTCATTTTCTTCTTAATTCCTTCCTTATGTTTACCAGGCTTGTGGCAAATGAAGTCTGTTGTTTTGCTGTCAGAAATTTTTCTTTGAAAAGCTGATAGCATGAAAGCAATTGAAATAGTGACTGCAGGCTTTTGAGCCACCTATTAATTCAGTGAGGGTTGGAGCTATGAAATGTTTTCTTTGACATATGTTTTCTTACTCTATAGTCATCTGTGGGGCTTGCTCTCCAAGACAGAAAAGTCAAATCTATGATGTATCCACAAAGCATAAGGAAAATACATTTTTTTATTTACACTTACATGACGATAAGCCAATCATGCCAACCAGCAAGAAAATCAAATTCAATTTGATATGTGTAGTCTGCATCATATGGAAATGCCTTGTGAGTGTCCCTGGCATTGAATTCAGTCTCAGCCTGAGCCTTTTCTATGTTTCCTCCATTGGCCCCAGCACCCCTGCAGGCAAGGCCGGCCCAGGCAGGAGCCCAAAGAAGCCAGAACAGGGCTATTTCAATTTTTCAAGCCTGTCTTTGTGAAAGGCACAAGGGCGCTCTATAGAAGTCCTGCTTTTAGCTCCTGAGGCTTCATCTCTCCATGAGGTATCTAAAAGCAACACAGGCAGAGGCTCAGGCACAGCTCTTCACAGAACAGTGATATCCCAGTGCAACATTTTCACTAGCGAGGGACTGACTTCTGGGCAAAGATAGTCAGAGGTGGTTTTGATCCGGCAAGAAGGCAGGCAGTGTGATGCAGCTGCGTCTCCTGAGCCACCAAGTTCTCTGAAAAGAGGTTATCGGTGCTGAGTGACAAAAGGTTTGTCACAGCTGTGAATTTTCTGTTCCTTTCCATTACATATTACAAAGCTGTTGGATTTATACCTCCATATTTTGCATATCACACTTCTTAGATCCCTGAAGATCTATTGCCCACAGCAATACTCTCAACATTAATAGCAAACAATCACATTCTTGTCTGTTGAAGGCAGAAATTTCCTTCATGCTTTCTTAAGGATTTCTGAACACTAATTAACATTTATGTAATACTATTTAAATGCTCCTAATTCCATTATAAAGCGTAGCTGTTGCACAGCAAATAACACCGCAAAATTTTGGCCAAAGATAAGCAAGGTGAACTCCCACTCAATGAAAAGTGTTATATGATGTACGGTAACATTTCAGTTGGAAGCCCTCAAACAGTAAATTACGTAGCACTCATATCTCTTCAACAAAATGTACTTTTCAGTGCTCAGGAATTTCACAGTGGATACATAAATTCAAGCAACCTTTAAATTCCTTCTTCCTGTACTCATGTGGGTGTGAAAAGTCAGGATGGGAATTTCTTTTGCAATCATGTCAAGTGAGGAAGGAAAGTTGATACATATTTATATGCATACACATGCATAAACACCATTTAGCTGTTTCAATTTGCACTTCAGTAAAAAATTCTCTGACTATAAAAATTTTGTTTTCACTGACTCAGAATGAAATCTGTCTTAGGAAATCATCGATCTGTAGGAAATCAGCTATCTGCCATTTATCTTTGAAGGCTTCTCAGTGCCATTATAGACCTGATCTCTTAGTGATCCTTTTTTCTCTAAGCACCAAACCCACCTCTCAGAACCACTGCTACTGGTAAAGTAGTTGATGCTTTTCTTGCAGCCTTCAGCACCCATCCTTCCCACTTAACACTTCACTTCTTTTATCATTCTAATAAAAAAGGTGCAGGTTTTCTACTGAGTGCTACAAAGTTCCCTCAGTGCTTCTCTTCTGCAAATTCCTGTATCTGGGGTCTAATCCAAGGCATTAGGTGACCTGCCATCAATCATAACACTGTAATTGGCTCTTCTGGTGCTGCTCAGCATCGCTTGCCTTCCTCCTTAGTGATGAAAGAAAACCCCAAGGGCTGCAGCTGCTCTTTCAGGTGTAAGCACATCAAGTGCATGGACTCAGGTGACTGGGCCTCACAGGGATGCTCCACTGGAGATGTTCCCTGTGAAGCCATAATCTTAAATGCAAATGTCCTCAGGCAAGCCTGAAACACCTTCTAACTGTTCTGCCCCTGAGAACAGGAAGGTTTTAGACATGGAATGAGTTAAAAGTTTGAATTAATGCCACTTGAGGTCAAGCAACCATGGGAGTGAAAGAGAAGAATTTTTTTAATTGCTAGTCACAGGTGCTACATGCCTGATGATTAAATGCAAAGAACTGGAGCTGGTCATTTATGAATATATATTTGATCTTTCTGCTGCAGAAATCCAAAATGTTCACGTGACTGGAATGTGCAAAGCAGTTCTGATAACTTGGGGAGTATCAGCTGGATAAAAACAAGGGAGCAGCACATGGTAGGACAAATTTTGTATTACCCATATATGAGTCAGATGATACTGAAGCACACAGCTCACAGGCTTAAGGAATAGCACACAAGATCGGGTATTACCTGGTGCCTGCTAAGGATAGGCAAATCACACAAGAGATGGAGAACATCAGCTCTTTCCTCAACTGTCTGTAGTGGAGAGCTCTCAGGCAGGCTGCCAAGTGAGCGACAGCTGCTGGAGGACTCACATCATAATACTTAAATGTCAGAACTTTTCGAAATTATAAATGACATTTTGTAACTCAAAAAGTGTTGCTGCCAGCACTGGGAGTGCTACATCAGCGTCTAGAAGAGTGACCACATGGTTGGAAGTTAAAAAATACTTAGGTGCAAGAGAGCATGACTGCATTATATCCACTTTATACCATGAGAAAAACTCCCAACCAACCATCTCTGCACCTCTGGAACAGCAGTGTCACCAACCTGAAAGCCGTTATGAACTGAATCATCTGCAAGAAGGAACTGAAATAGAGCGAAATGTGATGGAGAACTGAGAACTGTTTAGAGACATTTTATTTGATGTCTAAAATGACAAAAATTCACAGTAAGGATGAAAAAGTGTGTAACTTCAACAAAAGCAAGCTGAGATCATAGAGGAAGTAAGACAAAAAAACAGCAGTGAAACTGTAACAGATGGAAAGCAGGCGACTGTGAAAATTGTTGGTATATATTAGCAGCTAGGAGCTATCTATGAGGAGAGAGGCTAAATGACACTAGCAGGAAGTTTTGAGCAGCTGAGCTATAGGATCCGATAAAAATGACAGATATCCTGGCAATGGTATATGATTGTATGAAGTCAGGAGAGAGCTGTCAGTGGTCATGCAGTGAAGGTGAAGTTGTGCAGGCAAGAAAAGCTTCAGGTCCTGCCTCTCATCCCAGGGTGGTTTCTGGGATTTACTTAACAGCTCTTTAATGTGACGTGAGTAAGCAACGTTCCCAGCCCCAAGTTCACGTTTCCTTGGGTAATGTATTGACTGCTAAGACACAGAGCTGTGCCTCCTCAAAAGTCTGCTCTGTGAATCTCTTCTGCCCTATGGGTCCTTGACTTCCTCTTCATGTCCTATGAATGTTACATTTTCTTTGGTTCATGGCAGCAAAGCATTGATATGATGAACAACTACCTCCTTCAAGAGAGCCTGCTGTATGTCTTGGGAGGTAGGGTTTGGGTTGGAGCTGGGGGAGGAGAAGCTGTGAAGGAGCTGTGCCACTTCCCATGCCACTACACCAGCTGAGTCACAAAAGATGGATGCTGATGCCATCTCCTCCTCTTGCAGCTATGCTTTAAAATAAAGCAGTAAGAAATCCTGTTGCTGCATCTTGAGCATGAATTGAATGGGGGTTATGTTGCAGTCAGGCTTGTAGGTCCTCAAGCTGACTTACGTGCAAGCACAAGAGCAAAGGAAGAGCGGGGTGAGAGAGGCTCTGTCATATCCAGCTCATTTTGACTGCATGCAGCTATATGTATGTATGTACATATATATGTGCGTGTGGGTGTAGCTGTAGAAAAGCATGAACATACACAGAGAGCAAACATATATATACACACTCATTATAGGCTCTTTTTTGATCAGTAAAGAAAGCACACACATACAAAGACTGAGAATTCAAGTAAATTAAGGCTTTAGGCAGTGTGCAATAGAAGCAAGAACAGGAGAACCCAAAATTTGGAAGAAAAAAACCACAAAATAATTATACATCCATTATGAAGTCATGGAAGCTGTCTCAGTTCTTTAAATACATGTGGCTGGCACTAATCCAGCAGTACAGACAGAGATAGAAAAGATGCAGAGTTAGTTTAAGTAGAAACAGTAAACACTGAAAACCACTGTTCAAGAGGCACCCCAGTCCTATCAGCAGTCCCAGGGTTAGTGGCATTTTCTATTTTAAGCATAGAGGGAATCTCACAGGAGAGAACATAATCAGATGAAAGTGTAAGCCTTCCACACAATAAACAAGGTGAAGATATAAACCTGGTCTTGCTGTCCTACTGAGGCAGAACTCTCATAGGCAAATCTTTTTCTTCCAGTTTAAATTGGTCTAAGTGGAGCAGCATTCCTAAAGAATTACCATGGAGAAGAAATTCTTTCCAATCTGAAGAAAATGCAGCATCAGTTCAACAGAAAGCTAACTCAATTTCTGCCTTAACTCCAAAATCTTTTTTGGAGGTCTGGCTGCTCAAGAATGCAACACCTTGCTCTGCCACAGCTCTGAGGACATGGCTGGCGATGCTCAACCATCCTCTTCTTGTAGTGTGGTTACATTCAGACTCCCAAGAGAGGTTTAACACATTGATTCAGTGTTTATTTTCTATCTAATAGTGGTCTCCACTTCCAGCCACCCTTAGGACATTCTTAGGACCTCCCAGGTGAGCTGGGTGTCTCTGGCTCTCCTCTCTTGCTGGATACCTGTAGCAGCACCAGAGATTGCTATTTACTGCTATTTATTCAGAAGACCTGTCCATGCAAATAGTGCATAAAATAATAAAAAATTCAGTAAGCTTTCAGAAAGAGAACATTGTTCATATGCTCAGAAACATCTGGACATTTCAGGAGTCCTGCTAAATTTATGGAGTCTACTCAACAAATCTAAGTTTTTACTCAGGGGTAAATAATCCATTCTGGGGGCTTTGCCAGGCATCTTCTCTCACTCTCTTGTCTCTGTACACTATGAATAATGCATCTTCACAGAGCACAAACCAGCAACATTAGCTTCTTGTTTCCTCTTGTATATTTTTAGGAGCTCCTGCTCTCTGGTCCTGGTTACGGAGAGGCCGATGGTGATGCAGCTCGCAGCCAAGCGAGCCCAGCAGCCCAGCTCTCCTCCACACTGGGGAAGGGACCCCAGTCCTGCAGGCAAGGACCTCGGGCTGCCAAAAATAGCATAGCTGCGCTATTGCCGAGGAGCTGCTGCCAGGTACATGAGGTAAGCCATGGAGAGACAGCGCTGAAGTCTGAAATGTAGGACACTGGCTGGGAAGAAAGTTTTTTCTTATTTAAAACTACTGATGTCAAGAGAGAAACTGAAATCACAGTCCATCGGACAAGTGGGTAAGAGCAAATCTCCTGTAACAAGAGGAGGTTGGAAATATATGCCAGGATCTCAAGCAGCTCTATAAACATTTCCCCACAGAAAAAGGAGAGGGAGAGGGAAAAGGAAGAAGAGGAAAATAAAAGCCTTATTGAATCTCTTTTTCTAAATATTCTCTTCAAGAAAGGATCTAAGTCTAAAAAAGTGAAAATATCATATAACACTTATTGAAACAGTATGGAGAGGTTGTCCTTTCCTTCCTTTCCCCCCTCCTTTTCTCCATCCTTTTCATACCTAGGCTCATTTTAAACCATCATCTGCCTTGCCAAGGCCTACACAGTGGTCAAGGTCCATGCAGCTTCTCCCTGCTCTGTCAGGTGTAACAGTGACAGTTGTGACTGTCCCTTTTTTTGCCCTCATTCAGAAGAGCCAGTCATTCATGTATAGATACCACTCATGAAATACTTATGAGTATAAGCATGGTGATACCACCAACAAAAACTCCACATGGTAAAGGGGACTATCATTCCAATTCAGTAATGAATTGGCTTTCTTTTGATTTCTTTCATGAGAAGCCTATTTCCATTTGCAGAAGGATGGGGTAGAGCACACAGACAACTGTGAAAGCCATCCATCAGTAAAACGCACAGCAAAGGCCCTGCCCTTTCCCTGGGACAGAGAAGATAACAGCTGGCTGCCATGCCAAGGCGCCTGCCTTGGGTTGGGGAGCAGCTCCCTACACCAGGAGGGTCCCCAAACATTTACGGCAGCCGACACATCCCACGGCTCAGAGCTGCCCCAGATGAGTATCCACAAGCCTTGCCCTGCTGGCTTTCACAGGGCAGTATCTCCACACTCACCTCAGATCCCTTTCTGGATTTAACCCTAACTGATCAGCGATATTTTGGTTTTGTCTTTTCTTTCTGAGCAATGCGGTTATGAAGTTATTTCTCAGACTATCTTAGCTTTTTACAGTAAATTTTTTTTCAGTTATATACTTCATCATCTTTTTGTGCAGTAAAAAAAATAGCAAATCCGTTGGGGTTTTAAGAAGTGCTTAGAACTGGCTCCACTTTGTTAACATTGGTAGGATTAGATTTGCTTTAAAGTCGACTGCTGCTGAAAAATCTCACTCTGCTTTATGTATTGTACAAGTGACCCAAGCCTTACTCTCTGCTCTTAGAAAAGCACTCCCTGGAAAGAGCAAAGCAGCTAGGCTTTGGCAAAGAAGAAATTTTCTAATCATTTATGTTACAATGATGAGACACAGGATATAGACAGGTTGATATATTTCTTCCCAACTTGTTATTTGCAATAAGGGACAAAAACACAGAGAGTCATATTCCTGTCATACTGCCTTTGCTTTGCTGTGAATATCATCTAAACCCACATAATGATTAATAGACTATGAATCCATGGGTTTAACTGGTAATTATACATATGATTTGCATAGCACACTTCAGCTCATGTTTATCTTTCTCGCCTTTAATATTTACTTCAAGTAGAGATAGTAGGTAATTAGTCTCATAAAACTTCTCCATCTGAGCAGATTCAATTATAATGGATCAAGAAATACTGAATTCAGCTTTAAGTATTTTTAAAGCAAAACTATAATATCTCTTTTAAGAACTAGTCACTCTTCATTAAGGACTAACACATATTTCTGAGCCCTGCTTGCTCAGAGTTTCAGCTCTGGTTTTTCTGCCCTTCACAAGTGATGCTCTTACAGCAGCATGAAGTTGGGATAGCCTGGCACAGGAAGCAGGTTTGGGACATCAGGTCGTACCATTCCTGTTATTAGCCTGTGCCCTGCTCTGTGCAGTTACAGAGAGGATTTGTTTTCCAAGTCCTGATCTAGACTAGAGCATGATTTTTGTAAAATGCCAGCAGTGTTAGGTCAGTCCCATCTTTGATCAAGAGCACACAGGCAGCTGTGAAGCAGGAAAGGATGTCTGCTTCTCTTTTAGGACTACTGGTAGTGATGCATCAGTAGATCGAATAAATTCCCTTGCTGCAGCACAAGAGATATTGTGTCAGAGCAGCAAGTTTTGAATGGTCACAGGGAGGTAGGGGTTCAGAGGTTCCTGAGCCCTCGCAGTGCATGACGGGCGGCACAGAGCCAGCTGGCACTTGCAGACAGCTCAGCTCCCAGCTCTTGGCTAGCAGGCAGCAGATTCACAGGATCACAGAATCATCTAGGTTGGAAAAGACCTTGAAGATCATCTAGCCCAACCATTAAGCTAACACTGACCATGATTAGCATGGTCCACCTTACTGCCACCTCGTCATGCTGCTGTGCACAGCCTGTGGTCTCTTTCCATGCTGGATCCCTCAGCCTAATATGTTTTACCTGTCCGATGAGCTGAGTGTTGTGCTGGATGACGACACACCTCTGCATAGTCACAAAACTGAAGTCAAACCTAGTTAGCAAGGATCTGATTTCAAGGAAAGAGAATAAAATTAAACAAAGACCCGCTTCTGCTAGAGATAGCACATGATAGTTTTAATATCTGAAAGACTTCAGATGCATAAATTCTGCTTTGAGGAACATGCTGTTTTATTAGCTCCATGAAGGACTTGAAGCCATCATAGAGGGGGTGACTGTCTTTTAACCTGCAAACGAGTGTAGCTGTTGCCATTTCCAATAGGGGATGTGCAACGTATCTGATTTGCAGCTGCCTTAGAAAATGGGGCATCTGCATAAATGTAATAATTTTCTCTGTTCAGGAGAAAAAAGAGGAAAATCACAGGCTAGGAGCAGAATGAATGGTATTTACCTGAGCTCCATGTTTGTGGCGTAGTTCCTAGGCTGTGCATACTACTCTGTTTCTAAGAGGTAGAGCTGTTAGAAAAATAAAACAGTCTAAAGAATGATGTCCAGTTAGATTTAATTTCTCCTCTGTATAAAAATTTGTGGGTTTTGAAAAGAAGGAATGTGGATTCTAGTGCTTTTGTAAGCAATAGGCATGCCTATTCCCTTTTCTGTCCTTGATAGGTAGATAAAGACAGATACTCAGACAGACAGACAGATAGATAGATAGATGATTATCAACGGTTCTTTTCCATTTGGGACCATTTACCTCTGGGAAGCTGGAAGGTGTTTTAGCAGCAGTGAAGATGGAGAGCAATTCTCTGGGGGAGAGCAACTCTCGGGCATACATTGGCTGTTGCTAAACGCCTGTTCCCAAATCTCTCCCACAGCCACCACTGACATCCAGGCAGCTCTTGCTGTGGGTTAGGGTTAAATCATCTTTGAGGGGCTGTAGTCTCACCGGCATACATGGAAATGCTGTGGTATCTCAGAGTCACTGGGAGTTTTGTATCATATGCTGCACATCAGTCACATTTGTTTTGCTGGTCTTCCACCAGCAAACAGTCTTGTGAGAAGAGTTTTTCATCATATAGGTTCAAAATAGCATGACTTCTTCCATTACAGTGCAAGTATCTAAATCTGGTTTTATTTTCAGGGTACATGGGAGGTGGGGGAAGGAACAGACTAATTTTCCACTGCCCATCAAGACTCCTCTGTTCCTGCTTGATTTGGTCTGGTTTTGTTTCATTGGCATTTTGTTTTGTTCAGAAATGAGTTGTTCAGGAAAGGGGAGATGTAGGTGCACTGATGCATGTGTGTTTCACCAGCGGAAACTAGCAGATGCTCTCGAATTCCACAACAGGGAAGGCAGTGTGACAAATTAAAACTGGGAAATGTCCTTATTGAACAACCATTAGAAAAAATATTCAGTGGTATTCAGGCTTGAAGTTAAAGAAATTTTTCTAATCCCATTGTCCTTTTAGACAGGTTTTTTACAATATCAGTCCAGACTACGGGAAAGTTATAATAACTTTTTTATAAAAAAAAAAAAAGGAATTAAGTGGATTCTCAGAGATGACATGCTTGAGTGGGTTATACTTTCAGAAGTTGAGTTTCTCCATTAAGACCAATGGAGAGATGTCATCAAAAGCAAAGGCACTGGATTTCTGTAACTAGCAAGCCTGTTTCAGAAGATAAGGATAAGCTTATTTCATAAACATTTACCCTAGGAAGAAGGTGCAGCAGAGTGAAGTCCTGAAATGATAAGGGACCACTGATTTTATGCATGCCTGTCATCAAAATTGAAAATAGTTTTTGGATCTTGTTATTCAGAAAAGAATTTGATGCTCACAAATATGAGGGTTATCAGGTTTTTTTGAGAAATCTTTCTGTACTCAAGAGGGGATTTATTTTCTTGCTCATTATAACACCAACACAAAAGATACCATGAAAGTAAAAGTCCTGAGCAATTATTTTCAGGGACAAGTAAATAAAAAGTGCCCTTCTAGAATTAGCTATGTGCAGGACAAAGTTGATGCTCAGAGGACGGTAAGGAAGTGAACCTCTGTGGCCAGGCAAGAGGCTTCCTTCAGAGGGACGAGAAGGCAAACAGGACATAGATACAAATCCACTTATTACTTATTAAGCCATGTATCATTTTCAACTAATTTAAGAAAAATGGTGGAAATCCTCTTCATCCAAAGGGGGAGAAATCCTTTCCTCTCATATTTTGGAGCTACTGGCGGCGTTGCACTGCACTGCTGCTGAGCTGCTTTTGGAAGCAGCACACATGCACCCGCAAAATGCTTTAGGTGCAGTCAGGTGAGGTATATAGATTAGTTTTTAAATTTTTCAGCCTCAGATAAATTTAGGTCTTTGTACTTACCATACAAGACAATCCAATGAGGGACTGGTATATATTTTTGTTTAAACTTTTTTTCTGAAATGTCCAAGACTCCTTATTTTTCTCTCCAGGGACTCTGAATGTTTTCAAACCTTACAGGTAATATGATCTTGAGATTACATGCACAGTGATGGTTTTTCCCTTTTTCTTTTTCTTTTTATTTTAAACAAAAATCTCTGGTAAGCTCTAGATGTTAAGTGTGGTCTGTCCTCATTGCTCCAGCACTTCTAGCCCTCCTTGCACTCTGCCGGCCTCTTGAATTCACTGCAGCTTGATCAGAGGTGGTATCAGAGCTAAAAGATTATGTTGGAAAGAGTATTTTTGATTACCTGGTTTTAATATGGTGTTTCTGTGATTCTTTAATATAAAAAACCCCAATGAATAGAAACTTTCAGTCTATCTTCTCTACAATAGTCACTTCTGTCTTTCTCCATCTTTCTTCAATAAACGTTATATTTGAAGGTATTCCCTCTGAAGCTCAGATTTCTGTTGTGCCTTTTGGAAGAAGGAAGATAGAGAGGACCTGTGTTTCATATCTGGATGGGTTATTACCCTATGTTTACTTAATCTGTTTACCATCTAACATTTTACATGACTTTTTTGGCATGCCAGAGCCAAGCTTTTCAATGATCAAGAAAAACCACACTGGGGAAGAATGCTAATACTACTCTGCCCTTGATGGGATGGTGACTGGCAGTATATAAATACCCCCAACAGAATGACAGAAATCACTCTTCTATATTTACCAGGAGCCCTGGGCCAACACGCACAGTGGTGGGAACCCATCTGCTCTGTTGCAGTCATTTTAACACACTACTATTTAACAGCTGAAGCTTTTGTAATGTATTTTTTTAGCATGGTGTGCGCAGTGAACGGGAGTGCCTTGAATAGCAGTATGGCAAAACCAAAATAAATCAGAAAGGTGAATTGTAAATTAAAAGGTCTAGTGATTCATCTGATGAATCATATAAAGGAACGAATTAATTTAAGTATTACTTGACCGCTTAGATTTCCTACTACAAGCCTGACATCATTATCTGTGTGTTCATGACTCCTCTCTTCTAGTGCGTGTAGCAAACACTGGTAAGGAGAGGAGCAGGAGACCCTGGCAACTTGTGATTTGGGGGGCTTGGGGCTCTTGCTGGGGCATAGAGATGGTTTTGATCAGAAACAGGGGCAGCTCCAGAAGACACCATACATATCCAGCTCCTCTGGATGCACGCTGGCCTGGCGGGGGATGGCGGTTGTCAGAGGGATCTGTGACAGCTGACATTTCTAGTCGCTGCATTTCAGATTTTTTTAATAATTTTAGTTTAGACTTACCAGGAGTTATTATACACTACACTGCTGAGCAGCTGCCTTCTCCAGCCTTTTGGCTTTGTTTCCTGTGACACTGTTTCATTTTTATTTTGGATATTTGCTCACATAAACTTTTCTCTCCCATTTCTAGAAGTGTGACTTTTTAACCCAGCGTTCAAAATTGGCCACAGAGCACTGGAGCCAACGGCTGATCCCATATATCCCTGAGTCAGGGAAGGCTTGAATTCAGACAAATCTACCTTGCACCTAAGTTTGAAATATAGGTCAAATGTCAGAGTTTATTTCTGTCTAAAACTTTACCTAATGGCAGTGCCAAGGTGTGTCTGTAGGTTGATGAGAAAATGTAGATTTACCTTTCGTTTTCAAACCAAACTTCTATTTCCCATTGTTCCCAACACTTTTGTATCAACACCTCAATGCAGAAAGGCCCTAAATACTTACTTAACTTCAAGCATATGTCTAAATTCGCTGGTGTCTACTGAAGAATTTAAGTTTTGTTCTATTAACAGATCAGGGCATTAATCTTCATTATTAAAAAGAACATGCTAATTGCACTTAAGGAATTAATGTTTTAGACTCTCTGTAGCTGTGTGAGAGTCTGGAAGTGTTCTTTCTGCAGGCAGAGTATCAGGATGGACCAACAACAGAAATGAAAGCTCTTCTGTCCTTCCTATAAAGGCAGTAGTATCTCCCCCATCCAAATATTATGCATTAGATACAAAATAAGGAGGCATAAACACATTGTAAAAGGAAGCCAGCTGTTTTAAAAACCTGTTTCCCCAAAGATAGTCTGTGAAATATATTGGTGTGAATTCATAACATCTGAGCAGTCTCAGCTGAATTAAAGACTGAAAAGAGGAATATAGCAGCAAAATTTCAGAATTCAAGTTAGCCAAACGAGACAATTCAAGGTTTAAGTGGTACTTTATGTTCTTATTATTTTCCATAGCAACTTTCAAAAACACAAAGGTAAAATAATCACTGTTGCAGAACAACAGATTTCTCTCAGGGAAACTGTTTCATTCAGTGCAAACTTCAAGTCTATCTGGGTATTTTGTACATCTGTGACTTTTTCTCCCACTTTGAAAGACTGCAAAACAACGTGCTGCTGGATGAGTCTGTAAGCAATAGCAATTTTATGGTTTTTATATTCCCAATAGTAATTTATTTTAAAAATGAAAAATGTAGTGAGCATGTAATGCCCCTAAATTAGTGTTCACTTTAAAATTCAAGAAAAATACAACTTTATCAATGAGGTGTTATCACTGTTCCATATTTGTATGCCTCCCGGAAATTAATTTACTTGAATCAGCTCAGTTTAAGTTTGATAGAATAAGCTGGAAAATGCTTTGATTGCCCCAAAATTAATATTTCTACAAAACTGCCTACAGAAATTATGCAACAATAGTTCATTTGTAGTTTGGTTGTCCAAAATGTGTGAAACCTTTGATGGGCAAAGGGGGTAGAGATAGAAAAAGAGTCTGATTTAACTAGTTTTCCAAGCTGTCTCTGCTAAATTCATGCACTCTACCAAAACCAGAGAATAATGTATAAACTGTGATATACTTTTAAATCAACTATTAACCCAGAACAACAGTCATAATCCAGGATATAAGTGTCTGATTTTAATTAGCTGACACAAACTTTTCTCCCAGTTCATCACACTCAGGTTCCACATGTCTTCAGCTTTCACTGGGTTTCCTAAAGATGAGAATTATTATCCCTGATGAGAGGTTTCATTAGGTTTCACCTCTTAGGATAGTCCCTCTGAAACAGCCTGCAGCAGAGCACTGAACACCCATGTGCTTGTAAATACGCAGATCTAGAGTAGAAGGGCATTACTGAAGTTTAGTTAAAGGCAGAACTTGATAATTTTGTCCTTGATAAAACTTCTCCTTGCTAAATGTAAAAGAAAGTATCTTAAACACAAGGTAAGAGACACCTTGGGAAAAAAAATATGAGCATGAAGGTAATTTTCTGTGTGTTAGGTGAGATGCAGGTGAAAGGAGCAGCAGGGAAACGGTGCCCTGGAGGCAGCCATGGGGTGGCACATGGGCTGCTCCGTGCAGATGAGGTGACCTGCGCTGCTGGGGTGCCAAGGCTGGGGCTGCCCGGGGCACCCCAACCCCAGTGCACCAGCTTTCCCGAGTAAAGCAGCAGCGACGGTGGCTGTAGCAGCACTCAGGACAGTGACTGATAGGGCCAGGGAGCTGCAAGTCCTCTGAGCACTTCAGAGAAGATCCTTAACCTTGGATTTTTTTTAAACTTTTTTTTTTTCAGGAGAGTCAGCATTATTTCCTTCATGGTCACTACTGAGCACTACATAAATCCATATCCACACTGTGATTAATGGCTCTTTAGTACCAAAGAAAGGTGTTAGATAACGCTTTTAATCACTGTCAAACTTCATAATTTCCCCACTTTCTTTTCCTGTTTCCTGTGAAGCTTCTTCGTGGCAAAACCTAATGAAAGCTGCCACTACATGTTGGATGGACTTGCAATGAACTTCAGATGATACATATATCGTTAGTCCACCCTTCCCACGTAGCTACTGAAAACTGAGCATCTCAGGTCTGTGATTCTTTGTAAAAGTGTGAATAATCAGGTTCTGCCTGTTTCTGTTCCTTGGCTGGGGGAAAAATACAATACAAAAGTAGAAGGTAAATAGTGACCTAATAGCATAGATAATGAAGGTCATCTTCTTCCACAGCAGACTGCAATAACTTGGTTTCTGGTTCACACAACATCCGATGTCTCCTTCGGCTTGGATCTTCACTCACTCATATGTGGGAATCACCTCAGGATGGAATTTAAGTTTGGTGAAGTATGAAAATGCAAGAAACTGCAGATAGTTACAGGGCTGAGTTTTTGCAGACTGGCTGATTCCCTCATCTTTTGAGATCAGTGAGAAGCAGTGTCAGACACAGCTGTGGACACGGTCCTGCAGCATCAGGCTGGGACAGACCCCTGAGTGCCCCGGACCACCCTGACAGTGGCCACCCAGTGCAGATGGTGAGCAGCCACCCTGGGGTGGACACAGCCTCGTTTATGATGCTGCTGTGGATCAAACATCGGACCTGCATCCTCGAACACAGCCAGACATGGATTTATCCTGCCTGACTTTACACTCCCCTCTGGGATGCCAAAATCACCCTCTGGTCCCTGCAGCAGGGAGAGACGTGTCTGCAGCGAGCAGTGCAAAGCAATTTATTTTGCTGTTTTTTCCATTGATGTGGACAACATCAGGATTCCAAAGACAGGTAGGTCTCAGGAGGACTGTCTGAGCACTTATGCACCTTTGAATCTGAAGTCCCTCTGGCTTTCAACCCTCACCCTCCCTCAAATGTATAAAATGGGGGCCATTATTCCCTTAGCCTTTCACCCAGCCTCCAATTTATTTTGGAGCTTGTCCAAGCTTTCTGCCTAGCCAAGCAATGGGAAGACGAGCTCTAGTTCTCACTAACAAATAACTAGCAATCACTTATTAAGTTTTTCAAGGGAAGGCAGTGTAGAAATGTTCCCCCTTTTTGGCAGTTTTGTTGTGAAATTACTGGTTCCAGTTTTAATTTTTGCTTTTGGCACCATTGGCCTTGTGAGTGTTTTCAGGGAGGGAGCCAGGAAACCATAACTCTGTTATAAGCCACACATTGAACTTACTCCTTTCTAAATAATTCCTTTCTGATTAAATAGCAATGACAGAATGTTTGCAGAGTCTTGTTAAACATCTAGGTTGTGGATTTTTTTAAAAAATATAGATAAAGACATGATTTCTATCACTAAGAAAATATTTGCTAAAACCCAAATTTGTGACTAAGATTTCCCATCCTCACGCAATTCTTCATTTTCAAAGGCATGTCTGATTGACTGAAAGTGGAAAGCCATTCTTAAACTTCTAAAAATTTGTAGTAACTCTAATTGCATTTTAATATTTGATATGCCTTATAATTGCAGAGAAAGTATTGACATCAATGCTGAGCCTGATATAACTCTGCCATCCTTTATAATACGTGAACTGCCCTACAAGAGCATTTGTATGACGACAATGATAGTTGTAATTACCCATGATCTGAGATGGGCAGTAGTGACATGTTTTATTCAAAAGACATGAATCATTAATGCCTTCACAACAGTCTGTAGAGAATGAGAATATTTATTAACTGTAGAAGACTAATGTCTGCTCTCACAGGCTTTCATTGGTGCCAGCTCAGGTCAAACCTGACTGTAAGAAGACACAGCCAGTCAGGGAAAAAGAGAAAACTACAACAAAGCCTAAAACAGCGTATCAACAAGCCATGCACACTTTAAATTTAGCCTTGTTGTCTTGGAGCTCCTTAACGATGTTCACTGAGTACTGTGTCCGTATGTGCGTGTGTACATATATATGCTGAACACAAATGTCCTGAGCACTTTCTGCAGTCAGTTTTTAGCATCCACATGTCCCCAAATAGTTAACAAAGATACTTGATATTCCAGCTTTAAACAGCACTGATGGTTGATGTTTCCTGACTGGACACCTAGGGTAAGGAGCGTTATTTCTAGTCCCCACTGGATGTATGAGGTGACTAGTGTCCATGTTAGTACAAGGGTAAGTTTCCACTAAAAGGGCTGCAGGTAGGTGTCTAAATACAGTTCTGCTCTGAAAACCCAACAAGTTGAAGAAATACCTTCTCAGTCAGAGTCCATAAGGCTCCCTGGTACACACATCCATCTACACCACCTGGCTCCCTGCTGCAGGACACGGCAGCATGCCCTCACCCACCAGCCCACCGGCACCCAGGGGCACAACGCCCAAGGACGCTGCTATGGGACCCGTGCCAGACCCCTGCCGCTCGCGATGTACCACCAGACGCGCGTGATGAATACGAGCACTCCACCGGCTGACTCAGGTTTTCTAATCATTCAAAAGCAATCAGTTAAGCCTGATATTTATAACTCTCTTAAGATATTATTGTGTTTATGTTCATCTTAAAGAACAACCAGTGGTGAAGTATCATGCATTATACCTGTGTGCCCCCATCCCATGCTCGAGTGCGGCTGGCTGATGGATGGTCCTTGCAGAAGCCATTAACATTTTTTCCAATGTGAGAATTTTGTACATAATACCCTGAGATTTTTTATCTTATTAAAGGCTATTTTGTGAGATTGAAAGACCATTTTTCCTGTATGACTGAGGTGGATGAAGCACACTCGCATCCACGAGCCTATTAGCATGATATTGGAGAGCTCCTGCAATTGTGTGAGCTCCTTGTGCTGCCAGTGACAAAAACGCTGTGGAAATACCTCGTGGTATTAAAATCCAGAGCTATTCAAGCACTGTGACCTTTTTTTCTTGAAAATTTAATTGCATTAAGGTGGTACCAGTAAAACTGTAATATTTCAAAGACCTTGAAAACGGCTTGAAAGGAAGTTAAGGGAATATTTTTAGGCTGTGCTTTGTCATTTCTCATGGAGATCTGAGAACAAGGCAGTGCTGAAGTACATGATGCCAACCTGCTTCCAGCACTTCGGATGAAATGATCATTCAAGTTCTCTCAGTAAACATTTTTAACAAGAAGACATGTAGGTGTCTAGGAACAGCACGTCCCCAGGCAGCCACACAGCATCCTGATACCACAGTGGTGGGACTGGTCCAGGGATCACACAAAGGAACCATCCCCCCAGTGCTGCTGACCCCAGCTGCTGCAGGTCAGGTCAGCCTGACATTGCCTTCTACCGTTTCGAACTGAGTGGCTGACAAGGGTGACGTGGAAATTTTTGTCTTCAGTTCGATGTGGTTCAGGTTGGAGGTAAGAAAAAGTCGACACCCTGCGAGCTTTGCTGGGTGGCTGAGTGTCCGTCAGTGCGTCATCTCAGCCTTTTGGGTGTTACAAGCACCTCTGCCAGTAGAAGGACAAAATTAGCCTGGAAAACAACTCTCTGTTCACCTCGAGAGTGGTTTCTCCCACAGCTCCCAGTGGCCCAGTCTCCCACAGCATACAGAGACACAGTTGTTCAGTGGGCTGGGATCAAGCTAGGCTGGCCATGCTGCCCTGCATGGTGCCTGCATTAGAGAGGACAAGTCACCCCTGTGTCACCCAAACCCACTTGTGTCATGGGCAGAAGCTCTAAGCAAATTGAAATGGCCTCGAGACTGCAGCAAGACCCTGCCAGCAGCTGGAGGAAAAGCCGGTGTCCTGATTGCACTCGGCAGCCATAACCATGAACGCGTCGCGTCTTTGAAGCCTGGAGGGAAGCAACACCAACCTTGGAACAAAGGGGCAGTTCCTTCCAAACCTCCTTCTGTGTAATTCCATGGACTTAGGACCAAATTCATAAACTGTATGGCTTTAGCTCTGTGTTTGTAGACAAAAAAAGCCAGCATTTATCTTGTAAGTTGCAAGGGACCCCCACATGGGCAGCTGGAAGCACCCTTCCTCTTCCCACTTTGAGACCTGCCCCATCTCTCAGCCCCAGCAATGCCCATACATGCTGGGTGATGGTCTGCAATGGCTTTGCCTTGCAGAAGAAGAGGAGGCTCACGGGGTGTCTTTGAGGCCAGGATCAAAGCAGTAAAGTGATGCGCTCTTTTGATTCCTTAATGGGCATTTTCATGCTAGCTGCCCTCTTGGCTGTTAGGCCATGGAGCACGCACACTGCAAAAGCATTCCCAGCTTCAAAGTCCCCCTCTTTGGCAGTCCATTTTCTTTTTCTTCCACTGAGCTATGGCGGGATGGTTAGAGCTGCTTACCTGAGCCATCCTCAGGCAGCACCATGCAACACTCTTGTTCATCCAAGATACAACAGGCAGGGTTGGGATGGGGGAAACAGAGGGGACTCGCTCTGCGGTCTAGCCTTGTACTGACTCTTCCCATCCTGATGGTTTGGAGAGCACAGATAGTCTTTCTGGGCTTAGAAACCTCTTGAACTATGTAGAGGAACCCATCTTCCTTGTAACATGTAGAGGAACCATTCTTCTGTGGCAGTTCTTGACTCTGTGAGGGAAAAAGAAAAGACAGTTCATATTCATTGGTCAGCATTGGTCTTTTCTTTTGGGCACTTTGGGGGTAGAGGGATATCTGACATTTAAGGTCTTTTTACAGGGATCATTTCCTTGACAAACCATTGTGTGGGAAACTTCACTGGGAGAAAAAATGTCTTTAAAGGCAAACAAACAAACAAAAATCCATCTGGTATTATAAACTGAAAATTCAGATCAGCTGGATATTTTTGTTGAAAGAATTTTCTCCTGACAGTTGCTATTTTAATTTTTTTCTGTAGAATTTGCAATGGAAAAAGTCATACAAAGTGAAAAGCATTCATTGAAATGAAACTTTCTGCATGTAATATACTCAGAATATTCAGATTTTTGGTGCAGGAATTGCCTTTTCAAAGTATTGTGGTTTCTTTTTCAAATGTATTTATTTTTTAATATATGATAATTTCATATTATTTACTTACCTGTCAGTAATGACACATTACAAACTTATACTGGACTTTGATATATAAATACATCTTAAAAACTGACGTTTCAAAGTAAGAAAAAAATCTGTTTTAAAGCATATTTTTGAAACAAATTTTGAAAATGTGAGGGTCTAAGTTTGAAATTCAAAGTTGGTTTGAATGACTAACTCAGTCCAACATTTTCACAGCACAGCTTTCTTCCTTTCAGCAATGGGAACAGGCGCTACAGATGACATGAGAGGAAAGTAGAAAATTCTCCAAAGAATAACATTGTAATTCATCTTGAAATAAATGTTGAGGGTCTGTGACTGATTCCTGTAATGATAGTGCAAAAAAACCCCCCAGATAACTAGAAGATAGATAGAAGCAGTTAAAATAATCTATCTGAATGTATCATGATGCTGTTAGTAAGTATTGATATTTGCCAACCAGCAAAATAAGAATTTCTACTATGACAAAATTGCAAATACCATAATGTCACCATATTGTCTGCCTTGTTTCTCGGAGAAAAAAAAAAATATAAACTTTGGAATTATAAAAAAACCCCTTATAAACTCAGTATCTGTATAAAATTCTGATTAGCTGAAAATGTGAAATGAAACAAATGTCCCTGATGATACCTAGCAGACATCAAGTTGTGCACAGGATCAGCTCCTTACTTGGAAACCCCTCTCTCAAAGGGGAAACAGGAGCAGCAGATCTGCTTCGTCTAAGCAGATCAGATCAGATCACCAAGAAACTTGGAGACAGCATCAACTCTTACTGTTCTCTGTGAAATAAAGGCCATGGGGGTACCCCTAAGTGTCCTCCACAGGTATGTTTTGAATGGTGACTGCTCTGGTAGGAGAGGGCTCAGCTGCCCTACAAAACCAGTTTGAGTACCTCCAGTGAGATAAACCAGAGCAGAAAGCACTGAGCTTTTCTGGCTCTGCTCTGGGGTTAGGACACCTTCCCTGAGGGCTGGGAGAGAAGCTGAAAGCCACGTCATTTCTTACTGGAGTCAGGCTTGAAGATTGCCTGGCTGATCAGTATAGTTTTAATGCATACAATTTTTTTCTCTTTGACAGACCGAATGATTTTGATGTACTGGTAACTCATCTGTTGAGTCTAACATTTTGTGATGGCCCAGAGAACCACAGGTGCACTATTTTGTTAAAAAATACACTCCTAATCAGTCCTGTTTATTGAGAAGAATTACATATCCTGGTTGGAGAATTGCAGATCACCTTTGGAAAAATTGTAAGTAAAGTTGGCATTTTCTCTCTCAGATTCAACCAGCTCTTTTGTAGCTGTGGTAGGTGGAAAGTGATGAAATATCAGCTCTTGGCTCTACCTTGCTTAGTGACTGCTTTTGAAATTTTGTGTCAAAACCTTAATGTCATTTGAACACAATTTTCTGAATTTAATTGACACAAACACAATATAGGAGAGTTCAAACATGCAGAAGGAGACAGGAGGAATGACAGGTAGCCCTTGATGGACTGCAAACACATTAAGACTTTGTGCTGAGTAGCAAGAACTTTGCTCAGGAGTGATGGTCGTTGCCAAAGGTCCCTTTCAGTGTTGCCTTCTCTCAGCGTCCTCCTTTGTGTGTAGGTGGAGAACAGCAACAATGCAGCATTATAAAGTAAATAGCTTTGTAAATGTGTTGTGAAGGGAGGATGACAGGTATGTGCAGTCATAAAAGCAATTTAATGATTTCTTTCTCATGAAAGAGAGGTTTTTAGGGTTCAATTCATTGCTGAGCTAATGGCTAACCACATGCTCAAGAACATAAGGCTGCCTTTTTTCAGATCAGGTATGAATGTCCTCAAACCCTGTTCATTATGGGTATGCAGCAGCATCACCCAGAGTAGGTACTTCAGTCTGGCAAAACTGTTCTTCCAGAAGAAATAGCTTTGGGGATGCACAGCTACCACTGTTCTCAAAATTAAAGGCAGAAAAGTTAAATGGTTCTTTAAGCAATACAAGTCTCCATCTGTTTGTATAAAAACCTTATTACAGACAGAGGGGCAAGGAGCTGGTGAAGCCAGGATCCCTTTCTGATTCAGCCACCAGCACTGACCACTGCTGTTTTCATCTGCCTGCTGCTGGAAGCACCACTCAACTCAGACCTCTTCTGATTACAGGCAATTTTCCCCCCAGAAAGTCTGACAGTATCCTTTGGCTTCTAAAAAAAAAAGCACCATCTCTACATTCCTCACAAATAAAAGGGATGAGCATGGGGGCATGGATGGGGACAGGGTCTCCACCCTGTGCTCTCTGCCCCATGCCACTGCATTACAGCTTCTACCAGTGCACCAAAACCCACCTCTGCCGAAATGAACCGCTCAGAGTAACCCAGCTCCTGCAGCATGTAATATTAATTTTACTTGATGGTATCTTCCACTGAAATGGTGTAAATAACAGATTTTCAGTGGACCATACATGTTTCTAAAGCAGTTTCAGATTTAGCTAATGTTTTCATTCAACCCGAATGGAATATTTTAGTCCACTTTCATAGTATTTAGTCTTTTTTAACCATCTTAACTCATATAAATTTCAAGATATTTTATACTTAATTTGAAGAGTTGAAATAATTCACTCTGAAAATACATAAATGGAAGACTGACTTAGACATTCAAAAGTTTGAATGACTATTATTTCCACTTAAAGTATTCATTCAAAGGAATACTTCCTCACCTGGGCAGCTAGCTCAGTTCTGCTGCCCACATTTATTTTTTAGGAAAGAAATTGGAGTCCCCAAATTCATCAAAACATATTCACTGCCCTGCTTCTGTATATCTAATTAATTTTTCCACGGGTCATATTTTTTTTCTCATAGTTTTACCTAAAAACACAAATTCTGAAGAGAATGCATTCAGAGGATCTTTTGATGATCCTGTCTGGAACTGTTGCTGTCTGATGGACCTCTAAACCCTAGCCCTGGCAAAGCTCTTCTGAATGCGCTTTCCTGGGAAGTATGATTGTCAATATGCTTAATATCGAGCATATGCTTAAGTGCCTTTCTGAGTTGCTGCCAAATGTCTGTGATGCTCTTACCACTGTGCATTGTCCGAGTTCAGCATTTAAAAGAATAATTGAATGGCCGGCGCATCACTCAGCTTTGAAGGCCACAGAGCTTGCCATCAGCCTGTCGGGTTCCCAGCCAGCCGCTTGCTCCTGCTGCTCCAGGAGCTCTGTGCACGGCCGGCTCAGCAAAGCCCGTGGCTGCCAAGCCATTTCCCAGCTCCGATGAGAGATCAGTCTCAGGCAGGAGAGGTGACCATGAGGGGGGTCACGCAGCACTCTGCCAGGGGCAGGCACCAGACACCCCAGGCCCTTGGGCAGTAGCTGATGCTCTTGCACCCCCTAAAGTGGGCTGAGAGCAGGGCGCTGTGATGTCCCCACAGTCTGGTCTTTCTCCAGTCTCCCCCTCACTTTCTGGATGGGTAAGAACTGTCACATATGTAAGAAAAATAAATTACCTCCTTGTAAGTTTGCAGAAGTGCCCCTTTCTGCCATCACGGATCCCACAACATTGGGATTTCTTGTCACCTCCTTCCACCTCGAGGATGCAGGTTATGGTTGGAGGCACCGCCTGGTCTTCTGCTCTGGGCCAGGTGAAACTGTGCACCACCTGGACACCACCACTCATCCCCACTTCTTGTGTACTCTCTATCTTAGCAGAGTCTCTGTCCCTCTCAAGTGTTTCCTGAAAAAGCATATGCTGGGGTGGTGGGCAGGTGCTGGGGCCATGGGCTGGCTTGGTTGGCTGGGCAGGACCTGGGAAACCAATGCATGCAATGGGATGAATCACCCAACCCAAAAGATAAGTGTGAGGAGGGATGAAAGGTCCAGATAGAGCTGTGAGGGATATTTGGACTTCACAGGTGGTTTAGGGGGAGCTATGTGAGAAATGGCCAAAGTGCACAGACAAGTGAGGGGAGCACTGGGGGCTTCTTGGGTTGTGTGACCTTGCAAGGGCACAGCACTGAGCTGTCCACATCAGTGATGCTACATAAAGGCTGAGGTTCCCTGGGGGACAGTGTTGGAAATACCACATTTGGATATGGGTGTAGCAGGGCAGGGACTAATGGGGAAAATATAATTTGGGGTCATTTGGAGGGAAATTGGGATGGAATAAAGAAGACACAAGAGCAGTGAAAAGGAGAATTAAGGAGCAGAAAAGGGTAAATAGGGTGTGAAAATCATAGGTTTGATGCAGTTTTGGGTCCCCTGCTATGTACAGTCATTACAGCAGCCCAAGTAAGGGGAACAAACACAGCTTGTGGTCATGCCCACACCGTGTGTCACACCTGCTTGTGTGGCCACGACCCAGGGAAGGGGAGTGTGCTGCCTGGGGAGCAGCCAGCTTGGGCATCCTGCAGCTTCTACGCCACTGCCTTCTCCAGGCCTGGCAGCATCGACGTGCCCACCACTGCTTCATGGCAGGTTATTTATATCTCCTCGAGAAAGTCTTTATTGTAACTTTTGACTTGTTTTTTAAAGAATTGCTAGCTTGACAGAACATAGAAAAAAGAAAAGAAAATTCAGGATCTATCTCATTCATATTTGCTTGCAAATAACAATCACTGTGGAAACACTACCCAAGCAGAACAGAGATTTATTTTCAAGTGTGTGAGCAGTTTAAGGTCATTTACTTAAAATTACATTCAAGAAACAACGGTGATGCTTCTGCATTACTCTCTCTCTTTATTGCCACTCTGCATTTAATCCATCTTACTGTTCAATAGAAATAGCTTACTCCTACGTCTGAGTAACTGATTGGGTTAGAGCCTGCATCTCAAACACCATCCTGTCACCAGCAATGAATGCCATTTTTAGATCTCTCATTCCAAAGAAAGGTCAGTCACTATTATAAACAATAGAAGGAGAAAATAGTCAGTCCAATGTTCACTTTATCCTTTCTCCAGCTTTTAAAGTGGAAAAGACAATCATCAGTGTGTCAAGGTAATTTCTAATATTTTAATATAGTTACACAGAATCAACAGAATCTCAAGATGTGGTTATACATTCCTGACAACGGCACAGCAGTGTTGTGAAAGGACATCAGATAAGAAACACAGCTTGTTGAAATCTTCTGAATTTCAAGTTCCTTACAACATTTTTCAGAAGAAAAAAACCCCTTTTTCTAGAAAATAAGAATAATAAGAAAACCTGAGCGTTAACACAAAGCTACCAAATGCACTCAGCTTTGACTTTATAGGGATTCATCAAGTTTACAGGGAAGTATCCTTCAGGGTCTGGTATATTTAATTAGAAAAAGACAAGCCCCCTCAGAAGGTGCACCCCCAAGATTAGGACTGGTATTTATGTTTCCTCACCTGTCCTCAGTGGCTCTCTGGGAAGCCTCTGGAGATCAGCCCTTCAGCGCAGCCAGCTAAGGTGTGTGGCCAAAGTGGGGCCGCATGAATACCACCACGGATATTGGTGGAAATTCACAGTGGAAATTCACTGGCAAATGTACTTTAAGATACCCAAGGTTTTCAGGCAGCTGCAGCTGAGCTCATGACTTGGCCAGTGGATCTCCAGTACCTCCACAAAAATTTGCTGTCCACCTTTATTGAAACCTTCCCAGTCAAACTTACAAACTAACTTACTGACTTTTCATTTGAGGTTTTAGCATTTTATTCCTTTTTTTTTTTAACTTTCTGCCAGCATTCCTTAAGGTTTTGGAGGTGATGATCATGAAATTACCTAGCACTTATCTCCTTATAGAAGAGACAACATGCAGTTGCATGGCCACTGGCAATGAAACGTCTGTATGAATTGTCAGGTGGTTTTGTAGGATTTTTGAGTGAAAGGGTGGGAGGAGGATTCAGTGGAAATGCTCTGTCATCAATAGTTTGGGCTGAGAGTATATGGAGGCAAGCCTTGCAAGACAAAGAACAGAGGTCATTATTCATCATATAAAACATGCTGTATGAGAAATTATAATATGGGAAATAAAACCATCACAGCTGTACTTATGGTGGTAGTATAGACTTTTTGTTACCTAAACTAAAAATACCAGGAAATGAACTTCATATACCTGAAGACAGAGGAAGAAGATTTCCATTTTGGGTAACTTAGAAATAATTTGTCAGGTGTAGGGCCAAAGAAAGTGAAAATAAAAAGGTCAGACCGATCTGCCTGAAGTTTTCTATAAGATGATTTTGGTTTTACATAACAAAATAAAATAAACACATTACATTGTTAGCACTTGGGGCTTGAAATGCAGTGAAAGTCCCTGGAGCTTCTTTGATGCCACCTGACATGAAGGAAACATCTCTCTCGTGTCTCCAGCCCAGGTTAGGTAAATCAGCACTTCCTGGCATGTTGGATGTCACTTGAAAACACAGCCTGGATAAACTATATGAACAAACCTTATTTTCTGTGAATGCTGTTGAACACAGCTGTTGAGGACATCTCTATGGGGGAAACATAAGCTCTGCTGGACAGTGAGCAACCTTCACTGGGAAAACAGCTTACCTCATCACTTCAGTGTTTCATCACTTGTTAATTAGATGCTATTTCCCCTTTGGTTCAGAGCTCAGCCAGTGCAAATGCAATTTCTTCACGTGCACTTTTCAAACAAATTACTCCTGAGAATGAAAACATGATTGCTGCAGTGAAATTTTGAGCATTTGGGAGGATATTTAAATTCTGGTCAAGATCCGGCTCTTCTTAAGTATTTCCACCCTTCTTTTCTACAGCATGTTCAGACTATTATCTTCATCCTTTCCCTTACATTTTTCAAAAATCTGGGGTTTTTTTTTCATTTCTCTAGATATAAATAGCCACTCAACATACTAGAAACCTTAGTGAGCAGTGAGTTGTGATGCTGGCTTTATTTGAAATGCTGGTATATTCAGTATGAAAAATCTATAGTTTCAGCTACCATTTAGTAAATAAAGAGTGTCAAGCACGAAAGAGATAGAACTCAGACAGGATCCATTTCTATTTATAATCGACTTTTTTTCTGGAGCCCAGGTCAGCAAATGACACACAGGCACAGTGTGCAGGGGTGACACCACCTCCTCTCTCCCAGGACAACCTCACCGGTTAATGCTGAGCTGTCTGGGCAGTAACTTGGTGGTAAATTAGAGCAGAATTTAGCCCTGGATAGACTCTAAAAAGCAAATTTATTCAAACCATTTCATATTGAAAAGCCTGATTACCATTTACTGTATGATGCCTTTCTATCACTTTAACAGCATCAAAAGGCTTTGTTGTAGACAAGATCAAATAAATATAGCAAAAAACATGAAAAAAGAACACAGTCATATCCTGACTGATAGCATGCTCCTACAGACTATTGCCACCAGTTGAGAGTATGTGCCAATATTTTTACGAACCATCATTAAAAAACATAATTGAAGCAGGCTGGAAGAAAACAGCAACCCAGAAGTGGTGGTTAAGAAAGCCCTGGGAAAGGAAAAGAACAGAAGAGGAGAGCTGCTGAGCTGAATCAGCATGTGGGCTGTAGCTGGAACAAAAGGATTCTTCAGTTCATGCCAAAAATACTCATCAGTGCTGCTGCTTTTTTAAGCTTAACATTCATAGGTGACTTTTCTTGTTTCTGAACAGTCTTGTGCAGGGGTTCGAGTATGGGTGGCTATCAGAGCCCTCACTTTCTGCTTACCTCAAGGGTTTACCTGGGAGAGGAGTTTGCTCCTTGGTGAGCAGGGTGAGGTGGTATCCTCTGAGGGTCTGTCCTGCCTCAGGACCACCTTGGGACTCTTCTCCAAGGGACTCCTTGCTTCTAAGTATGGTCCAGTCCTTTTTTTCCTCTCTCCTCTCCCTTCTCAATGCTGGCAGGTTCTCAAAAACATCTGCTGAAGTTTCCAGTTGCAGAGGTATCTTCCATCTAGGTGGGGTATGACCAGAGTCTTGTGTTTTAGGTGGCTCATTATGCAACATTAAATATGATTAAAATCACCAGAAAAATCACAAGTGACCAAAAGATTATTTTTCTTGTTGTGTAATTATGCTGTAGGACTCATTATCACAGGGAGTCACCTAGCCCAGAAATTTAACAAGCTTCGTAAAGTTCTGGGCATATGTATCACTAAAAAGGGAAAACTCAAATCAACAGACTGAAGAAATGCAAAGACTCTTGTGAAGTTTCAGGTTTAAAGGAACATTTAAGAATTAGGGACTAGAACCAGGTTTTCCATGGAGGCAAACATGACACCTGCCTACCCCCGAAACCTCAGCAGGATGTTTGACTGCAGAGCTGAAGAAATGAGCCTGCTATCCAAAATGTGCTGCTGCCCTCTGCAAGCTTTATGTTTCATCTAGTAGAGAAGTTCCTGGTATCAGTAAACCAAGGAAAAAATGAACTAAATGCATGAAGTCTACATGTAAAGTTAATTATTTTTATGGTGTGGATAGGAAAGTGTGCATGTCTGAGTTCTCACAGGAGGAGGATTGCACCCACGTTTCCTATGGCCTTGGCTGGTCGTTTAGCGAGGAAGCAGCCCCTACTAGTCCTCTTCTCCTGCCACTGTGTGGTAACGACCTGGAAAATATTTGTGCAATTGTCAATGTAATGCACAGCCAAATTCCTTTGTACCTTCAGGAGGCATCAAGTCATTAATGTACATCAAATTCCCATGCAGAGCTAGCTGCCATCCACCAGCAATGTTCACTGATTGTAAACAACAGTAGCTTTCCTTGAGAAAATCACTCGGGAGAAATGATCCTCTTCTTGGATAATATATAGGTGACTCCATGCCACGTGTGTCTGTGTTTTTCTTAGCTGTGGTAAGCAGTTATAAAGCTGAAGCTGAGCTCACTTTTTTTCATCACTTCAAAGAATATAACCAATAACAATCTTTTAGAACCTGAACATGTTTGATACCTTGCTAATCCTAAAGCAAATAGATGTAAGGAACCAGCAAGCTGAACCATGCAGAAAATACAGTATACACACCTGCAAAAATCAAGGTGTCCTTTTATTCTTCAGCTGTAAACCAGTTTCTGCATCTGAGCAAAGTAATAATAATAAAACAACAATTTTGGCCTCAAAATGTATTTACTTTTGAAAAATGAAATCAGCTTTTTAGTCAAGCAACACTATTCCCTGGGAACAGATGCAATCTTTGGTGTTAAAATTACATTTACATGAAGTATTTCCTCATTTAGGGGCATTTAATTACCTCAGGAGTATGAAATATAAAAATTAATATACCAATACAGAAAAGAAAATAATATCCTTTACTCCATGGCTTTGCTGATTATGGGTCAGTAGCAAATTAGATTGGGCTCTAAGTCTTCTCCAATGTGAAAAAGATTCCATTAGTTACACCATGAGATGATATTATTAATGCAATCACATCTTAAAAGAAACCAACCCTAAAGGGAGATGCCAAAATGAATTCTTCATGTAGTAACAAAGGAAGCCAGAAGACTCCTTCACAACGAGTCACGTCTGCACTAAATACAAGCCTGACATTTCATAAGCTTCTAAATAAGTATGTTGTAAATATTACAGTTTCTATTTGTATATCTAACACTTACTAAAGGCTCCAAAGACATTCAGAGCATCACGAAAGGAATGTATGAGATTTGGTATGACACCAAGTTACAAATATAAACTGGGAAAGTATAAAATAGTAAATTATTTCATAATATATCCACTGCTCAGGCATTTAGCTACTTTTTTATCTTAATTAAGAGGCAACAAATTGTAAAAGCCTTCAAGGAAACATGTAAGTTTTCCTAATCAAAGCATAAAATTAATCTATGGAACACATTACTGCATGGTAAACTAGTGATCTTTTCAGAAGAAAACACTGAAAGGGTCTGGAAAAAAACTTAGGTTTTCTGTCCCTCCCTCTCCTTTCAAAAATGTGGGGTTTTTTTGAACCCAGTCCTACTTCCAAAGGTGCAAGAGGGTAGCACATCCCTTGGCAACACCAGCTCTCAGACCGGTACAAATTCTGCCAGAGTCCCCTTTTTCCACTGCAGCACTTTCCAAATCTAATCAATTCACAAAGGCTGTAATGAAGCGATTACAGAAATAATAGGCATCTGTGGAAAAGAGGCCTGCGAGGGCTGTGGAGAGAACAACTGTCCATCCTCCTGTTGCCAGGCAAACCTGGGCTCCCTGGCATCCAGGGAGCCTTGGAAATGGCAGGTACACGTGCTTGCATTAGCCCATCTATACAATACTGGATCAGGTTTTGAAACTGCAGGATCATGATTTATAGGCAAGGTGGTTTAGGTCATAGTAGAGGTTTCTAAAGTGTATTTGTAGTCATTTATTTTCCTCCTCCTGCTCAGTTCTGTTGAGCTGGACTCAAAGCATTAATGGAACAAGATGTTTATCATCAAAAGATATGTAAATTCATATCAATAGAACTGATCCGCATTTACTCTTTAAGTATAAGAGGAAGAATGCATTATTGCATAATAATAAAACAAGAACAATCATGATAGTATATAAGCATTTTCCAGGCATTCATTTAGGATGCAACGCATGAACTATCAGCAGCTGCCTGATAATGCTGTGCCACATGATCTCATGAGCCTAGGAGTCTGGGGCCTCCTGCTCCAAGTTGCTATTTCAGAACAAGGAAGGTATTTGCTTTTTATCTGTATTTTTATTACAAAATTGGTTATCACTAAGCTACAAAAATAATGAATTGTTTATAATCCTGGTCATGGAACCTTGAAACCAGTGGCAACAGTTCTGCTGACTTTTACTCAAAAAACTCCAGGTTTTGAGACACCGTTGCATGATCTGCAGAGCACAGGCTAAAAATATGTTTGAAAAGATTACAGACTATTTCCATTTAATTTTAAAATGTGTGGAAAATCACCTTAACGCAAAGAGTCAGCAAAATGTATATGTAACACCGAACTGTTCAAAAATCAAACTAAACTTACATTTAGGAGATTTTTAAAAGCTAAGGCTCCACACAGGCACAAATTTCTCCACTGTGCAAAGGTTATGGTTTCTTTGTCGGTTCCTCTTCTTGTTTATTCAGTATTTGAAACAGATATCGAAGAACAATTTTTCCCATCTACAATTCAACTCTTGTTCATACACAAAATATACAGACATGATTGTTTTAAGTGTATTTATTAGCTATTTTTAACAAACACCAGCTGATCTATGTATTTTGAACGGAGTCTGACCTGTTGCCTCTGAAGGACATGGGAAGCTTTCCCCCTGGTTCGGTCGATTCCAGACACCTGTCATTTTGTGTTCAGTGTTAATTCTTCTGTAATAGGATGGGTCCCCATTTGGGGTAGCTAAATGTGATATATATTTGTTAAGTACTTCTTTGAAATAAAATATGATTTCTTTTCCCTCTTAAATTTATAAAAATTTAAAACGTCAAATCTTCTAACTTGCTTTGCCTGCTGAACCACTGAAAGAAATTAGAGCATAAATATACACGACATCCACATTATTACCAAATACTTTCATTAACAACAATGCTATCACAGTGAATACCAAATGAATTAACAGTGACAGGGCAATAAATTAAAGTGTTTATACTTTTCTTTCTCACAGCTTACAAACTCAAAATTTATTTTGACTTTTGGTGTAAAACTTGATGATCACTGGTAAATCAAACAGGATACTGTTAGTATTCAGTGCCACAACTGAGACCTTTTCACTCTGGAGATGTAACAGATAATTTTCTAAGAATTTCTTTGTGGATTAACATTAATTATCATCCATACTTCATGAAGGAGCAACGTCAGTAGCAAATAAGCTCATTACCATTTGGGACACTTCCCAGTTTTTTCTTGCCAGCTCTGTGATGATGTGTTTACATGATATAAGTTGTCTGTTTAGAAACTCACCACTTTCTCCTTGTTCTTGGGCAGTCCTAGCAAGCATCTGCCACCAAACATCTCCTCTGGGCTCCTTGGGTTCTCAGGTGGGCTCCAATGGGCTGAAGACACCTGAAGGAGGGATTTAGAGGTGAAACAGGGACCAGTTTCCAGCTTTATGTTTTGTGTATTTAATCTTGTAGAGGAAAAGAAATTGTGTATACTAGTCAGGTTGCAGGCCTGGTCCTTTTCATTTTGTTAGTTGAATTTACTGTCTTGCTCTGGGTCAGTAGGGAATTATTTTTCCAAAGGAGCAAATTTCAACCTTTTTCTGATAGAAAATCCTGAAACAGAGGTGCTAAACCCCTATTTAACAGTTTTGATATCCTGAAAATAGGCTTGCCTCACTTCATTAGCTGCCACATACCTTGAAAGAAGTCCATAGACAGAGCAAAAAGCAGAGCTTGGGCTGATTAAGATTTCCAATTTTTGGACACAAACAAGAGGCAGATCTTGGCTAATGATAACCATGCGATCAACAGTGAAATATGTAGGTGTGGGAGCCATTTCAGGTCAGCTGTATGTTAATGAGAGGGGAGAAATTGGGTCATTTCTTCCGTATTGGGCCAAAGTGGTGGGTTCTAGAACAAACACACAGCTGCAAAACCATCATGACACTGAGACGCTTATTCCTGTATAAGAACAAAAGCCATCTTCAGAGTAATATCCAGCTGCCGAACTAGGAATGAAAAACTGATCCCGAATTATGTATACACGCCTTGCACTCCTATTTGCATATCTTGCACTGCCACCACCTATGTGCGAAGTACTGCAAGAAGCATCAGCAACACCTTCAGCAGCAGCAGCTGTGGGCTGCTTGCACGCAAGAACACTTTGGGAGAGGGAGGACCCAGCTCACCCATCTTAGTCATTCAGCTGTTAGGTACCTAGTATAAGGTGACTATTTAGGAGAATCACTATTTATTTTTCCCATCTTCTTGTCTTTGAGTTTGTTATGATCAGGCTAAATCATAAATCCTTCTCTCTAATCCCAAACAACCTGCAAAAGCCCCAGCTTCAGTCCACCTGCTCACGGAAGGAAAACTGATGGTGGTCAGGGATGTTTCAGGTGACATTTATTCTTATATCTTTATTCTAGTGTTGTTGAACAGTCACATCTCAAGTGAGGTGTTTCCAGAAGGGGGGCACAGGGGAGGGAATGCACAGCAAAACCCAGGAGTTCACGCTGAGTCCACTGCAGAGGTGAACTCTGCTGCTTGACAAGCGACCAGCCCGGTGACAGGGGCTTGCAGTGCTGCCCTCAAGGTTTGAGCCAAGCAACAAAACAAGGTCACCCCAGAGCTCGTCTCACACGCTGTGGCAGGCAGAGGGCCTGGGCAGCACAGCTGCGGGGGGCCTTCCCCTGCTCCACACTCCCATGCTTTGGTTCTTGTGCCATCTCACCATGCTGGGGGGACTCAGACCTCAGCTGTGCCCAGGTAACTCAGTCAAGTGGCAAAACCCCACCGCAGTGTGCAGGCAGTGCATGGGATGGGTAATTTGCCTGCCTCCCCCCATGCTGTTTTGCCCTTACATCCCTTGGCTGTTCAGGCATTTGGACTCCATAATAGCAGGATTTAAACATCACTGTAACCTGTGTGCCAACACCGGCTCCGTGAACAGCTACAGCACACAGCAGCACTAGGAAAACAGCTCTTGCACTGCCTGAAAACGGCAGCAGGCCCCAAGTCCTGTGGCTCAAGCCTTTTCCATTTGTAATTCCTACAAACCAGAGTGTGCACAGGTAGCAGGGGGCACTGTGGAAAGGCAGTGAGGTTTTATAGCTACATAATACCCAGTTCACTGGAGCCTTGGTTTCTCTATAGAAATGAGCTATGAAAGAACCTGTCTATTAAATATGTGAAAAACATGAACTTCCCTGTTAGTTAGCTGATTTTATCTTTCTTTACATAAACCTTTATAGCTGCAGAGCCCCTTCAGACTGTATGTGCTGGCTGTGAGTCTCTGTGCTGCTACACTTACATTTCCTGGCCGCCACAGTGTCCTGGGGAAGCTGCTGGACAGGACAGCTGTGCCTCTTCAACACACTTTTGGGGTGGACGGTGAGTATGGACAAGAGGGCTTTTGAAGGGAGGGCACCTCTCCTAAGAGGAGAGAATTTTTCAAGGTCTAAAGGATCACTTCGGGTTCAGTTCAAGCTATATGTACAGATTTGGTTTAGTTTTACCTTTTTCCCTAGCTAGCTGGCTTGTCCTGAGGAATAAAATGATATGTGTTCAGTGACCTTGATGATCCAACCTGTGCTTTAATTCCTGCCCTAGAAGGACCGTAGAAATAAGCTGTAGGTGATCTGCAGAAGTCTTCTGTAAATATTTAAAAGTATTTGCCAAGGCCAGCCGAAACTTCCTAAGGTGGTTTTGCTCTAATGCTTTTCTTGATCTCTTTTGGCTTCAGATAAAATATCAGCTCATGAACTGTAATAATAGCCTTTCCCTTCAGACTTATTTTTTTCCCCCGGTTTTGATCTAAAAAATTCCAGCACTCAATAGGAAATTTCTCACAGGGCAACTTTCTATGATAGCTACAAATTCTTACACTATCTCTCTGGCCCAGTGCGTGCAGCGAGGAATCGCTGCAGCCTTTCAGCAGTTCTTCCAGGACTTGCAGAGTGGCTGCAATGTCTCTCCATATTTTGTGTTGCTGAACTGAGCCTGATGATGGCAGAGTTGCTTAGCTCCAAGCCAGCATACTGTAAGGCATCACTTACAGAACTGCTTACAGATGAATTGATAACACTGATGCCATTTGAGCCCCCTTTCCTTTACAGCAGAGACTCTCTAATCCACAGCAGCAATAAACACACTGAAAAAGTGGGGGAGTAAAGAAAGAAAGAGAGAGAAAAAATTAAAAAGTCCCTCACTCCAATGTCATTTCAGCAGACCAAGGTCACGGTGGGGCCAGATGCTGGTTACAGCTCAGCTCAAGGGAGCAAAGGTCTCTGGAGGGCTGATTGCAACAGTTCACGCTGCTCTAATCTCCACGGGCTGCTCACAAAAGGCAAAACCACTTCTGGGGACACGTCCAGCATCAGCATAGCCAAACCGTGTTTCTTCCTCTGCAGCCTTTATGTTGTCAGCACAGGGAGCTTGCTCCTGCACCGGGTCTGCCCCAGGTGTTGGGGGAGGATGTTTGTAAAATATGGAAGTATTGAAGTAACATAAAACATAAAGGCAGGTACAAAAGATGCCACATTTTTGAAAGGGATATAATGGTACAGAACTGCAGAGGATCTTCCCTTTGATGGTGCGGTCCTTGAGAGTTGGGTCCTGAAGCAGGAACACCATAAACATCAGTCATTTATACATATTCTGCTCACCAGCATTGGATGTCTGTCTCCTGCTAGACCTCACTTCAATTTTGCCTTTTTGTCAAAAAGTTGATTTTTTTGCATTGTTTTGAGTTTCATTTAATTTCCCTATTAAATGACAGCCTTCTGCAGAGCCTAGATGAAATGGTCACAGAATTTCTAGTAATGATTTCACAGACTTGCAACTGTTTGAACAGAAGAGGCGGGTGTAGACACTGAAATAAATTCCACTGAATTGCCATTGCAGTCCTCAGTCTGCACCAGAGTCTGTTTAACACTGTAGGAGTCGTCTCCAAAAAGTGTTGTGTGGGAACCTCCCAGGAGTTTTTTACAGCTAACAATCTTGCTTAGTGTTATGGAGAAAGCATGAGATTTGCTAACAACATTTCTCTCTTATCATGTCCATTTTCAAAATACCACAAGTAAATGATTTGCCAAAAACCAATACCATAATAGTAAGTGATAATCAGAAATTGTAAGAGGATAAGGAAAGTTTTAGAGAGTCCTTGTTATACATACAGACCCAAACTTTGTTCAGAAAAGAGAAAAAGAAAAAAAGCATAAAGTAGAAAAGAAATTACATACACGAACAACACCTGCTAGCCATGAGCATGACTACCCAGGGGCACAAGTTACACAAACCTTTTCTCCTGACTTAAGAGGAAGCCGATGTGTTGGGGGTTATTTCACTGTGTTAGTGAGAAAGCTCCTGCAAGTTTTTAATGTCTCCCCACTCCAGAAAGTAGAAAATGTCTACTAGACAAGTTAAAAATACTCTTGTGAGCTCCTGGTCCTGCCATGAGGACACACTGCTGGGACAACCCAGATGCAGGCAGCCAGGCACATGTCAGCTGTGAGCAGCTCACAGAGCAGATGCAGCCCATTACCGGAGTTCCCGTCCACAGGCTGGTTTGTCACATGTACCCTCTGCGAGCTGCACAGCCCAGGCACACCAGGGCCCCTCCAGCTGCAGGTAGCTGTGAAGCCAGAGGAGGAGAAGGAGAGGCATTTCCAGCCAAGAAGCCTGGCTGGTGGCTGCTCTCCTTTGGCAGCTCTCCTTTGACTCTAGTTCTAGTCAGGCAGCTCTTCATTTAATCCCATGGCTTCAAGAACTTTCTAGGTGAGTCTGCATGATGAGCAACTGGAGACAAGGTAGACATTAAAGCAGTTTTAGGAACAGAGACACTAAATCTGTCCATATGGTATCTTAGATCCAGCTTAAGGTGCCCGTGAGCAGTTCCCTGTAGCTACGTTCCATACAGAAACCCCTGGCTGTCCCCAGAGGGACAGCTGTGGAGCATGAAGACTTGAGGAAGCCACTGCTGGTTTCAGGTGACTTCAGGCATTGTCTGATGTCTAAAGAGAAGAGAAGAGGATGAGGAAGGTGGAAGGACACTACTTTAAGACCAGCACTGAGCTGCAGTATTTGCTGGCAATGGAGCTCACGCTTCTCCCCAAGGTCCATGCTATCACTTACTTTGTGCGCTACAACTTGTAGTCTGTTCCCTCCCAAGAGATGTGCTAATTTGTCTCGAGCAAGAGGCATCTGCAGCTGCATTTGAAAGGTCTCAAAACAGGAGCTCAATGCCAAAAGCAGGAAGTGGCTAGAGAAAACCATGGTTTTTGTGACTAGAATCAATTAGGATTTGGGGCAGTTAGCATTTCTGGGTCTGCGTTGCAAAGCATCCCTTAAAGTCTGGGATCACTATCCAGTGAAAATAAACAAATATATAGAGTTATCTGTGACCTCAGCTTCAATTCTGAGGGAAGCTACTGCCATAGCAATATACTGCTTGCTTAAAATGCAATTGAATCTGCACCCGTTCTCCCTTTGCTAGGCTCTGTACTTGGCTTTCCAGCTTTCACAGATGCTAAAGACAGTGAATGAACAGATCTTAAATCTGTCTTTAAACTGAACCTCTACACACACACACAGAGACACTGGGCTTCAGATTGTGCTCCCAATTACTCAAGTTTAGCTTCCAGGCTGGGAACCCTCCCAGTATTCCTGATACTAGGTTGCAAATGTTACAAATATTTTTTTTTTTCCTTTTAAAAGGCATTTAACTCCAACAATATACAGTTGCAGCTATGAATGGCTAGAACTCTTTTTATAGAATATGTTTCCCAGTCAGAAATGAAATTGGCAGTGCAAGCCCTCCACCCTCCAAAATTACTTGGCTAAGGTAGTAGCCAGCTGAACAAGCAAAAAAGCACATGAAGATTAATCCAAATATGCAGCTCAGACAGAATAGTTGAACCCTCAAGCGTTTCAATACACAGCTGATTCAGCAAAACAGATAGGCATTCAGTTGAAGGATGTCACTGAAAGAGAAAACCAGGCAGCTTAATCAATAAAGTGTGCAGCCTGTCCTGGTACAGGAAAAGCAGCAGCTTAACAAGCCAAACAGAAAAATGAACTGGAAAGCAAAAGAGTCATAGCGAGGAAAAACAGTGAAATCAAAATATGTGAGCTTGAACAGTTTTACCCTGCACAACTGCATTAGAAATGCACAAAGGTGGCACCGTAAAAATGCCCAATGCAAAATATTCCAGAGCCACTCTTTCCCCAAGGAAAAGCCCTACTGCTTTTGCCAGGACCTGGAAGCCTCCATGGGAGCCGTGTCCAGGAAAGACAGGCCACTGCCACATGCCTTCTTGGGACTAATCCTTGCAGTATGGGACTAGAGGAGCTCAGAAAGCGAAAGTATTTTTTTTTCTCAATTAGGATATTATTTAATTCAAGATTGCAAGTTTATTATTTTCACCTAGGTACAAGTTATTTTATTGTATTTATTATATTTAGCACACAGATTTATTATTCTCTGTGAACTACGCAGAAGTGGACTTGATTCACAAAAATATTTTTACTTCTCTGAATGCTCTGAAAAATGGTATGCCAACACAGTGCAGCAGAGAAATTGTTGAAGAGATTCAGATTCTCACTCACATCTTCCTCACAAGAAATTCTGTACTCCTCAGCTGACACAAAGGTTGGGCTGTCCTGGTCACACATACTGTTCCTTGTGCTAGCCTGGATATCGGACGCTTTGTAAGGAGAGGAGGGTTTACTTGGGAGGTGCAATGTCTGTCAGTACCTGTGTCCTTGAGATCTGAATACAGACAGAAGCTGCTATTCCATCACCTTCCTGCCAATAGAGAAATCTGCTCAGAGAAACCTTCTCACAAGAACAAACCTTCACAGAAAAGTAAACAGGAAAGGCTGGGAGAGCATCTGACTGAAGGACATGTCAGTGCACATTAAAATATTTGCTAATTGCAAATATATTGCCCCACCGCGCTGCCAGATCTAGCTCTGACTCACATGAAATGTCAGTTGGCTCCAGATTGAATTTTGCAGTTAATAACCTCATCACTCACCTACCAAATCTGCCCAGAAGAAAGGAGACTGCAGTAATGCTGGACACTGATCTTTGCTTTCTTGTTCCTGCTTCTTCCCTTCTCCATTTCCATGTCATATTGGGATAGATATGATCTGCATAAAGCAGGCTGCAATGATGAGTATGACCTGAAAACCTGAAGAGTGAATATTTAGATTTCATTTGCAATGTTAGGGGAGAGCCTTGTTGAAGTTGATTAGACAAAGATCATATGCAAGATTTTGCCATTTGTTGCAAGTTTTCTAATCAGCACAACATTACCATGGATAAAGAGGCTGGACATTGCCCAGCAGCCTGTGAGCAATGGGCAGATAAATCTTTCCAAGCAAAGATAAAGTTAGCAACTTGAACGTGTCAGAGAGAAGAACTGCTTCCACGAAAAAATGTTCACTCACATGAGTTAAATGTTCATAACTGGTTAAAAATCATAGTGTGAAAATAAACAGAATGAACGATGACTTCTGATGCTTGGTTATGGGTTGAGGTGTTTATAAGGATAAAGGAACATAAATTCCCACCTGCTGATTGAAACTCTTTACTGGTTTTCGGATTACTCCTGGTTCAAGTACTGGAGATACGTTAAAAGAGAAATGTTTATAAAAAGGAGGGAGGGAAAAAATGTTGGAAGCAAACCAACCGAGAAACAAGGCTGTTTTGCCAGTAAGAAGGAACTTGCAATTATTGTTCAAATAGGGTTCATATTTGGAATTGTAGTTCTAATCCAATAAAGTGTGTCATTTCAGGCACATAAATAATCCCCATTTTTAAGGGGATTTAAATTTCACTGCTTTGATGGGCTGGTGATATTACAACAGGAAAATGGTGAAACTAAATCACTGCTATCATTTAGCAGTATGTATTTATTTGGCTTTAGAGTTTAAAAGGCTGTATTTTTCATAGTACTTATCTAACCACCCACTTATTTTTTCTGTGTCTCTGAACCTTAGGAGGGTGCTTACCTTCAGCAGAACAGGAATGTGGTTTCAAAAGAGCTGATCAATATTAACGTTGCACAGTACTGTATATTACCTCTATTTTGCATAAACTGCATTGGAGAACCAGCTAGTGTTTAATGTATGCACAAAAACATATCTGCATCCTTTCTGAATATGGGTTTACAAATCTTCCTCTGTTTTTAATCTTCAAACCATTAAAACTGTTCATTAAATATATTGTCTATACACCTTTTTCAGCAGAGTTTTGTCGGTGTGTGTGAATTATGCATAAAGCCCACAGTGAGATAGATGCATAAAACTGCAGTTTAGCTAGGTAGACATAAACATTCAGCAAACTTTGTTTAATTAGCCCCTAAATCAGTCTTTATGCCTTTGTTGACTGACTGATGTTTTTAAAGTATTACTGAGTCTTCTTAAAATGTCTGCCCTCGTTATTTGTTATTTTAACAAATATTTGATGCCATAATCTGGTACTTAAATATCAACTATTGTAATTCAATGCTAATGGCAATGCTGAGATGACAGAACTATTAAACTGGATACAGAGTTGTCAAATTTTAAGACAGCAAAATACTCACCTGTGATGCACAGCATATGGCAGAAATCTGAGAAAATCATCAGCGGAGTTAAGAATAAATAGAAGCTGTGTTCCTTAAAAAACATAATCTGACATGCAAACATGGATAATCTTGAAATGTACTTGACAGTCTGTGATTTGAGTCAACAGATTATAAAATCAGAGGCATGCAGTACCGCGTTTTCAAAGAACAAATTACAGCATAGCTCTTAATGCTGAACTTGGTGTGTAAACAAGCTGCTTTTTCTAAATACTGTGTAAAGAGTTTGTTAAACTACTACAGCTAATTATGCTTCAAGCATTTACAGAGTCACATGTGTTTATCCAATTTTGATTTTTTGGTGCCCATCTCATACTTAAGTAATTTTGATGTGCAGTGCTTAAAATGACAGTGTTTATTAGACGCTTTACTGAAGTAATACAGAAACAGCCTTTACAAATAAATCAGAGCTGCAGCATATTTCCCAGCCCATGACACGTGCACCTTAGTTATTTATTCCAGTGATATCTTGGGGTTAGAAAGGCTCCTTAAGGTGAGAGGAAACAACTAAGCATCTTAAACCATTTCATTCCCTTTATCTTGCATTCAGGTCAGGGATGGGGTCCCAGTACACTGCATACAAAACATCAGAGTCATCATCTGTTTGGGAAAGACCATTACTACCATCTAACTTGGCTGCTCCTCAAGAAGATGAGGAGCTGTTTCAGCTTTTCATTCAGACACTTTTAAGAACGCAGAATTTACAATTTCCTTATCTGACATTTTACCACTAAATTTCGAGATTCAACATAGCAGTACACGTTATCCAAGAGTTATGTAGTTTTATACACAGAATCAAAGCAAAGAAGGATTTGGGAGATTTTAAAAGAAATCTGACTATATAGTTTCTTGCCAAGAAGAACCACAAGAACAACTTTGGAGCAGCTGCATGTTCCACCTGAGACTCTCAGTGTTCCAACAAGAGTCTCTTCCCTGCTCTGCCTTTACTCTCTGCTGGCTCTAAGCAGACCTGGACACACAGCAAACCCTGTTGGCCAACAATTGATGGATGTCTTCATCTGATGAATTCAGCAAATCTGTTTTGGTACCTTGATTCTGTGCCTTAGATTCAGTCCAGTCATATGATATCCCTCCCTCCTGCCTTGCAGTGAACGATGCAAGACAGATACAGACTTTACAACACACTGCTCCCCACTCGAGAAGAGGGAAGACGTTTCACTCTCATTTAATCCAATACCAGTTGGACCCACTTCAATATCAGTTAGTCATTAATTGGAGGCTTTCCAGCACGAGACAGAAAAATTCTGCTCCCGCCATGCACCTCTTAGCAAACACAGATTGGAAATGTGATCTACCTGAATTAGCCTTCCCAGAGACAATTCTGCACCTCTTTACTTGTGCAAGACTGGAAGCAGATGACCAAACTAAGCATCCCTCGGATAGCAATTCCCACAGCGGCCAACAGCAAGACCTGCACTGGGAGGTGGTGGCAAGAAGCTAAACAAATGATGTTTGACAGCATGTTGAGCAGTGCCCAGCCTGTGGTACAGGTGCTTGCTCTAAGGCAGGAAGGGAGCAGTGGAGTCGGAAGCGATGCACCCAACAGCAGGGAGGGCTGCGGCAGTGCCTAGCGCTGTGGCGTCTTCCCACTTTCCTTACAACAGTTTGTGTCTGTTGACAAGGAAGTTTATTCACACTCACACTAAAGCCTTTACTACTGTTCTGGGAGATAAAAGCATCTTAAAATGACTGGATATCACTATTCCACCAATTTTAAACCACTTTTGAATCTCAGAGTGGTATAAAGGAGTTTTAGTGTAAATAAAAGTGTGGTAGTAATCTGATCTCGTATCCGTAGGGGGGCTGATTCTCTTCTCATTTACATCAGTTTTATTTTCATATAACTCCATTAGTTTCAGTATTTAGCTTTGCATGAGTGACAGTAGAATTATGCCCAGCATAATCACACATGAAGTGTAAAAATCCAACTTGACTAATTTCTAAGTATTAGCCACAAATGCTAGAAGCCAAAGCAGAATTGCAATGAAGTAGTCTCTCAGTCGGCTCTTATTCTTTTTTTCCCCTTCATATCCAAGTTGGACATGCCTCCGGCCTACAGAAGGAAGTATGAGGAGGGAGCCAAGGAAAAGTAATTACGACAACTTGGCTTCTACTCAAATTTAGCCTTTGAATAAAACTAGATTTGAAGAGACCTCTTGGGAAATTGTATATTCTCTGTGGAGTTCTGCCTTGTTCAAAATGAGAAGGAATAATGTTAGCAGTCTAAGAACACCTTGCTAAGGTGAGGAGTTAGACAGATTTTCAACCTTTAAAATGATGAAACACTCACAAGCAACAATTTGCCCCTCTCTGGTTGCTGTTGGTTGGGTCGAGTTTTTATAGCTCTATACATGATGAAGAAAGCTCAGAAAAGGGAGAAGTTTTGAAGAACTTCTCTCCAAGAGCTGTTATCATCCATGACAGCAAGTGATGGAACTACTGGTTAGGCATAAGGGAGGCAGCCACAGCCACATTTTGGTACTCCTGGGAATGAGAGGAGACCAGGAACCATGGTGTACCACATGAGGTAGGGCTCTGACCTTCCTCCTCAGATCACAGCTTTGTAAGTGCCAGTCTCAGTCTAAACTAGCAGAAGCAGCAATTTCTCATGAGCTAGTTATTGACTGTCCCCTTTACCTAAAGTTTTAGGAAGCAGGTAAATCTGGATAAAGTTGTACCATAGAAATAATCTTGCACTACTGACTCAAGTAATGATATATTTTCTTTAAGAGAGTGTTTTTGTTTCTTTCTCCTTTCAGTTTTTAAAGAAAAAGCAATGAGTCCCTCACACAAACAGCAGTTACTGTAGGCCACAGAGCACAGACCCAGGACAGATTTTATGGGCTTTACACTTTGAACAACCCGCTTTTCTCTCTTTTACTTGTGAAATGGTTGTCCTGCCACAATAGTATTCCTGAGCTGGCACATGTCTGAACCATGCTGTCTGATGAGGTATCCAGCAGTCTTTATGTCTAACAATGATCATTGCTTTCAAAAGCCAGCCTTTCTAAATAATAGATAAAAGAGATGAACCATGGTGTGGTTTCAGTTTTGAGTGCTTGATACACTGGAGCAACAAGCATTATGTTTTCAAGAGTGTCAGAAAGAAGCAGGTAATACAAAACAGGAATGGAGGAAAATGGCAAGAAAAGGAAAAAACAGAAGATGGGAAAGAGCCTCACCAAGCAGAAGGCGTGGAATGGAAACTCTGGAAAATATTAAATTGCATTGGTACACACTGGTGTCCTGAAAGGCAACAGATAGTTCTGCGATAAGTGCAGAATCCCAGTGACTCACCTAATGGGAATGACTGAATCCTCATCCCCTCCACCTATCTCAGCACTTCATTCCAGCTCCCATTTATATTCCTTGTAAATGCAATCACTGGACATCCTTGAAGTGTTACAAATTACATGGCACTTCTTAAATCAATCCATTAGGATATTAGCATTTTCCCTGCCAAGGCAGTAACAAGCAGTGCCTTGCTCTCTTGGTGAAATTTACCTTATAACTGCCTTGTAGCACTTATTAATACAGCTATTTGACAATTTGTCATAAACTTTTCATAACAAAAAACCCCAGCTATTTCTCTAAAATCAGGATTTTAATTAAACAATTTTCTCAATAGCTCAGGAGGGGGGTTGAATGCAGAACATTCCAATTTGGTTTTCATCACTTTCATTTTACATTCACTTTTCACATTGTAATCATAATAATCAGAACCTGGCAGGCTTTCTAAAATCAAACATAATGAAAATTAATTACTAAAAACGTGTTTGATTACAAACTTGAAAAACTCCCATAGCTATTTTATGGATTTTTAAAATTCAGAATGAATCTATTTTTTAAAAGGATGTAAATTGAAATTTAAATTAACAATTAAAGAAATTTTAACAACCTTTTTTTTCTTTCTCACTCAGACCCACAATTTTATATATATATATATATATATATATATATATAAAAGAAGAGATATAGATGGTAGGAAATATGTATTTATTTCAGAAAGTTTAGAAAAGCACATCTGAATTTGTGAGTCCTTCAAACATCTTGGCATTTCATTCTTTGGTTTGCCTCTTCTTTCCTGCCAATAGCTTCTCTATTGTTTTTGAGAACAGTAACAAAAATAGAATTACTCTTTAAAAATTAGCTATTTTAAATGTTTTATTAATATCTACCAACTCTAGTCCTCTCTTTCTGGCATCTGAAGTGTCAAGATTGCTCTGCATACCTCTGATAGCAGACATTCTTCTCTCCAATACACCGTTGGGTGGGGTTACCAGCAAAGACAAGCCTTTATGATATCTGTGAAAGATTTAGAATGGTAAATTTCATCAGTCTTTGAAACCAAATATATGCAAAATGCTTCAATAGTCAGGGGAACAAAGACTAGTTTCTTGTTCAGATAAGAGATTTCAATTTTTCCCTTTAGAAAACATTGCATGAAGTAACTAGGTCAGAGCTATGCTAAACCCACACTTCGTTTGTCTGATATGTGTGCTGCATAACAGTTCTGTTTAGTAGTTTCGATTTGACCTGAATTAAATATGAAGCTCAAAAATTATGATGAAACAATAATAAGAGATCTGACTTACCATGAAGCCAAAGCTTCCACGCTAAATATATGGCTATCTTCTCGCTGTTCAGTCCAACACAGCTCGTGGTATTTGTGTCCGCAGGTTCTGCAGCTGCTGGAGTCCTGCCCTCAGCTGCAGAGACCTGCAGCTGGAAACAGCAGGCTGAGACAAACACATCATGTTTGTGAGCAGGAATAGTGGTTTCCCCTCTCTGGGGTTTCTGCACCATAAAATTTAAATCCAAAAGCATACTGAAAAGAAAGTAATAAGCCTCAGTATTAGCTTTATTTCTGTAAGACTCACATCTGTTATTATCTCTTGCAATTCATGAGGAACGTTTATGCAAGGATCTTAACGCATGGGCTAAGAAGTGTGGCAGCAGCCATACAACAACTAAGAGCTCAGGTGTGGTGATGGCATTGCCATTGATGCCCATTTGAAGTCACATATATGAAAAGGATCCACATGGAGACATGCCATCCCATTTGGAGAGCTGGAAGACACTTGGGTCAGTAAATGCAGGCATGTCCTGAGGATGGCCAACATGACCCCAGGAGGTCATCCATCCCCTCCAGTAGGAAGGTGTCCCTGAACTCCATCACTGTAATGAGCCATTGTCAGTGCAGTTACCCAGAGCCCACTCTCCTGCTGAAGAAATAACACTTAGACTTGTAATTTCCAAAGCAATCAAAGGGTGCTTGGAGAAGAATTATAACCCTTTCTTTGGACCAAGATACAAACAGGGACTCATATGAGGTACACAGCTCTTTATAGAAATTTCTTGAGGTAGATTCACACCAAAGGTGAAAAGTAAATTAAAATTGCAAGTCTCCTAGTGCAGATCATTTCTGAATGTGTACTTGTACTTACAATACCCAGAAAAGCAGCCAATTCTTTCCTTTCTCTAATACTGTGAGAGGCAACCAACCCTAAGGCAACAGACAATAAAAAAAAACCCAAAAAGGAACTAATCCTTTTCTTTGGAGAGTGATTTCAAAATCTTTAACAGAAAGTACAAAATGTTTTGCCGTGCATGGAAGTGGTATGAAAAAAATATAAGTAGTTGATCACATTAATTATAATACCTTGTATACTAGGATGTTATGTGTTTTCTAGGTTTAGTAGCTGTAATAAAACTTTTCTGTGCCTTACAGATGGTTCTTACAAGGTATTTCCTTCCCAGCATCTCTCATTAACCTACTGCTCCAGGTCCTGGACTGTAAAAGACTGCAAATCAAACTCAACGGACCTTTTGTAATTAATACCTTTGTGCAAGAGAATAAATGGGGTGTCTTTCAGCTGTCAACCTGGACCTTCCATGTCACCTCTTTTTTTATTTCCTCTAGATTTTAAGGATATTTCAGAGATGTGTAAATCAAGAGGAGGGTGGATGCGTGCACTGACTGCTTGCATTAACATATCTCTGCTGTGCAAAAGGGATAGGAGTGAGAGCAGCTTTGCCTGCTTACTAGAAATGATTACCAGTGAACCAAAGACCTATGCAAATGGCCTCCACTTTGTTCCAGCCAGGGCACAGGAGCAAAGCTGGGATGAACCCACCAAGCTCCTTATGTGCTGCCTTTATTTGTCTGCTTGGCCACACTGCCCAAGAACCTTTTGCAATGGCCTTCAATAACAAGCAAAGAAATCTACTTGTTGGCAAGCAGGTTTTGCTTCTCCAGATCTTGAAGATCTGAGCACAGCACTGTGGACACAAATCCGCTTTATGTAAGAGGAAAACTGCAGTAGTGGCATTTTCACTTTGAATGCATCGTCTCCAAAATGAGGAAATAAGTCAAGTTGCTAATGTCCTTTTAAATGATATATGCTTATGTGTGATATAATGTATAAGCATTAGAAAACACTTTCTTTTCCATTTTGGGAGGAGGCAGACAGTTTTTCTTGTATTTCAGACAAGTTTACAGTTTCTTCCCTAACACTTAAAGTAGGAAACTGCAGCTGAGAGGAAGGGGAAAAAGTGTTCTTCATATTCTGTGATGAGACATTTCTGAATTAATCAATCTCCATTGTGGTTTTGGGGGATTGGTTTGTTGCTTTTTTGCTTATAATTAGCTGAAGGTTTGCCAGTTAGTTCCCTGAGTCCTAATCTACCAGTCTCACCAAAGGAGACTAATCAAATACCTGGGAACTGAAATTCAGCACTCTCCCAGGCACTAAAACCCACGGAGCCAGCAGAGACCACGGTCTGGTGGTACAGCTTTCCCACCTGCCCTTTCCCAAGAGCTCTCTCCACACTTCCCCTTCCCTCACCCTGGCCTACAGAGGCTCGTTAGCTCATGACCTTTTGTTGGCATATCCAGATGCTCCTCTATGGCTAAGGAGTTAACCTTTTCTCTGCCTAATTGTCTAGGTGATTATCATAAGTTAAACACTAGAGTAATTTGTTCACAGGTTGGGCTAAACTTGAAGTTTATTGTTTTCTTTGACAGTAGAAGTACTTGCATATTTGAAAGCATGTCCTTTTTTTCCAAGCTCTATTAGCTGGTTGCATAAAAGGTATTAGCTGTTTTTTCAAATCTGGCCTTATCGTTTTCTTTACTCTGACAACTCAGGCTACATCCAGTGGTCTAACTGTCAGTTTTTGCCCACTGTTTCCTCTTTCTTGCCTTAAGGTGGTTTTCTGCTCTCTGACTGCTATTCTGAGACCTTCAGAAGTTTCTTCATTGATTAATAAAACCTGGACTGAAGGTGGACCTTCTCAATATGACCTTTGAAGCCCACACATAGAATAAATTTTAATTACGATGTATGACTATGAGCAGATTATGGTAGTAGCATTCAAGCTTGCTCTGTTGACATGTCATTTCTTCTTTCCAGTTAGTAGTGACTATTCAAAAGTCAAGCTGGATAATTCGTTGGGGTAGTACATGTTAAAGTATTTGTTTCTTCACTGAATAAGCACCATCTTAATTAGATCAAATCCCTAAAGACTTACCTCAGCAACTTTCTTAATGAAATAATTATGGGCATCTCCTTTCAGTGACAGGAACCAAGAAGTTGTAAGACTGATGGACCGTTAGACTTGAAAGACTCAACCGCCCACCCCACCCCTCCAAAAAAAGAAAAAAGAAAACCTCCCCAGGAAGTTAGGTATTCTCCTGCAAAAAGATAAAACACCAGGAAACAAAAATTTTTACATAAGTCAACAGGTGATTAATCATTGGTACAAATGACCAACAGAACAGGAAGATGTAATGTCTCTCTGGAAACCCTACTGTAATCAAACACAAGATGCTTCATTAAATGCAGAACTGCTGGAGTGAAACAGGTAAGATCATATGATCCTGTGGTTCTTTCTAGTTATAAATGCAATTCATTTTCTTATATAAGATCTATCTGAGGCATTATCCTAGAAAAATACATCATTGTCAAATTAGCCAGGTTCAGCACTGGAATTTAATATTCTCGTCCTCAGGATAAGTGTGATTCTCAACATGTGGGAGTACTCCAGAAATTTCTAAATCAGTGCCTGAGTGATAAAAATGATGAACACTTATAACATATATAGGATTCTTCATCAGGAAATACCAAATGGTATTCATGAAGGAAATATGCATGGTTAACTCCATCTTATAGATGAGGAAAAAAGAGGTCCAGGCAAGTGTAGTGACTTTTTAATGGCTACTCCCACCCCACCAGAGCTACTGACAGATCCACTCCCTGTCCACTGCTATTTTAGTCTCAGAAGATCATTCTTTAAGTTCACAAAAAAGTAAGAACAGTCATTGCCCAGTGATGGCAAAAGACACCAGAGAATCACAGTGAAATGAAGATGTGTGAAGATGAACAGCAAGTGAGTACTTAGGAAAGGTCAGTACAGGCTTTCTCATAATATTTTTGACAAGAAAGAAAATCAGCTGTCTACTCCCCCAGTCCTTAAATCTGATACTACTTGTTCCCAATTCAAACTCCTTCCAGGATATTTGATTCAAACACTGTTGGCACACTGCTGCATCGCCTGAAGCACATCCACTTTCCAGCTCCCAGTCTTCAGATTCCTTCATTGCAAATGAAATTCATTAATGATGGACGTTCCAGTTTATCATTTTTTCTGCATAATCATTTTACTCCAAGACAACGTCTGGCATGTTGCACACTTCTCAGATGAGAAGCTGTTATAGGGGTTTCCATTTCTGCTTGTGTACCATCACCATGGGACAAAATCCATGTATCCAAACATTCCTAATTCAGGAACCCTAATTTTAATCTATTTCTTTTCTGGGATGTGAGAAAATGGGAACCATCTATGGCTCTCTGGGATCTGTGAGTTGTAAGGATGTCTACAGAAAAGACACTGCCCTGCCCTGTTACTTTGGTTTCTATCTCTGGAGGAAGCTGAGCTTCCAAGGGTTTCTCTGGCTTACACTGTAAGTCTGACTGTGTAAGAAAACAGACTTCTGTTGGCCTTGAACCCAGTATTATCACAAAACCTAAAGCTGGAATGTCAGCTGAAGTAAAATCCCAGAAATTTTTCTTCTGGAGAAGCCATCAGCTCCCTGTCTCTGCTCGTATCCTGCTTCATGTTGCTGTAACTGAGCTTATTTCACCAGCACATGTGAGAGGAGTTTCAAAAGCAGGGAAGAATAGACTAAAATAAAGCAGAACAGGGCTCCCAGCTGGGAAGCTGTGCATGTGAAAGACAGGGAAAGAGATGTATGCAATTAAGTAGCTATTTATTCACAATAAATATACTTTAAAACCATCAACTAGAGCTTGTCATTACAGGGTTCCTGCATCAGATGCATTTCAGGCAACTAACAAGTATTAAAAACCTGCTTATTGAGTTAAGTTACTTTTCATTAAAATGTTCTCACGTACTGGGCATTTAATTAGCACACAATAAATTATCCATTTAAACAGCAATTACTTTCTTTAGTCAAGTGCATCAGAAGCAGTTATTTATGGACTCTTGATTATAATAGATCCAAGAAACTCACAAAACTACAGTGTGTGCATGAGTGTGTGTGTATATCATCACCGCTAAAGTAACGGCAATTACAGGAGGCCAGTCAGCAAAATGCGCAAGCTGGGCTGAAGTTCTCTGAAAGACTAACAGCTACAAGAGCTTTCTTGATGGCACATGACCGGCCTGGATTGCTGGAGGATTGAGAATTGAGGGACCAGCCACTGAGGTGCTGGTAAGGAATAAGTATCTATGCTCTTGTGGGATGCCAGTCCTTTGTCATTACTAAGTTTGCTAGTGGCTGCCATCATCAGCTCTTTCTTAAGTGAACTCCAAGCACAGATCTGCACAGTGTTAGCTGGGGTGCTTCTGCCATGAGGAGCTGCCAGACGTACCATAAGGCTAGCACAGGAGGTGACATCCTTGCCCCAGGAGCTGGCCTGCTTATTGGGAGCACCATGCATGCTATCCTGAGTGCCCAAAAGTGCCAGGCAAGGGGAGCAGTGCTGGCTGTCCCCTGCCATTGCTCACCACGCAGTGCCAGCCTCCGCCCGAGGTTGGGAAGCTGTGGAAGTCTGTGCCACAGAGAGCTGCTGAGCCAAAACTTCACTCTTGCTGTCACACTGTTCTTGTCATCCTCTTCTGCAGCCCTCTACAAAAAAGAGTAAAGTACTTATATATTAATTTCTGATGAAAAGCCGAGGCTATAATTACCTTTATCTATACCTCTACTCCAAGCTGAAATATTACAGGCTCTCAGCAGGTGCTCTGTTTAGAAGACGCAAAGCAGGAAGCACTCTGAAGCACAGAAGAGTACCAAATGCACATGAGGAGAAGAGATTATGTGCGCAGAAACAGGCAGATGGTGTTACGGGCCAGGGAGGCAGTGGACGGATGATGCTGGCAGCCTTGATGGGGCAGGAGTGTCCGAGGACAGCCTCACCAAACACGAGTGAAACACAGGCAGGCCGTGTCCTTGGAATGACTGCATTGGTTTTGTGGCCACAGCAGATGCTTTCCCAACTGGCAGGCAAGGGGAGATGGCATAAGAGAGATTTCTTCATCTGTTTTAATAAAAGATGGCAATGCTAAGGAATGGGAGGAAACGTCCAGCCCACCAATGGCACGAGGGACACAGGGAAGCTTAATGGCCCTGTGACAGCACAGCAGGATCTGCAGGATTCCGCACGGCTGTTTGCAGGTAGTTCAGAGAGACTCCTAACATCTCCATGGAGACGAGCATCATCCTGAGAAGTGGAAAGCTTCAAGTGAGGACTCCTAAAGTTTTGCTCCTAGAGCACAATGTCAGGCAGAAAACCTTCACAGCTCATGCGAGGAACAGTTTGACGTACATCAGAGATGATAACAAAAAGTGCCCTTAGCTCAGGGATTCTCATAGAAATTCTCTTTTTTTTTACCTCTTGCCCAAGTTTAAAAAGCTCATCATGATGCTCAGAAGACAAAATCAGAATACTTAAACCAGTGTAACATCCACCAGTGCAGGTGAAGTTAAACAGGTTTATACATCTGTACCTTGTCCCCAACTCCATCCTCCATGCTTCGAAAGCCAAACTAAGCTCAGTATATACCCTATTTGCACTACAGGGACAGCATCTCTTGTCTCTTCCTTTAACCCAACACCCACCCAGCCGGTCCTGGGCTACCAGTTACCAATAGCTGGTAGCACACATGGCTCTATGCTCTCTTATACCTGCAGGAAGCAGGGGTGAAAAAGCAGCTGGTACTAGCTATGACCAGAACATCCTCTGACCTGTGGATGGGAAGACCCTTTCGTCTCAGTTGTCTGCTCATGTTTACTTGATGAAGTTGTAAAATTTGATCAGACTAAAACACCCTCCTGGAACAAATGCAAAGTACAAAAGAGCACAGTTGCCAAGTGTCGTATAAACAATGTACAAACAGATTAGTATGTAAGCAATTTGGTGAAGAAGAGGATTTGGAGATCTATAAAAATAAACAGGCCCAGAACAAGCCACAGACATAATTAAATCAGTGAAATGAAATATCAAATGCTGGCAACCCACAAACACTTTGATGATGATAATAATAACAGGGACTCAGTGGGTGAAAAGCAAGAGAGAAAATTGGTCCATTAAAAGTAATGGTGAAAAAAATGAGGACCACGTGATGGAGAGAAGGGCATGTTACACAATAATTTTAAATTTTGTCTTTTTGTGAAAGGGAGAGAGACCTTCTAAGGCAGTCATTTCTTCTGCATCAGTGAAGGGTAAAGTGCCAGCCTTGGAAAATTCAACATCTCTAGACAATAAGCCAGACTCTCAGCCAGGCTCTGAATTTGGCATGTCTCCTTCACTCACTTTCAAAGAGGTACATTAATCTGAAATAACTGGGGAGCTGCATCACTATATAAAAATCCAGAATATGAACCATGTAATACAATACCCATTTATCCACTGAACAAGCAGTTCATGGGCATTTTACCAGCTGGGAATAAGTATAGATTGAAGTATAAATTTTATTCCATTATAAATATACAGGGAATAAGTATAAATGTGTATGACATAAATTAGGGATAGGAACAATGTATACTTCCTAGCAGGGTCAATTGAAAAATCTGCAAGTCCAAAAATATCAACATTGTATGAAATTTATCCCAGTGAAGCACATAACTAGATGGAAATATTTGTATGAGGAAGTATAGAACTTTAGAAGTCTGTGTTTGATTGAAGACTGATGATGGAGTCAGGCTACGTTGCTTGGCTAACACCCATACACATCCTTGAAATACTCTGGCTGTTGCTTCCTCATATTTACAATATTTCTCTTTCCTTTCACGGGTTTTTAGCAGCTGCTTGACACACTGCCCTGGGAAGCAGCTTCATCATCGGCCATGAGAGACCACAAGTGGGGCAGGGTAGGAGGGCTTTATCTCAAGGGGTGCACACATACGCCTCTCTTAAATCAAGTACCGTGATAATAAAGAGCATGAAAACATGATGCGTGAACATCTTTCTAAATTGACAAGGAATATACATCATTTAACCTGGTACTTTGTTTTATTCAGCTCATCTACCATTTGGGATTTGCTTGGTGTTTTTGATAACACAGAAAATAAATACAGAAGAGATTCTAGTTTCCCTGCTAACATACTCAAAACACCATATCATCACCAGTGCGCTGGGGTGAATGCTGTTGTTAAGAGGTCAGGATGGAGATGAACAACTCAGATTGCCATTGTCAGCTGCAGTAGAAACGTAAAAGGCAAGTTCTGACTTCTGCATTCCTGTTCATTTCTGCTCCTTCTGTAACTTTATCCTCCCACTCGCAGCTATTGGTATGTAAATCATGGCATCGTGTCTGACATCTGCAGCTGAAATGTCAGCCAGCATGAACTGCTGTTGCTCCTCTGGGCCCAGTGGAGACACACTGACTGACACTCATTTAGGATCTGGGGTTAGTCTCCAAGAGGCACCCTCCGCTGTGCTAATTACCTGTGCAGAGCCTCGTACAATGGAGCACAGAGCTTTGATCCTCAGTTAGGAAGGCACCAACATATTAAAAATGTGAGTAATGTTAATGTATGTGATACGTTATCATGGAATACTTGAAATCAGCAAAAAGATGAAACAACATCTGCTTTATCGAAGAATGAAGGAGCTCTGCGCAGAGCAGCTGTTTAATTATCTGGCACTGTGTCATGTAATGATTTATACACCATACTCATAAATCCCAAATTTGCTCAGGAAGAAGAGTTGCTTTTAGGAACTAAGAAATAAAACTAGCACAGACATGTCTTGAATTGTCAACTTTAACGTTAATAAATAAATAAATCTAAATAACACCTGCATTTCCTTCCTACCTTCCAAGTAAGATACTCATCCTGAAAAATCCAACACATGGCATTTTCACTCAAGCTAGTCAAACCAAAGCAACAACATCTTTGGGAAACAAACTTGCAGTGAATGCATTTATCACAACATAATGAAGGCTATAGCATTAAAGTACCCTTTGCAAAGTTCATAACAGTAATTGCACTAGCTCTGAGTTCAAGTTTCTGAACTGATGATGAAAAGGCTTGATGAAGTCTGACTCCAGAATGCCCTCATAGGTTTTTAAATAGTGTTTGGTACAAGGAAGAAACTATCATTGATTAATGATCTGAGGAATTTCCAAGAAGAGATAATTATTAAGAATCATAATATTTTTATCATTTTTCAAAATATTTTCTTAAATTTCAGTGAGAGTAAATGGCAAAATAGGTCTATACAGCAGTCTTATGTGACTGATGTAAATGCAAGATGGGTATTTTTCACGTTCTGAAATATTGCATATGGTCAGTTTGGAACAGTCAGAAATTTACTTGATGAAAATCTTGTTGAAAGTCATGGTCAGTGAGTCCAAAATATTCCATGTGAAGGTTTCTAGATAGGCACACTGTTGTGAGATCCACACCAGCCAAAAGGAGGATCTGCATCTCCATGGCAGACCAGCCGAAAAGACCATCCTGGCAATGCAGCCACACAGACAGCTCAGGTCTGGTGCCTGGGAACGTACCTTGGCACCATTTAATTTATTAGTAAGAAAAAAGCTTTTGAGTCCAAGAACCGTATCGCACAGGACTTCGATTTCCCAGGTTATTTATAAACACTTAGAGGCTGCCATTCATCCTGTATTTGACCCGAGGTAGTTGAAATTGGTCTAGGGGATAAATCATGTAGTAATTTGAAATGCAACTGCTTTTGGCTTCTGTGAAGTCATATGAGCTCACTGAAATGAAGTCTTAACCAGGAGGCTGCAAAGCAGTGACCCATCAGAGCTCCTAATGCGATTCAGTCTCTCTCCTTGCAGAGTTCCCAGGCTGCCTGAACGTGGGGGATGCAGAACCAGGTTTCCAAAGCTAATGCAGGCCATAGAGTCAAGTCCCTCAGCATCGTGTTTACCATATTAATTTTAAAAATATCTGCCTGGTTTTGTCTAGTCATGCATAATTTTTCAGTTTTTACAAATTTATGGACTAATTTTCTCTTCAGTGTGCTGTCTCTGTTGCCCACATGTATTTATTTCCTCCCTAGACCTTACAGTCTTCTCATTTCAGCCCCTCTGTACTGTTTTTCCTGTCCTGTCCCCCTCTTCAATTACTCTTATTTTACTTATTGTCATTTGTGTCCCCCTTATCTAAATCCACATGAAAATAGCATGGAACTAATATGTTTACCTGAAAATATTTACTGCAAATATGCCAAAAGGATCATATTCCCTGTCCTGCCTGTTCCCTTGAGGAAATGTACTTATTAATTTGATTTACAGCTTTCATTTTTTTAAAGGGAACAAATGACAATTATTGTTTACTTTGAAGTGTGATTTCAGCATGAATAATTCCCCTAAAGAAACATCTGTTTTGCAGATGAGTTGTGACAGCAGACAATATGTTTCCATATTTTGTATTCATACTTTGGTGGCATGAGCTGGGACTGGGACTGACTGTCCAGCATCACAGTGCTGTCCCAGGAGGCCAAGATCACTCTGAAGAGTGTTTCTTGCTTTTAGGAGTAATTTGTAGCATTTTCTGGTGTTTTGAACTGTGGTTGGCCCTGACGCAGTATCTCTGGGCCTCAAGGAGTGTCCATGCACATGCCAGCTATTAAACATTTCTTGGCCTCTTGAGAGGTGCCCAGCCCCAAAATGACCTGCTTGTATGTCCAGGGACCCTGAACATAGATGTTTGAATGCATTTTGTCTTTAGCTACATCATGCACTTTCTATTCAGCATGTGAAACAGGTTTCTGCCTATGCCCAGTAAAGCTTGGCTGGCAGCCCGTCAATCCAGCTTGTTAAAGCTACTGTCTGCACACCAAAACGGATTTTAGCAACAGCTGGTCCTGGGCCAAAACTTATCATCGAAATTCAAGTCCAAAATTCTCCAAACTTTCAGGCCTTTTAGCATCCTTGGCTGACACTTTTTCAGCTGACTGGTAGATCAGACTGTTTTCATATCCTTACTGGTAGACACAATGCATTGCAAAATAAAGATCAAACAGAAAAAGATCAGGTGTGCTAAATTGTGAGCTCTTTGTGGAAGGAAGGAAGGAATAATCTTTTTCTTTTGTATGTCAAATAGAGTAGTAGTACACAGAATATTCAAGATACATATCAAGAAAAACCTCTCATGGAAAGGGATATGGAAGAAAGATTACCTGAAGGCAAAGTGGTCTCCATCACTAGAGATCTCCGAAGACAGGTTAGACAGACAGCTGTCAGGACAGGTGCAGTTTTCCCATTTGGACGAGGAGCTCTGGATCACCTCTTGAGCCTGGAATTTTATGATTTTATCCTTTCTAGCAGCAGTTCACCCTGTGCTGACACTGGAGGAAGAAGCTCGTACTGGAAACATCCTCCTGCAGGAAACTCCTTATCTTTCCTCCCTTTTGCTTTACCATAAATCCACTGCTGACCCTTGGAAGCTGGTGCTATCTCAAAACTGAACAGATAAGGAAGATTTGTCATCATATAGAGCAGAAGTGAGATTTAATCTCTAGCACCTTCAGCAGCCAGCCAGCCCCCAGGTCATACAACCTTCCCATCCCACCCTGTCTCCTGAAAGGGGCCTGGCAGGGGATTACAGATACAAATTTCGATGTAAAAAAAGAGAGAGAAAGAATACATGGCATCTATCATATGCTCTTTCCTTTCCATTCATACTCTTCCTACAAAAGAAAGCAATGGATATTTTGTCTTAAATATTAAGCTGTTTTATGTGACCGTGAGTACACTACCTTAGACTACCTTTATGCAAAGTGTTGTAGTTAGTAGTTTAGATTCCTTATGAAGCTATTTTCCTTGACATTTTCCAGCACTCCATATATAACTCTCAGCAACCACAGCACATCTCCAGGACCGTGCAGTAAAGGAGCCACCAAGCCCTACAGGTTTTACTGAGAATACACGAGAACTGGAAAGCCCTCAGCTCCCAAGGAATTTGCATGGGAGTTTGCAACACATCCTGCTTCACCAGCAAATACTCAACATTTTTTCTGGTAGTTTTAATACTTGTTATTATTCTCCTCACTGTTACTGAGAAGTGGCTATATTTATGTCCTATTACATATGAAAAATAGCAACATTTAAAGGTAGAAAGAGTAAATAAAATGAGAGGCATACAATATACAAAAGCACACTCTTACCCTTTATTAACAAGATGGAAATTGTGCAATAATGAAATATTCCTTATTGCCTGTAACAGGGCACAAATCTTACAAATTTTTTTTTGGCTGCGTTTCTTTTTTTTTTTCTTTAAGAGTCTAGGAAGAAAATCTAAATCCTGGTGGTTTGTAAAGTGCTCTACCAACACAGGGAATTGCAATGCTATTTGAAATACACATGAGCAATTAGAAAGATGCTGAACATGCAGATAAGAAAATGTCTTCTTTTTAATGATCCCCATGATCCACAAAAGCCCATTTTCAATACAAAGCCACCATTAACTAGATATTTCAATACACTCGTAGCATTGTTAAGAGGTGTGTCATGGAGCTGGATGTTCTTTATTAAACTATGAAAATGAGCATCTCTCAGAAAATACAAGCAGTGCAAGAAAAACACAAACCATGTTTACAACCTGATAGCAGAGCAATTTATGAGATTCATCTTTATAAGATTTTGAAATTCAAATGGCTAAACTGTTGCGCTGTCTGAATATTTGATGTTACAGCAGATGCTGTAGGAGTAGATCCTCATGTAGCTGGTGTAACTCTACATTTACAGTCTCTAAACGTACTTATTTACTAGCTGAATTATTTACTTATATATTATCTGAAGATCTCAGAATCTGGTATAAGATAACTAGTGCTGTTCACATTAAAACCGAGTGAAACTCCTACTAATTTCCCTGGGAACTGAATCAGAAACAACTGGCAAAACACTCTGTCCATATCATCATCTCTCTATGAATTCACTGTCCTGGTTGCACTTTTCTTCTATTTTGTTAAGCTTATTTTGCATAGTTTTATTTATTTAGTCATTTAATAGAAGTACACGTTCAAAATGAAAATGAAGTCACATGAAAAATATTTTGTATCTTTAACTACATACCAGGGGTTTACACATAGTTAAAGCTAGTCCAAATTGTTCACTGATGTGTACCCAACAACAGAGACCTGATCCAAGGCTCAGTGAAATCTTTCTAATGTCTTTTTCAAGGTTCAGGTCTGTCTGTGTAGGAACTACACTATCCTCTGTATCTTATCACATTTTGATCACAAGAGACAGAAAGGGAAAATCTGAGCTGATCAGAACATATTTGTATAAATATGTACATTTGTATAAATACGCCCTTTTTTAAAGCCATATTTTCTACAGTTTTATCTGTAAGAGGAACCTGACTTTGGGTTGCTATTCATTTTGATAAAATCCAAGCTGGAAAACTGCAGAGAATTAAAAGTTCTTTAAGGACATTTGCAATTGTACAAGAAATAGAGAAACTGTCTTTGCAATGTGACTAAGATCAAGTTTTCGAGACCGTTATAGATACCCTGAGCCAGAATGGCCTCTCAGAACCTAATAGCATGATGCTGAAATTTCACTGAGTCTTAGGGGGGAAAAATAGTGTTTACAACTCTAATAGAAAGTACTGGGACACTTTGTGCCTTTAAGCAAAGTAATCATTTTAAAACAGAAGAAATCTGCAGTGGGATAAGCAATCACATCTTTACCAGTGAATAAATCTAGTAAGAATTAGACCATCTTCCATGGTGAACTGAACTCAGGGCACTACCAAAAAATAATTGTGATCAGAAGCTGCACTTCAGTACTTATACAGTCACTTTATTGTTTCATCTACCAGCTATGTAAATATAACAAGGCTCTGTCACTGAATAATCTTTAATCACCTTGACTGTGATTAAAGATGTGCTCCAGAAAAGGGACAGAAAAGCATCAAAGCCAACTGGATAAAGAACTAGTGTGGACCAGTCCTAAGCATTATAAATGACAGTACCATGGGAAAAAGAGATCTGGGGTAATTCATTTTACCTCTTTGTGTTTCAATTTCCTGCTCTGTAAAACTGAAGATAGTGATACTCATCTCTGCATTGCAGCTCCATGGCTCCTGGATGAGAGCTGCCTTGGGACCAGCCAGCTCAGTAAGCAATAGGAGCAAATGTGAAGGTGTGCATCTGCCTACTGCCTCTGCAAGGGTAAACAAGATGCTTGGTCATATTCCTACCACTGAAATATCTGAGTCTTTTTAGTGTGAGAGTAATAGATACAATAGCAAGCAACACAGTGATTTTTTTTTTCTTTTCCTGTGCCACATAACCATTTAACTACTTCAGTTATAATATTGAGTTTTGCAGCTCTTTGAGAGTTTATTTGTTCACTCTGTTTCTCTAGAGTGAAGAATATGACCAGTAGCTTTCAGGTATTTCCTGGGGAGTGCAATAGTGCCACAATAGACTGTAGACAAGCATGAGCTGGTTTTAAAACAGCCAGCTCTAGTACCTATTAGAGGCTAACGTAGCACAGAGACCTCAGCATCTTAATAGCAAGTACATTTTATTTTGCCTTTTGAGCAGCTTTTGTCACCCATATTGAATTCCATCACTTCAATTATCCAACCTAGCTAATTTATAGCACATTGCTGCAATACAGAGATACCCTATGGGAGCTACAGAGAGATCATTAAAAATCTCTCACTCATGTTTTAAGCAGAAACGCAACTCTTTTCCCCCTCCCAGTCTTCCAAATTCTCCAGGGCTGTGTTTGATAAATATTTAAGTAAAACTGGTCACTTGGTAAAATTTATAAGGCTGAATCTCAGCTAAAACTGTCCAAGTACTTTGTTCTGGCTTTGAAATCACTCTCACAAACAAAGTTAGTTGCTTGTGGCAGTGACACAAGGAAATGTAGTCAGAACTGACTTATGAAAGGGTTATAAAAGTCTTTACTAACGATTATATGCCACAACTGGTTTTGGCTCTTGTTCCCATAGCATATTTCCTGCAAAATCAAATGTAGACTCCTCTGAGCATAAATTGAAAATCATCCTGCCTTACTGAGCCTGGACCTCTCTCTTAAGTAGGACAGGACTCTGTTAAGACCTTGTGCCTGGAAATGACTGTGAGCAATACTTTCAAAGAGCCTTCAGAGATTTATTTGTATAGTTAGTGTCTCTTAAGAGAGATGAAGTTAATTGCTACAACTGCTTTATTTATGAATTTTAGAATTAATTTTAATCCAGGCTTTTAACAAGCGTTTGAGGCATTTTATTTATGGTTTTCAGGTCTTGAACCCTAGAGAAAGAGATCTATTTTTGAGTCCTGTCACTTCAGTCATGTCACAATCTGAATAATACTGCTTAAACAGGTAATTGGTGGAAGTAACAGGTCACAGTAAATCCCAGCAGCACTTACTAAAAAACAAATGATGCAACAAGCAAAGACAAGGCTAGTCAGGTAAGTAAAGACAATTGGAAATTAACTTTGGTGGAAAGAAAAAGTGGTTTGGTATAGTGAAATTGCAGTGCTTTGTAAGACTTAAAGTGCAGCCTATCACAAAAGAGGGATTTACTATATTACTGCTGGTGAATAACAGTACAACTTCATGAGGGACCAAATTCTGTCCTTTAGCATCAAAGCTGTAAAAAAAAATTTTTGAATGGCCATTTACTGGAATTTTCACTATTTTTACTATGCTAAAATTGGAAGAACCAGAAAGGTGAAGACCAAAAAAGGCTGAAAGAGTGAAATATTTTGCAATTTTGAAGTGTTTGATGTATTGAAGGTTTAACACCTTTTATTATCCATGTACTCTGCAAATATTTTCTTTCATTAAGAGACTGAAGCAATCAGTCTTTCCAACCAACTCTAATACAAAGCATCCATGGGCATTGACATGCAAGTAAAATGCATATGAGAGAAACTGTTTGACATCTGTACCAAGTACCTCTCCAGTGAGGACTCTTTTTGCGAGACATCATATGCTTGTCTTTCGTGCAATAGCTGGGAATGAAGCACCCTGATTCAGCTGAAGTTCAGATCCATACTTGATCTTTGCAGCTGAATTTGACATGCAGAACTCTTAAGCCTCCACTGCCTCTTAGACAGGACAAGTAGCTCACCAGCCCCAAAGAATATTGACCCTATCACTGAAGAATTATTTGTGAAACCAGCTGTTCTGGAGGTTTTAAACTGTACCATACTTTCAAAATAAGTTATGAGAAAGCACAATGAGGCGAGCAACAGGAATAAGGACAGACAATTATTTGGGAAAGTGTTAGTAAAGGTGGCAATGGATAACCAAAGAGGTCCTTTGAGGGACAGGGACTGCACCAGACAAGGGAAGAAGAGTAGCAGCCCTGTGGTCAGACAAAGAAAAGGGATGGAGGAAGGTGCTGCAGGTCAAGGAAATTTGCCAGCGTCAAGTGGGAATAAGTATCTGCCTGTGTGTGAGGCAAAACCCTGTAGAGGGGAAACGCTGGCATTTTTAAGGCAAGAGCAAGGCCTGTGAAACAGGTGACAAGCTAGGAAGCTGTAGAGTACTAAGAATACGTATGTGGAAGATATAATCAGAGCAGCAAGGAAGATAATTTGAGCTGGGGGAGATGAAAAGCACGGAGCTGACAACTGGCTCTCAATTCATTCTGTGTTTAAAGTTAAATACATGCTTAAGTGCTTCGATGAACTGGGCCTTCTGGAAGGATAATCTTCTGAGTAGCCAGTAAGAAACATCAGACTCCCTTTTATTATATATACACAATCCCAGAAGGATAAAGAAACTAACATTTCTTTCTAAGACTGATTTTATTCTCCTGAACATTTCAGTGAAGTTGCTACAGCTGTCATGTCCAAGCCACAGAAAAGTGGAAGGCCAACAAAGTGCCAGGGCATTAATGTGGAAAGAGTTTTAGCAGACACAGAAATAAATCTTGACTATCAAAGAAAGGGCTACTTTTGATCATGGTTACTCTCACCTGTAGGTAAGCTTTGGAGGCCAAGAATCATGTAGGAAGATGAGATTCCTTTTCATTGCAACTAAATCTTTTAAACCTTTTTTCCTTTTCCTTAATATTTTTCAGACATTATCCTTTGTGTTTCAATAGCCTCAGATGCTATTCTGAGCATATCACTTCCTGTTCATGTCAGAGCAAGAATGAAAAGAAAAAAAAAAAAAATCACACATGAAAATGATACTGTATAAAAAGTGATTCCTAGTCAATTAAATAGTATCTAATTAAGATTAGTTTAAAACTTCAGAGATTTAGATTCAAACTCTTGCTTTACCACAACCTTCCAGTGGGCATATCACTTCAGTAGAAGGAGGAATTTAGCCAAGACAAAACATGCACTTCAAGCATAGGATGACAACATATTACAGGTGGCATAGGACCAGAATCACACAGGGAGACTGCACAGACACCCTGCACAGGGCATATGCTGCACCGGCCATGCCACCCACGCAGACCGGAGAGCTGGTCCTCCTGGGCCCACGAGCCTTGGTCTTAGAGACAACGCAGTGAAATACTGTATTTAGACACTGTTTCTTCACTGGAAATCTCACAGTAGTTCTTATAGCATCTCAGGATAGGCTCTTTAGTAACTGCCAGTAACAGCCAGGAACAGTATTTCCATTTGCCTTTGCAGTCACAGTGTGAACGAGAAGCACATCTCCTCCGTGGTTAGCCTGAAAGTCTTTGCCAATATGAGTGATCAAGTGCCAAACCTGTGAACATGCTGATTGGTGAGGAATTATCTTCATTGTGCTTCATGAGCAGGCAACACTGCTTGGAGCACACCTGTTCTATACACTAACAGTGGATTTTTTGTATTATTTTGAAATAGTTCTGTTAATTCTTCCCTTAGAGATATCACTTCAATAACCTACTCTCTGCCTGACCTCCAGTCTCAAGCAATTCAATGATTTATTCTAAATCTTTTGCATCCTGACTGAGGGCACTTATAAATTAACCCAGCATTGTGTTTAGAATACTTGAGTTGATTTATAAAGATACCTACAAAATAAATATCCTTGCAGACAGACTTTTTTTTTTAAATGTATTTTCATATATCAAAGAAATGAATTGTGATACTTTAGAAAACACAGCAGTGAAACTCCAATCAAAAGAAATAATGGAGAATAAAACAAGAGGCCCATTTACCAGACAGCTCAGATGTGCAAAAGATTTGCTTCTGTAGATTAAAAATATAGGTTAAACTTTGAGTTCTAGGCTTTCTATCCAGTAAGACATTGTGATGTTAGCACACACAGGGTATATCTACTACACACAATATACACATTATAAAAAAGTACTTTTTAAAACCTTTCAAGATCTGAGACTCAGTCACAAGCAGAGAATTCATTTGTGTATTTAATAGAAGGTCTCGCTTAAGTTGGGCCAGTTGATCCTCAGAGAGCCACTGTTCTCTGTAAAGATGAAAAAATAGAGAAATGCCAAAATGAGTATGATTTTAGAAACATGACTACCATAACATTGCTGAGTTTCTCATGAATGACAGCACTATAGGACTGACATTTCATGTGCTTCTGCAATGTATGCTACATTTCTATTTAGAGCCCTTATAGAAGTTAGTGATGGAGGAAATGATCCAGAAACTATTCCCACTCCCCCACCATTCTCTTCAGGTTTAATATACCAGAGCACAGAATCAAGTGTTAGAAATGAGCTGAAGTGAATAGGATTGCATGGGCAGAATGTCAAAATGTTTTTAATGATTCAGTGGCTAACGTTGCATATAGAAAAAGACTCAAGCTACACCACTCAGATCCACACTCAAATTTCCCCAAAGTTTGAAAATTAGTTTCTGTCAACTGCAACTCACAATGTGCATTCGCTTCCCTGTAATAGACTACAATATACTAACAAGTATATAACACAACCACTGAAAGCCCCTTCCCTCTTGCTACATATTGCCTTAGACTGCCAGCCTACGCTTTCTTAATTCACATATATCCATTGGTGATTTCTTTATATACTGAGTGTAGAATCAGCCCCAAATGTAGCTTTTGCATCATCTGAATGCATTACCCTCTCTTGGGGCCATTAATCAGTCTGACACCTGGTGAAACACTAGGAGAGGAAGAGATTTTTATGCCTAAATGTATAAGGACAACTCAGACTTCTCCTGTTATATTTTACTGATGCCCTCTATACTAGCAGGCAGAAGAGGAGTGAAAGGAATTCAGAGGCAGGGCAGCCCTACGTGGGCTATCTATAAGCCAACCCTATTCTGGACTTTAAAAAAACTGAAGCACACAGATAGTGTGGTTAGTACCCAGCATATTGAAATACATCTGTTCTTGTGCAGTGAATCCATAGTAACCATTTCCTTCTCTCAGTAGGAGATGGGAGGGCTGAGCATTTTTGGAAGTCAAGCAGCTGCTTTAAGGAATTTGATCTATGTTGGAGTGAGGGGTGAGAGAGGGAGAGAAACGAGCAGAGATAAAAGGAGACATTGCTCAGGTTTGCTTTTGCAGTAACCCCTTGCAGCATGCCTCCATGCCCTAGTTTGCAAAGGCTGGCCTTTCTGAAAACAATGTTGTCTGAAAGTGCCTATTCACAATATTACCTTCCTAAGAAGAGATGAACGCTTACCGCATGTGAAGGAAGATCTCATTCTGTACACTGGGACACACAAAGAGAGGTACTGTATATGCGAGGGCTTGGCTGGGGCTCCCTTTTTGGTTAGGTGTTTTGTACAAGACATTAATGATATTCAAGTTACAGGTCCCTGGGCAGTTGTTTTCTGATGCTATTCCAGCCTGGTTCATTTTCCACATTTTGTCTTCCAAGACTGCTCTAAGGAAAACTAGATAGGAGGTTTCTATTAAAAGCAACTCTCTTCAGTTCAGTTTAAAGATCTATTATAATTTATTTTGCTAAGAACTCATGTTCTGAGCAACCAGGAAGTCTGCTGTGGCTTGATTTAAGAAGATACTTTTTAAAACAAAGCCCCTATGACAGATAAGATTACAACATCAAAATATCCGAGTATTTGTGTTTAGATAATGAGCCATATAACATGTCTTATATTCTTCTCCGATATCAGCTGAACCAGGGAAGAGATTAAACAGAAACCAGTCAGTGATTAAATCAGCAATGAAGTCTTTCAACAGAAAAACATACCAAATAGACGTTCATTAGGTTTTTATATCGGTGGACCATAAGTTAATTATTGACTCGAAACAATGCTTGGTGGTTAAAAACTATAATTCCTACTACTTTCGTAATACGTAGCAAAAAGACACATAATAATTAAACTTCCAGTTAAAGATTGCTGCCTGGATAAGCGTGCCTTCAACTGGTTACTAATACAAAAATTCAGTGATTTCTAAGTGTTGAAAGCTCTCCACAAACATATTGAGGCTTAAGGAAACACAGGAAGAAGCATCCAGAGGCTCACAGAATTATACTCAACTTCTAGGGAAGTACTTGCTAACATGGACTTGAGCATATGCATGTCTCTGTGTCATATCTCCACAAATTCTACATTCAGATTTCTTAGATTCCACATTTTACCTTGTCTTGAGGAAGCAGAGACCTTATGCATTCCTTAAGCACACTAAGACACCACTACACGAACCATTATATTCTAAAATATAATTTGTGATATGTGATTAGTAGACCTTTTATTTAGTCATACAGCTCTGTCAGAGCCCCAAATATTCCATCATTGGCTATTCACAATACCAAGACAATGCACATTAGACCAAATGGTGGATTTAAAGATGTATAATGCATCTCAGTCCATGCTTTTAATTTGTAAAGGAATACAGTGAGGGCATGTTGGAGAAAACATGTTTCTCGCACTCCTTGTCAAGAATGTACATGAATGAAATCCCATTTTGAGAGGAATAGATAAAAACTCTCCAACACAAGTTTTACCACTACCTGGTACTAACTCAATAACCTAGAAATATCATTCATTCCTTTATCCTAAATCCACAGATTGATGGAGAGTTTTGATAAAGACCAGGATCTGGCAGTTTATTTAATTGCAAGTTGGGTACCTTGGAAAAATAAAAACCCCTTGCTGACTTGCAAGCTTGCAAAATTTATGTTCAAAATCGCTCTAAAAGCTTGTAAGCTCAGGGCAGATATAATTAATGCAGCAAGTTTAGCTGGAGCATCAGTGCGGCTGCACAGATAAATTAATTGTTTGGGACAAGTGAGCAGCACCGAAGGTTTGGTTTGCCACCAGCTTCACATGGAAGGGCAGCTCCCTCAGCACATACAGGCTGCTACACCGAACATGCTTCTTGTGCAGACTCTATGGACTAGGGTTCCTGTTGTTGTTAAACCATACTATATTTGTGTATTTGGTATAAGACTAACGAATATCCTACTCTGACCCCAGGAATATTTAAAAACAGCTATATAGAACCCAATTCCACAGGAAAATGTAGAGAGCCAAAGTAGAAATTATTTTAAGAGTGATTAAACAGATTTGCTAGGTCTATAACTACTTCCTAAAAGTTGAGACAGTCTGTAGCCCAAAAGCTCTACTTGGCATGATTTCCCTGAAAAATCTCAATCAATCAACAGAATATCATATTAAAAACCAGAAAAAAGAATCACACTACAAAATCCTCGCCTTTTTATACTCATAGCAATCACTTCTGGCCATCATTAGGGACCATCCAGAATAACGTTGGTCAAACCTCAGTCTGAGCCAATACATTAGACACAGATCTGGTTCTGCTCACAGCCAAAGACAACTTTTTTAAACAAATGTTCCAACTCAGATGAAAAAAAAAAATAGATTAAGCAGTAGAATAAAATATATTTGAGACAAAGGGAATCTGGAACAAAAAGATCAAGTAGACGACTAACACCTTCTGTAAATATGCAAGACATCTTTCTTTAGAGACCTTCACTAGACTTAAAATTCTGGAGGTCTCATTAATGGTACAAATGAGATGCTGAACAGTGACAAAAGGAATTGTGTATCTCAATCCCAAACTGGCCTGTAGCATGAAAACCCTGTCAAGCACATTTTCCCTTCAAGTACAAATACATCAATGGAAGTATTTAATTTACTATTCCCAAAGAAATCAAGATTTCTTCCAGCCCAATATAGTGTCTCAGGTCATAGCCAGCATGGAATACTATAAAGAAATAATCTCTAATCTATACAATAAGTGAGCATTATGGGAGCAAAATTGGAGAGCTGTTTCTTGGACAAAAGGCTATATTAATTTTCATTCAATTTAACTGTGTTTTGTTTTTCATTTAATTGATTCTGTTGCCATCATAGAGTCAGAGAAATAGGCCTATAGCATTGTTCATTTACTTCCTCATTTTAGCAACTTTCTACATTATTGTCTCCTCAGTATAGCCTGCTCCCTCATTCCATTTTAATTGTTCTTTTACCTCTGCTTATTCAGCAAAGATAACTAAGTGGTCCACAACAATATCACACCTTTTTTTTAAGGTTTGCAACAATTTTGAACACAACCTTATGTACAAACATTTTAAAACCTCTTTCTCCCAATACGCATTGCTATGGATTTGCCCACCATGTATTTCATCTAGCATCAAAAAAGATGTATTTTCTCTCTATAGCATGCAATAACCTATGCCCTCCACACTTAAATTCTAAAACAGATAAACTTACTGAGGCTGGACTGAGAGACCAAGTTGTTACCTCAATTCAATGAACAGGCAGCAGGGTATGCATACTATTCCTGTTCCCTACAAAGCATTAATTTTCTAATTTGATGTATTAACAGCATTTCTGTAACTTTTACAGCCTCTGTGTTTTCTCTACAGAGCTGGTCATGGTTTGTTATTAAGTTTTTCATTACAACTGAAGCCCCAAACTAATAAAAGCTAGAAATTGTGAAAATGTTTCACGTTACCATGTTTAAAGTATAACACCAGAATGTGATTTCCTTCACACTCTTCTTCTTCCCCTAAATGTCATTTCATGCCAGGACAAATTTTTACCCATAACATGATCAAAATTTAAAAACAAATATTTCTTTATGTTCAGGAACTTGAATTCAATTAACCAATTCCATAAATATTGTTGAGTTTACAAAGGCATGGAAGATCTCAATTCTCAGATATTTAAAAAAAAAGGTCAGAGTAAGGAAATCCTTTTTCTACTGCTCACTGCCCCTCTGTTTCAAGTTTCTTCAACATCTTCATGTTTTCAAAGTGCTCCTGCACATTCAGAACAGGTTGTAGTTAGAATTTCATGTAGATCTCCTGGATCTTACTAGATGGCAGATGTTTTCAGGCTTTCATATTACGTTAGCGTGCTCAGGTGTAAATCCATCTTTCAGTACAAGATTTTCAGAGTCTTTTCCCCTTCTAGAGACGACCCGTTTGGCATGCAATTCACAGTAAACTGTCAGATTTATATTTTAACAGCCTATGTTAGGATTTACAGGTTTTGATAGACTGTGTGTGAAATGATGAAGCACAGAATACAGAATCACGGGATAGAAGGGACCTCCAAAAAAATGCCTAGGCCTTTCCCAAATCCAAAGCAACCCTACCTAACCATTCCCAACAGAAATTTGTCCGGTCTTTCCTCTAGCAAAAGATCTGTAATCTCTTCCACAGTAACACACTCCACTGTTTTGATATCATCACTGCAAGAAAGACAGTCTTGTTTCTTTCTGATCCTGAATCCAACCTGAATTTCTAACCTAATTTCTTTTAGGGGTAAACCCTGAGTAGTACAAATGCACTCACAAGTGTTAGCATTTGATTTCTTCCAAGCATGGCTATACACTATGTCTTGGTAGCAGTGACCATGGGAACATGAGCACTAATGAAGAGGCTGTAGGATGTTCCTCTAAGGGATTTGGTCCATAGACATCCACACCCACATTAAGGACTCAGTACAATAAATGAAGAACATTTCAAACAAGTAAGAGTGATATGACAGGTATTATCTTCAGCAGAGTCACACTTTGATAATGCTTCTAAGTCTTTTTATCACAAGAAGGACTTCATGGCGTTAAGAAACAACCAACCCTTCAACAATGGGATCATGAGAAAATGAAACATGAGAGAATAACAAGAAGAAGAATGTGAGAAAATATCTGGTCACCAGAAAGGAAGCTGAAGACACAAATGAGCACATCTTGGGGACTCAGATATCTGTGAGGTGATAGCTTCATACAGTTCAATGTATCACATACAGTTAGAAATTATAACATTAAACCATGCAGACTTGCTACCTAAAAAAATCTTGCTCCTGAGGATATTTGTCTAATATCATTTGTTTCACGCGATATATAGCATGGATAACAACAGCAGACAAAGCAGCATGAAGATCACAACCATAGTACTTTACATGTACGTGAAAGATATGCACTGAAAGTGTGATTTTCTGGCAAATCTGTCTTGTCAGTAAAATCCTGCAACATAGACATGAAGATATCTGGTTGCAAAATGATCCAAGAGTTAACAAAGACTCACACTGTGGGCCTGACAGCGTTAAGCCCTTACCTGTCTGAGGTTTCCCAAAGCTTAATTTGCTGAGACAAGAGGATAACATGGCGTCCACTCTAAAAGCCAAAGAAAAATTAGAACATCACTTTCTCAGAAGCATGTGGGTTGTGGGTGCTTCTGTTTTCAGTTAAATAATCAACAAAACTGTCAATATCCAGGTACAGCCCTTTCCTTGCTGGTGCTGGAAATAATGCTTGCATAGACTACACAGGGCTCTGGCCCAGGGCAGGCAGCTTGTGCTCCCACGACTCACGGCTCCCAGCCCTACCTCTGCGCACGCTCTCATTCCACCACCCAGCCATACACATTCAGCAATTCTCTGCAGTACCACGTAAGGCCCCAGCCCTGCCAGCTCACTCTCAGATGGTTAAACTTGAGCTCTTCAGCAGTTCTTTCACTGTTTTTTTGTGCTCCCACTTTCACCACTGTCCAGCAGCCCTGGCTCCACAATCCCGAGCCTCACACACATGCCTTGGTGTTGTCCCTTCCCATCTCTCCTCTTCCTGCAACAGATTATCCTCATTTTAGCCCACTGAAAACAGGATGAGCCATGCAGTCCTCAGAGCACCAAAGCCCAGACAGTCCAAATACGTCATCTGCCACTGCCTGTCCTGATTGCTGGAGCATCCATCAGCTCTCATTTGTCATCTGACAGCTTTTACAGGGACAGCACAAAGCCAGGCAGAAACAGGGCCCCTGACACCTCAGAATTTCCTAGAGAACATCATCAGGGTGCTAGGCACGTCAGCAAGCGTGGCCAACAGAGGAGCCAGTGTGGCCATTGCAACCTGTGGAGAGCTGGCTGCCGAGGAGCATTGCTCCACAGAGTGCAGGAACCTTTGTTACCTTCAAACCACTCAGTTGCTTGTTTGACTTGATTAATTAATTCATTTGTATAAGGGCATGACTATGTAAATACTTTGCAGCAGGAAATATATAATACAGCACCTTCCCTTCATGATGTATTGCTCAGCATTTTAGAGGAGCCAATGTTCTTTTGGGGTACAGCAAGTGCAAACTCACACAGGAGCTTGTGTCAGTAATGCTATGTAGTCTCCAATAATTTAACTGCCTTCTTATCTGTGATGGTGTTTGAGCTACAGAAGGTACCTAATAGTGCATAGAGAACGGGAAAAACAATTTTCCTTGGTAGCAAGTGAAGTCACTCCACTAACAAAACACATACTGTGGGAAAAATATTTGAGGCATTCACATTTTATATTGTCTGGCCCTTGAATGCCAGCACTACAGGAAAAACATACCTAATCGCCTTCTCTGTATCAATTATTCTGATACTTGTTGGGAGTGGAGTTGTTGAGCTACTGAAATAAGTAGAAGCATAGAATGTTTAACTATACGTAATAACCAGGAAATACAAAGCACTGGCTTTCCCAATTATCTTGATAGTATTAGATGTATAATTATACAGTTCATCTGTGATGCTGGAAAGAGGGAGATAAGATTGGAAAAATGACAGAAGAGAGTCATTTTTTATGGTTAATACGTTCCAGAAAAAAATTAATGGAATAGTAAATTGGTCCTGCAGTCCAAGAACCTTGTCTAAACATTTACATGGTAATGGTTTACTCCCAGCTCACCTCCTACCTCTCTCAGGTGGGGAACATCTATGGACAGGCACACGCACTGCAGTATTCAGTACGACATTGCGCAAGTTCTCTCCGAGTGGGAAATCTGAGGGATCTGTTGCAATAGTTTGAATATTTGAATGGCAGAATACCAAGTGGGTTGTTTCTTCAGAAATGCCTTACAGACAATAAACACAATGTTTGGCTTTTTAAAAACAAGTTTTCCAAACATTTTTCCAGCGTTCTTTATATAGGAAGAAAGTTATTTATTTCATATTCTTTGTGCAGTCTGCCAGATAAGCATGATGTCTGACAGCAGAAATAGACCCTTTCAGCAATGATAAATTTATAATGGCATACAAGACTTTTTGACTGCTTGTGAAGTTCCCTAATTAATTCTTATATAGAGTTCCACTGGCAACAAAATTTATATTTTGAGATAAAATGAAGCTCAGAGGAGTTAACTGAACACTCTGTTCCTTTTTGCAGATCTCACGTTTAATGTCATGTATTGTTAATCTCTTTGCTTACTAAGGGGGTTATTGTTTATCACTCTGATGACACAAACTGGCTTTTATTATCAGAAGGAATAACCCTCAATAAGGCTTACAGCTGCCAAGTGGCTGCACACATTTTAGATATGTCCTGAGGCAGCAACCTAAAGGTTGTCATTAACCCCCACCTGGATCTTATTTCAGGAAAATCACATCTCATGGATTTTCTTTATCCTCCTTTGAAATTGGCCTGGCAAATATTGCAGCCTTGATTTCACAGCAGATAGAGGCCTAACACAGCCTGAGTTGGGTGTAATTCCTGATATTACTCTAAAAATCATGACAATGAACATTTGGTCTATAATATTTACAGGATGTAAGTGGCCCAATTGCACTCTGTAAATAAAAGATCTAACACTGCCCTTTGACAAGGCTTGCTGCGATGACTCCAGTAATGCCTGTACTACACTCTGAAAAAGCAAATCACCAGGATTCCAGTTTAAAATCTTAAAAGTTTCTTAAAGAGGTATTTTAAGTATGTAATCTGATCTATAGAAATTGTGCCTTTCCTAACTGTCTCCTATAAGCCATGAAAATTGCACAGAAAAACGGTGTTCCAATCACTTTGCTCAAGGAAATTCTAGCTAAGATTGACATACAAAGAAGATATTAATATCACATGCATTTAGTGGGAATTGTATCCTGAAATGATCAAAGCTATTTTTGGTGCAAAGAGATTAAGAGCTTGACAAGTTTTTAGTGTTCAGTTGTAAAACAGGGAAAAAAAGTATCCATGGCCACTAATTCACAAGAGGATACCAAATGCAAAGACTTAACTCTGCAATGGCAAACATATCAAAGAAGGTTGATGCTGAAAAGAAAATGATCAGACTAGCATATCCCTGCTGAAGGGCTACAATTCTTCTTTAAGCTTTTAGCAATTTGAGCAGTTTTAACCCCAGCTCTATCAAATTAAAACTTGGAAAATAATTTCTGAACCAGTCAGGAACATCACTCTTCAGTAAACATTTTTCTATGGACCACTCCATCTACTTTTTCAAAGCTCATTCTCCTTCCAGCAAAGCAAGTATTTGGTTTAAAACACAAAAGCAAACAAATTTTGCAAATTTAAAGTGACTGATCCCTATAGCCTGGTCCAAACTACAATGAAATCAGAGACTTCCCACTGACTTTAATGGAGGCACTATCAGACCAGATAGCCCCTCTTCTCTGTCTCCCAGAAGAGCTCTGGGATTTGGGACCATCTTGAAGGATGGAAAATACCTCCAAACACAGAGCAGGGAGAGGCAGAAAGGTCTGGGGGAGAAGGCTAGGAATTTCTTGATCAGTTTGAGGTTTTCCCTTTTGTTTTTGATGAGTGGATTTAAACGTGATCTGGAAGGGTTTCATCAGAAACTAGTACAGATAAAACTGGTAGTGACCAGGGCCAGCAACCAACACTGATGGTCAGGGAAGGGTACAACAGAGAAAACATGTGGTAATACAATCCCTGGATACCCATCCATAGTCCAGCAGTCTGCAGCTAAACTTTCTTGAACCAGAAATGATGCGTTTAAAGGAAGAAAATTTAGCAGAGAGGTGTCCAATCCATTTTGAAACCCATGTAAAATTTTAGCATCCACAAAGTGTAGGGCAAGAAGTGTAAACTCAGAAAGGTTAAGAGTAGAAAAGTAAATAGCTGAAGACTCAGAAATATTGTTAAATGACCTCTAATGCTAAATTTAAATGTCCACATTCTCCCCAAAGGTTTTTTTAAAAATGCAGCAATTTGATGACTGAAGCAATGAACACAAAGATGAAATCCAGCAGAATGCCAAGTTTCATATAAGATGACGCTGCAAATATCAAGATAGCATCCTTTTTATACTATTTTATCCTCATTGCCTATGCTATTCAGCCTGCTTGACCCAACCTACAAAATCTGCCCAAAATATCTGTGTACTTTTACATACAAAAAGTTAAGGAAGAGCTAATACAAGAAAATTAAAGTGACCTGGAGGTGGTATACCAAATTCTCAAACTGCAGCCTAGGGTTTTTTGGTTTGTTTTTTGCTGGGGTCTTTCTTTTCTTCTAGCAAAGACAGTGAAGTCAGTTCTAAACTTTTTCCATTGCTGTATGAAAGAACAGCAGAGTTAATAAACTTACTTTTCCTATAGGTTTTGCCCTCTATCAATTTATTTTGCCATTTTTGCACCACTGTTATCCCAATTCTTTCTGATTATGATGTCCGCTAATATTTCTAGTTGACTCATGTTCTTCCCCTAGCAACAATATTGTCATCTGCTTAGCACATCCCCTAACTATCAGTCAGGCAAGTGCTGCAAAACCTATAGATCATTCGAAGCTACATATATACACTGACCAGTTGGATGCACATGCTTGCTTATTAACCAGTGGAGAGTGCTCCAGGCCATTTAAATATTGCAAGGCATTAAAAAGAAAAAGAAAATTAAAAAAGATCTTTCCCCAAGAAGCTGTAATCTTCAAATAGAAAATAGAGAGTGAGGAAGTAAAGAAGGATGCCTCAAATAAGGGAGGTAATAGAGAGAGTCATCAGGTGCCTGATGTTGGCATGGGTGGTGTTTATCCCTATCTTTTCCTCAGACAACAGACTGAAGTCTGCCACTTTCTTTCACATCCTCCATCAAACTTCTCACTAAAATGAACAGAAGCAAGTGAGATATTCAGCAGGGAAAAATCTTAGACCCAACAAGTCTGACACATGAAGTTCTCTTTATCTCCCACTTTCTAGCAAGTTGCCTGAAACTGAATTGAAGGGAGTATGTGTGTCCATCCACGTGTGTTACTTGCTGAAGCACTAAGATTTCAATAGGTGTGCAGACCAGCAAACTGCTTCTTCATCTGCTGTACCCTCAAAAACTATTTTGATAGAGAACATGAGGGTACAGTTGTGCCTGTTATGTTTCTATACTACACTCTATAAAATGTGAAAGCTCTCAGAGCCTGCATGGGATTTGTCATCAGTAATCTACCTCGGATAAATAATCTAGAGATCTATTTCTACAAGAGTAATAATAAAATTCCAAAACATTGGGAACTCTCAAGGAACTGACCATACTTGATGCAGTCAGTCCTGAGATCAGGCAGTGAACAAGTAGAGTTTCTGCAAATGGGCCAAAACAGGGGTATTTAGGTCACACTGGGTTTCGTAGCTCTGCCATGACTCCCATTCTTATGAGCTTAAATCAGGTCTCCTGGGCAGCACGTGTTAAATCTGCTCAGACCATGCATGCATGGGGAAGGAGACATTACCCGGACTGCAGTGGTACTCAGGTGGGAGGGATGCACCTCTGTCCCAGGGCAGGCACCTTTCCTAAGCACATCTCACATTTCCAGCCTGAGAAAGAAGTCAAATTTCACATGACACTGGAGAATAAGCTTTCCATGGGGCTTTCTTTGATACCTACACTCTGCTGAAAAGTCTCTCATTGTACCTCATGTGCACAGTGAGGCCAATAACACCTCCTTACTGCAAAGGGGACACAATATTTCATAAATCTGTTCAGGACTGATTCATCAGTGGTGGTTAAGATGGAGGATGTCCAACACAAACATATCTGACACCTAGCCACTGATGGCAGCATGTCCTTCAGAAGTTACTTCAGGCTTGCCCTTCACTTTCCTTGTGCTGCAGAAGTAGAACATTACTCACATTTCTTTGCAAGGTACATTGAGATATCTAGATAGAAAACATTTTATAGGTGAGAACTATGCTATGCAGACACACACATTTACCTGCCATTGTTCATTTATAAAGTGAAATGCATTTGCTGTTAATCAGCTTTCTTTAAATTGAGATTGTCCCGTTAGCTTTCCTGCCTGCTCAAGACTCATCGGCAGTGTTTATAATATAAGCGCAATTTGAAGGATTTGTCTCATCTTTTTAAGTTGCTTGGAAAATGGGAGCAGAAGAGATGAGACTAATTGAATGGTTATAATGGGGGGAATGGGGTTTGCTTTTCAACACAGGAGATATAAAAGGCATTTGTTGCAACAAAAAAAAGCAACAGACAAATACAACTATTTCAAATTATTTTTTCCCCTAACAAAGCAACTACAACACCAAGTTGTAAAATATAAGCTCATACTAGTCGTCCTTACAACTCCTAATACTTCTTTACAACAAGAATGTCAAAAATACAGCCCATGAGCCAGACTGATCCTTCCAAGTACTTTAATCCAGCCTGCAAAGTCCACAGAGCATTGTAATCTGGATCTGGCCTGCCAGTCAGCTCCGAGGTGTCTGTACTTGCACAACTTCACTGAGAGTAACAGAGGCAAGTCAGAGCGGGGCAAGGATCCAGGTGCATTTGAAATGGCGAGTACCTGTGAGGGCAGCACACAGAGCAGCATGACATCATCTCTGTGCAGTCCAGGACCCGGGAAACACAAGGGGTGTCCCAAAGGGCTTCCTGGAGTCCTACTGCTCAACATTCCTGATTCCCTGGGGAGGACTGGGAAGCAGCTTTCCTGTGCTATATAGCAGCCCAGTCTCCTTCCCCACACAGCTTCACTGTGGAACAACTGACAAGCAAACCATTAAAAAAAAACCCAACCTCCAGTGCTTTAACAAAACTCCTCACCTGATACAGATTTCACAGCCCTGATTAAGTCCAGTGCTGCATGAACAAATACACACCAGCAGAAGCTGTGCTATGCAACAACATAATCACTGCAGGAATAAGCATTTCCACCCTTGAATGGGTGTCACTACACAATGTTAATTGCCACTGGTACTTCTCTAAATTAGCGGACTATTAATAGATTGCTGCTGAAGATAGTTACACTGGAAAAGCTTTGAAAGGAATCCTTGTGCCTACCAGCTATTTAAAGAGTCAGCATTCTAACTTCAGACACCTAAATTCGTGATTTCTCACACGGTCTCAGCAGATCTAAGACCTCGGTGCTGCTGAACAGGCAGGCCTGCCCTCCCTGTACTGCACAGGAGGAACCTGCAGAGCACCACCTCTTCCCTTGCCTGGCGGTGAGTGACCACTGAAAACAAACCCAAAGCACAGGTTTATTTTCAGCCAGATCGTTGAGCTGCCCTGACCCACTTCAGAATAATCCGGTCGCTAAAGCAACATGGATGATGGGATAGGAGTAACGGCCAGTGCAGAGCTGTACCAGACTGTCCCCTTCCACAGTACCATTTAGACTGGCTTAAGCTGACTGGCAAATCCTACACCAAGTTAGAAGCTGACATGGGATCATGCACCTTTCCCTCCCTAAGGTAACACAGTGTTGACGGAAGCAGAACTCAAAACCATCACTCTCACTGGAGCTTGAGGTTCAGCATGCACATCTGAAACACAGCAGAACATTTCTGTATCTAGCAATGCCATACTTCTACTTCCCCAAGTACTTACGCAACATTATTCAACGTTTTCTCTCCACTCTCATTTAGAGGATGCAAAGCTAGGATTGAAAAGTAAGGCAGAAGTAAGTGAAGTCATCTGACACTATCAGCCCTTGATTTCATAAAATATGTCAGAGAGTGGGTTATAACTAACAATAGGTCTTTTTTTTTTTTTTTTTGGAGGTCTCAGGAGACGTCATTTGGAGGTGGTTAAAAGAAATAAAATAGGTTGTCTCTCCACGGGCAAAGTAGGAAAAGTAGGTTTTCATGTGGGGGTGCTGCAAAAAGAACAAAGGCAGAATATCTGCTGAATCACCACAGTCTATCCACTACACTCAAACAGCTCTAATTCTCCTGAATTTGCAGTACCCAGCAATCAAGCAATAGTGCTGCTGAAAGGAATTTTAACCAACACTATAGCAGTCAAACAAAAGCAACTCCACTGCAAACTAGCTCTTCCAGATGACATCTACTGCTATTATTCAGCCCCAAATAAATTTGTTGGCATGTAATAATAATGATGACATGCATCTGCTGAAAGTCAACACAGGGGTCTTTCTGCTAATGGAGTCAAATGATTAATTTCACGATAATCACTATGGGGAGTCACTTGAGAGATATATCAAGAGAAATCTCCTTGGTCAGCATTCTTAAGAAGATAAAAAAGGAATAAAAATAATGAGTGTGGTCAGGAAAACAACTGTGACGGGGAAAAAAGAAAGCAGAGGGACAAAAGGGAGATATTTGCCATTACTTACAAGTAGTTAATTTTTTAGATATCAGCTATGCAAAACAGCAAGGGATCTCACAAGTTTCCATCCAGCCTGATAAACTGAGTTACTCTTTTTACAGACTTTACAATAGGTACAAAAACATGCAATTTATTTGGTTAACCTTCAGGATTAGGAGTGTTTGTATTACAATATTTAAAGACATATTTTACTTCCCTCTGGCTATAGAATTACATGCATCAAGGATTTTTGTGATTTTTTTTTTTTTTAAAGAGGACAATATTGGTAATTAAACACCTCCTCCTTTTTGAGAGGAGGAGAAAGTCTTGCATGCACTGTGAGCAAGCACCCACATCACAAAGTTTATAATTTTTGGAAATAGTCACTGCTAATTCCTTGCACCTTGTAAAGGTCTTGGTCTTGCAAGGTGCCAGCTGACATGAACTTCCATTGACCTCAGGGAGTACAAGTTTTCACTCAGCGCCACGAAAGTTCAGAATTTTAATTACCAAACAGAAATAACACATATGTAACATGCTGCTTAAAGTAATCATGCGAGACAACCTCATTCTTGGGAATTACCAGATTTATCTATGCAAGGGTGTCAGATTTTTGCCTCCCTGCCCCAACTTTGACAGAAGACACACCTGTTCTCAACTTTGCACTCTTTCATGGCTCACCACTACCTGTGTCCAGCCACATCCACATGGACATGCAGTTGTTAGTGCCTGCGTTTTCCACCCTTGAATCAGACCTGATGTGCAGGCACACTAAGGCTGACTTTAACTAAGTTGGATAATGATGGCAAGAAGTTCAGCCTAGCCTTTATAAGGATGTTCAGGACAAATGCAGATTCATTCTTCCAGCTTGAAACATCTGAGCAGAAAACCTAATTTAGGAGAACAGTCATTTTGTGCTCCCTCAATAGTAAATGCAGATAGGCAAACACCTCCAGAAAATTAGCAGATTGGAGACTGAGTCATACTCCGGGGGTGTTTGTCTCTCCAGTGACATAAAGGAAACCAAGGCTTTCACTCCTAACTGGCACAGCAGTGACTGCCTGATCGATAAGGCAGGACAGGCGTAGGTTGTGATGCAGAGGGTCAAGATGAACTCACCCCGCAGCTGGGATGGCTGAACTCTGTTCCCAGGATTTAACTGCTGTTGGTATCCAAGATATCAGCACAAGCCTGTCCTGGATGGTCTGTCCCAACTGGGGAATGCTTTCTCAAAGACACAAACAGCATAAAAAGAGACATTTTCATTACAACCCTGTAATGGAGTTTCAGAGAAGATTAAGACGACTGCGAAACAGGCAAATTACTTTGTGAGAATTGTTTTTATTTCCTACCTTCAGCAACACTCACATTTGAGTATTTTAGTTGCCTGTTTTATAAGGTTTTGCAAGTTATTGTACATGGGAAACAAGGTAGCTGTGAGCAACAATGAGGAAATATAGCTTTATATTAAGGTACTGATCCCAACATGGTAGAAACTGGCTTTTAGTGTTCTGTTTGTTTGTGAAGAAAAAGTTGAATTCTGCTTTACAGTTCTCCACAGGGAGGTTTCCACCAGAGCTGGCCAAGTCCCAACCAAAACCTCAAAAATATCTACTCATATTTGCATTGGACACATTGCTGAGGAATCCTTGCATCATGGTTTCTGTGGGTTTTGATAATGGTAAAGTGACAGTATTTACTTGTCCAATTTACTTTTTTTTGCTATTGTTCTTGTTTAATACAAAACACATCTTTTTATGCTACTACAGCAGAGTAGTAGCACATTCATCTGATCACACATAGATATCACACACAAGGGGAAATTTTGTGACTGCAAGTTTTGTTGGTGATATGCTACCGATTTTTACAGAGTCAGAAGGTCCCCACTGAATGCTATCCTTACAATAGCACCAAAAAAAAAAAAAAAAAAAAAAAAGAGGTAACTACCAGACTGCAAAAGCAAGCACACTGATCCTGCTATAGCCCCCTATCCCAGCTCTTCTAGGACTCATTTTTCTTACTTTCACAGACCTTAGCTCAAAAGAATAACTGTCCTAGGAGAATATAATTGGATCTCTTCCTAACTATCTTTGTTCAGTACCAAAGGCTGTATTTTCTTTTCTAGAGGCAAAAATCAGATAATACTGAGTTTGGTGTCTCTCTTGCACATTTCCCACCTTCTCCCCAGTCATTGTCCAGAGGTGTGTGAGCATGACCAGTAGCCTGCTCCTGCCAGGTATGGATTTGCACACGGCTGTTTTCATAACAGTTTGCATTAAAATCCTCTTCTACTACACAGCTGGCAACTTGCCACAGAAGAAAAGCCACTTTTTACAGAAGCTCCTGCTTCTTGTTTAAATGAGTTACCACTACACAGTCATGAAAGTGGTGCAAGTATAGATCACATATAATTAATAATACATCACAAATAATTGGTGATGTAGTAAAACAGTAGCAGAAGTCCAGGGGGAATCTGAAGTGCTGCTAACAAAGCAATAGACTTTGTGATTCAGTAAAAAGGAATTAATGACTTCAAGCCTGAAATAGAAATGTGGTCAGCTGGCATTAAGAAAAGTTTGCTCCTCCTTTTTATCTAACGGCAAATGCTCTATAAATGCACAAAAACTTCAATAGTATAAAACTTTGCTATGCAATTCAGTAGAGAAACAAAGTTTAAAACTTTTGTAAACTTTACTGAAAATTTTACACATTATTTTGCAAATAGATTCCTAGCTAGTGCCAGGCTTCCATTCACAGCAGCTGTCTAGTCTAGCTCAAGACATTTGTAAGAGACCATGGCTGTAAAGCCAATGGAAACCAGAGACAACTATTTGTCCTGTATATTGGAACATGGCCCCTTTGTTGATGCTTTTACATACTACAATAATACAAATAGTTAATAATAATTATAGACCCATCTTGATTTAAGTAAACTGTTTTTCTAGATTTTATTCTTCAATAACTAACTGAAGTGTTACAATAACAACCTTAATCTTTGCATTTCCAGTTTTGGAAAATTCACGACTATATTAAACACTATTTTCCATTTGGTATTTCCAGAAGATGTATAATAGATTTGTAGTATCATTTTGTAAATAAATTCATTATGCTTTTCATTAAACTGTACTAAGGGGAAGAGGGAACGTTTCTCTATTATTGATTCTCACGGGCAGCCTAGCATGAAATTTTTGGTGCGGTTTTTTTGAGGATTAAAGAGTTGAGCATAAAAATGTATTATTGATTGCACACTGCAAAGTACAGTAGCCTGCTCATCCAGCTCATATATTATTGATTAAAACACTCAACAGTTCTAACCTTTCACTCAGTTGCTCCAGGGTAAATTTTTTCATGAGGATGTCAAGGTGCTGTGTTTACAGATTGTACTTCTCAGGGAGTTTGGAAAACTCATGGAGCAGCTACTGGACTTGTTTAAAACTGCTTTGTTGATAATCTTAGAGTCCATACATTCAAAGAAAGGACTCGTTGGGGTGGAAAGACACTTTGCATCTCACTCGCACCTTAGGTAGCTGATGTAGCTGATGGAGCACCTAATCCATATTAGCCAATAGAAACTTTGTAACTGGTTAGACACACAGGTGTCAAACGTGGGTCTGCAGATACCAGTCTGCATGCTAAATACAAAAGCAAAAGTTGCCTGACTTTGCCATTGCTATGCCTGGAACAAGAGTAGAATGTAAAGGAGATTTATGACTCAGGAAGCATCTCTGGGATCAGCACCTCAATGGCTTTTCCCAAAGCCTGGAGCATGTTATGCACCAGCAATTTGTCAGAGCAGAAATTGCAAGTATGACTGGCACAAATGAGGTCAAATCCTGTGGTTGTCTCCACGTTGCTGAATTCTTATACCTCACAGATTTGTCTTTGGAGCCATGGTTAGATTTTGCACACTGCATTCATCTCCTTTGCAGAAGTATTTAAAATATATATATTTATACCATTTGGTACAAGGAAATAAAATACTGGATGATAAAATTTAAAACACAGAGTTACTACAGAGAATCCCTTCCTGAACTGGTCTGAGGCTTAGAAGCAGCAGTGGACAGGAACGTGACCTTTCTGTCCTGTGATCTGTAAGCAGAAAAAGCACCTTCTATCCATAGAAAATCAGTGGAGATATATTTAACAAAAACTCCTTTCCACAGCTATTAATACCTTACTCACAGAAATCATATTGGAATATTTTAGTCTGACATCATAATAAAAATTTAGTTCTACATAATGACAGAAGTGACAAAGATAGCACCACCAGGGTGATGGCTACTTGATGGGTTTCACGAAATGATTAATCCAATGAAAAAACCTGAACATTGAAGAATTGATGAAGAAATCTCTTTCTTGAGAGTATCAATTCACAAATGTCTCTAACATAGGCTAGCAGCTCACTCACAAAAAGACTATAAAATATTCGTCATGTATTTCTTGAATGATGTGAGCATTTTAAAATAAACTGAAAACTTCTTTTCAAATCATTGGCCTTAGTAAGAATTTAAAGATAGGTCTATCACAAAAAACAAATTAGAAATCCTTAAAATGCAACTTTAAAATGTCTTTTGTCTACATTTGGCATTATGACTTACGTTGGTGGAAAAATGCCAAGATGAAAAAACAGAAAAAAACCAGTTTCCCAAGTATCAGGCCAGCACCACAAATCATCTCATCACAGACTCATCAGTGGGACTTGACTTGCATGGATGGCTTTGCCGTTCAGGAAAGATTACTCAGATGCAGGGCCAAACTACCCTGCAGATATAAAGTTAAATTAGAAAATTCATTGAAGTTCAACTGCTTCATGGCCTGGCTACAGAACTATTGCAACTTATGACTTTGGTGTGAGTGCTCTGGCATTCAGTGATCCTTCCTCTCTGCTTAGCACTGGTGAGGCACATCTGGAGTGCTGGGCCCATTTCTGGGCTTCCCAATACAAGACAGACATGGACATACCGGAGTGAGCCCAGCAAAGGGCCACCAAGGTAGTTAAGGGTGTGCATCACCCCTCATATGAGGAAAGTCTGAGAGAGCTGGTACTGCTCAGCCTGGAGAAGCGAAGGATTGGGAGGGTCACTTTAATGTGCCTGAATAGCTGATGTGGGAGTGTAAAGATGACTGAACCAAACTCTGCTTGATGGTGCCCCATGAGAGGACAAGAAGTAACAGACACAAACTGAAACACAGGAGGTTCTGTTCAAACATGAGAAAAAACCCTTTTCAATGTGAAGGTTATCAAACACTGGAACAGGTTGCCCAGGAAGGTTGTAGAGTCTTCATCCTTGGAGATACTCAATACCTGACTGGACCTTGCCCTGAGCAGCCTGCCCTAGCCATCCCTAGACAATTTTCCAAGTCCCTTCCAGCCTCAAAGATTTTGTTATCCTGTGATTTCACAGGTCAAGCAAGCAGCACTGAAGATGCTGAGGCAAGCAGAATGGAAGGAGAGGGGTAAAAGGAGCATCAGACAATGAAAATAAAAAGCAGTTAAGAGTCCATGTCTTCCTTTACACTGATGTAAAACAGGACAACCTCAGCTGCAGCTGTACTGCTGCAGCAAGCAGAACAGATGCAAGCCCTAAGAGATTAACCAGCTCCCGGAACAGCACATTAATATCTACACTGACTGATCTGCAATTCCTGCTTGTTTCAAGGACAAGGTACCCAAAGACCCACATTTCCTTAGACTCTCTGTTTCTAGATGTGGCTGGAGAGGCGGTGGAGGCACCTGAACAGAGAACACAGTGATCCAAGGCGTGGGCAACCCTCCTGCCTACTGCATGCACAGCTCAGCTACGAGAGGCTGCATTAAGCATTGAGTGCAGAGGCACCAACGAGGTTACAGTCTCATCCAGCCAACTATCACTTTTCTTTTTCCACCTCTCAGGTTCTCATTTATTCTTGCTCAAAATTATGCTTAAAGAACCCCTCTGTGTCCCGTTTGGAAGTGCACCCTTGCTGCTGCTGGGCTTTGACCAAAGTACCTATTTTAAAGTCAGGAGGGAATTTTGCCAACCAACAATCTGGACTGGCTTTTCACCCCTCCACTTCTCTCATGTCAGAGAGGCACTGCTGTGTTAGCAACAGCAGTATAGCACAGGTTGCCATAAGACAGGCAAGAAAGTCACTCCTCAGAGCTTGCAGCCTGATGTAGTAGAAAGCTGAATGGGACAACTTCCAGAGAGAGGCAATAGCAGGGTTGCTCTGGCAGCTGTAGGAGGGGGGGAGACCTGAGATTTTTCATAAGGAGATTTATCTACTCTGGCTACTTCTGCTTCCCAAGCCCCTTACACACACAGGGAGGCAAACAGGGGAAGGGCAAAGAGGATCCATCTCACACAACTTGCCGAAATCAGCTTTTAACCTCACTGAAACTAACTGAATTGCCAGACTTGGCATGTGTATACATGTAAAAATAAAGATGATGTAACTAGAATGGCAGGACATGCATACACCCCATCTGCCATGTGGCTGTTCCCCCTGCTCAGTTCCAGACAAGCTACAGGGAAATCAGAGCAGGATGTAACTGGATAAACTGGGACTGGGTGACCATACAATGACACTGTTGAGTGTGTCTCCAAACTAACCAGGAGATCTTCAGTGAAACATGGATGGAGACAACAAACAAAACTATCTACAGTATTATTTCCTGTAGTGAGCTCAGACCATCTTCCCACTCCCTTTCATCTCAGCCTTAATAAAGAGATGTCAGATTTACAGGATCATCTCTCCTGCCTCTGCGTCAGTGAAACTGTACTACATTTTGCAAGTGAATCTCCCAGATAAGAAATGCAAATCAATTTGTCTCTTTTTCTTCATTGTGCCAGTACCCAAAATATGTTCTCTGGGATTAAGCAAAAGATTGGCAGGCTGCGCGAAGGCTGCGGGGGAGGAGAGAGGGGGCAGGAAGGGTGAAATAAGGGGTAAAGAGAAGAATCTGCAAACCCAAAGCAGTCTGTGAGAATGAACAGTGCTTCGTTTCTTCACAACATCTTGCAATGGAGACGAAAAAGCAACTGTTGGGTGAGCACTGACAGCAACATAAAGCAGCAGCCACCACCTAAAATACCCAGGTGGCATTTGCACTGTTCTTAGTTTATTTTTCAGTAGTAAAATCTCTTCTTTGTGATTCATTACTGTTCTTTGAAGTTTGAAGAATTATTTTCACTCTAACAGTCACTGAGGAAATCTTCCACAAGAAGAAAGAGAACAGGATCCAAAGGAGAAGCAGAGCAAGAGATTCACATATACTTCCAGATAATTTTTTTCTAAATATATATGTTAAAAAAAAAAAAAAAAAAGCCAAACCACAATAACTTATCTCCTCTGAAACAGTTTCTGCTTCCTGCTCATTTGTCTTGCAAAACAGCAGGACACCTTCCTCTTACTGAAGGTGTTTAGTGGCTCCAGACATAAAAAAAAAAAGGCTCAAAAATCAAATGTGATGCACCAGCCCAGAGCACTGCTTTGCTTGTTGTGCAATCTGGTATGGCCAAAGAAATTACGTCACCTAACACAAACTAAGAACTCAGCTAAACAAGGTTAGAATGATGGTAAGGTTGAACCACAAAAGGCACCCACACTCTTCTTCTCACCATCCCTTTCTTCTGGAACAAACCAGAACCAGCTGCGATCCTAAAAGCCTTATTTATTGGCAGTTATTCACTGCTATTGTACTGTGGCATTGGGAACTACCAGTCCGGGGGTTATTTCATTACAACCTTGTATAACTATATAACAAGAGAAAAAATATAGTTGGAATTCAATAACAAAAATATATTGGAACAGTTTTGATCATCATGAAAAGTAATAGGCAAATGTTTGGTATGAGAAGAGGCTGGTAGAAGAGAAGGAAGGCAATGGGGTAGTTTTCAGTTTGCAGTGTATAACATTCCCATGCATAACTTCTCTTTTCCCTTTTTTTACTTTCTGTGAGAATCACTATAGCTTCTCTCTCTTCTGGATACTTGTTCTGTGAGGACATGACAGAAACTTCCAGTACAATGTGAAGCACACACAAGCAGCTTAGAAATTATTGCTAGAAAAATACAGGTATAAAACATTTTTTAGCATCCTTTGCTTCTTTAAGCAAAATGAAATCCACAGGTTTCTCATTGGCATGAGCCTGCATATTATGCAGCAGGAATGGTAATTTTTATCCACTCACGGAACCAGATTTATATCTACAATCACAATAGAAGTTTGTCATATTAAAGCTGTCACTTATTCCATCTCCCCACCCTTCCCAAATATCTGCTTTAGGGAATGGGTCAGACTCCTGGATCAAGTTGACTGCCTTAGTCTGCATTTCTAACCCACTTCCTATCATATCCAAATGCTTGGTGCTCATAACTTCTATGAAAACGGGGCGGGGGGGAGGGAGAAAAAAAAACAAAGCAAACAACCAGAACTACCTAGAGCAGCATTACCATCCCAGCTGCCTTAATGATGCAATACAAAACACTGGGGTTAAGAGAAGGTACATCAGCCAGAGACATAGCTACAGTGATAAATTGGCTTGCTTCTATCCCATGCTGTAACTATGGGGAAAGTCTGAATACCAAGGGAATAGGAAAACTGCCCTATTTCCCACCATAAAATACCTGTGTGAAGTTTCACTGGCTACTGACAACTGCCCCATGGGTTTGGAAGGGCCAGGAGCACTGCAGATGGTGGCAGTCTGGGTGCTAGCTGGCCAGAGCTAAGATAGGAAAGGGACTGATCTGGCTAGGTCTGCCTTCAGCTGCCAGCACCCAAAGGTATGAGCAACACAATACTGTGAAAGACCATAAGCGTTAAGTATGATCTACTCTTGCACTTACTGGCAAATTCATTATATAACTCCTACAGCTCAATTAAACAGCAGCGGCTGACTGATTTGCATGCACCACCACTCAGTCCATGATTACTGCTGACATGACATGAGCCATATAAAGGGCTCTTTCAAGAAAGGATTGTGTAAACTGAATAAAGGCAGTGGGCTTTTATTCTAGAGAAAATGCTGTGCATCAAGTCTATTAGATTTGCATTGCACAAGAATTACTCCAAATAATGGTTGAATCTTTAATACTGCTACTGAAAAAAAAAATATTTTTCTACCAAACAGAAAGGTAAGGCCAAGTGAGAGGGTAATGGAGATTTATTTTTATTAATCAGGATTCAGAGAGCAAAGCATAGGTTTTACTAAAATACTGCTTATTAAAATAGTTTTCCAATCAAACAGTTCATTGTATTTACCCAGCATTGCAAAGGTGCCTTCTCAGGTCAGCCTCACCTGGAAAACAGGTTAAAATCTTCTGACTAGTCCAGGCTGTCAAAAAAAAGCTTTGCACCTAATCTAACATCTTTCAAAATAAAGGGTACAATCCTGAGCCCACTGAAGTGGGCAGTAATAGTATTAGCCATGCTGGGCCAGGCTTTTCATCTGTTTTTAGACACTGGTAAACAAATACTCCTGTTGGATACAGAGTACTCCAGAGATACAATAGGAATAAGCCCAGCGCTCTCTCAGCTCCACAGTGCAACATGCAGTGCAGATAATCCTAACCCCTAAGCAAGGAAAAAGCAAACCATGATACAAAACAGCTTTTAAGCAGTCAAATTAAATAATGCCAATTTAGGGCTAATTTGACAACATCCCTAGACTGTAAAAGCCCAGAGGGGAACTTTGAATTTGGAAGGGTTCTTGATACAGTTTATAGACAAGAGAGACATATAAAAATCTTAATGACTTAAAATGACATTTTGGATGGGCAATGACACTAAACAACTAAGCAAAGGAAAATTCTCATTAATTAATAGTAATTTTTCTGCAGATACCTAAGTCAAAACAAAGCACACCCCAAAACAGTGGACACGGATACATGCCATATGCTTGCTGAGATGTTATCTTAAATATATGAGGTGAGGCTGTAGGTGAGGGAATAGGAGAGAAGCCACTGCAATCAATTCATTTCTGACAAAAGCCAAGTAGGAAGAAAAAGAAGAGACACCCTGTTCGGAAGTAGCCGAATAAGCCTCCTACAACAGAGACAACTTGCAAAATTTTACTCTGATTTTTGGCTGCATGTTCTGCTGTAGTCTCCATGCAGAAACCCATGATGGCATGGGCATTCAGGATGAAATAGAGGAAAGAAGTATAGAGTCAGTATTATAACATGGTATTTTAATTTCAAGCCAGTGCTCCAAACAGACACAAATCTCAACCAATTCTAAATGCTTAAAAATCATCATACATTTAGCCAAAACAAACTAATCACTGTCAGGGATTAATTGGGATGAATTGCCTTCAGGAAATGCTTGTCTGACTCCACTGACTGGAGGAATATTCTGTAATAAATCCCTATGATTTAAACAAATTGTCGTCAGAGTTATACTGGCACAACCTGTTGGGAAAGGAAACCAGCAGCCACTGTCAGCATTATCAGGACAAACATCAGCAGATCTGTGGTCTCAGATAAGCCACCACCAAGAGTGTCAAGAGAAAACAGCTTCTGATATTATGGTTCCTCAAGGCCACTCATGGCAAGATTCAGTACAGAACTATCAGCCAGTTTTATCAATAGGGGAAATGAGGTATTGAGTACAGGAAGGTTGATGTGGTGCTGGTAGAGAAATGAGCCTCCTGACCACCAGTCCACTGTCCTAGTTTTCCCTTTTATAGGATAGCTTAAGAAACAGAAAATAAACCAAACCAAACCCAAAGATATGCAAATCTTAAAATTATCATCAAATCAGCAGTGGCATTTAAAATAAAACCCACAGGATTTCCTGTGTTCCCTTCTCCCTGGTCTTTTAATTATTCATACCCAACATCAGAGAAGAGACAGAGCTAAACATTCAGAAGCTGAAAAGGTCAACAGGGACAGCAGCTTGCAGGAAAATTAAAGGGATTTCTTGTTCTCCTTCAGCTGGAAATACAGACGCTGGGACCCCATCCAACAGGGAGGACATCTGGGCTAAAGAGAATAGGCATATGGATTGATCTATGCAGGAATGGGCACTGCCAGCAATGAAAAACAGCTAAAAAGAAGGCAGAAGAGCATGAACTGGTTTGTTACTGTCCATAGAGATATATTCCGGGAAACTTAGGTTTTTGCAGTTGTCTGTCTCTTACCCAACACAGTAAGTATGGGAACACAGGTACTTTTTTGCAGATTGGGACACATGGGAAGCTTATGGTTCAGAGGGTCTTGATACCTTCAGCACCAGTGAGCTCAGAAAACCCAAGAAAAACAAAGGGGGGACATGCAGCATAGTGGGCTTGAGCTTGACTGCCCTTCCAGAACCCAACCAAATTAAACAGAAGCAGAATTAAGACGGTATTCCTAGCAGTTCAATCTTCTCACTCTTCCCCTTTTGCCTATTTTTCCTTTTCTAAAAAGGAAAAATTCTTAACTTAGAAAAAAAAAAAGAAGCCCTTGTTCAATGTTCAACACACTGCTACCCACTCTACTAACACATGCCATCTCCTGCACCCTCCTGAGAGTCTGTTTCACAGTTCAGACAAGTGTCTGCTGACAATCCCAGCACCCAAAAAAATCATGAGTCAAGCATTAAAATCTATCAGATTTTTGATAGATATATTAATGGATTTCTATTTGTCATTTAGATATGGATTTATTTCAGTTGTTAAACTGCTTAGAAAACATACCTTCGATTTCATTGCCTTAAACAGAAGATGGAAATCTGACCCACCATTTGATACCAAGGTTGACCAGACCAGGAAAGGACTCATAAGCCTCAATAAAAGTCATAGCAGTGGGCTGTGATGGTTGCTTGGTGTAAGGGGTGCTCAGTCACTCCTAGTAGCTAGGCAGCTTCAGGCCTAACTTACAAACTTTTTGAGGTTATATGCTTGTGCCTTTTGACAAAGGACTTTTCTGCCTATCTCAACACTAAGATAATGAAAAATTATATGTAGCCCATCAATTACTTATGCATTCTCTATTAATATTTCAAGGTTTGTGTGCATAAATAAACCAAATTAATTAGAAGCTTGCAGTCTTTTTTTCCCCTCAATATTTTCCTTTGACACCAACCCTACTTTGAAACCCTCACATATAGATCTTTATTTGTCTGCCATAAATCATTCAACGCAATGTTTCAGGAAATAGAATAGCTTTCTCCTTACATTCAGTAGTATCAAATACACACGTTGAGAAATCAGCCATAGACATGTGGCTTAGCAGAGCTGCCAATGCAGTACCTGAGCTTTGGCAGGGAAAATTCATCACTTGGTCACCAGCATCCAAAACAAAGCCCAGGAATCATTCTAGTTACACTAGATACCGTGGTGGAAAGCAGACTCAAAGGTGTGACTGTAGGACAGTGGCACCTCTTTGGTAATCATGTACTTCTATCTGGTACCTGGCATCTTTTATATATACACAGCTCACCATTATTTGATTCACAAAGACAAGATTAAAGCATAACCTACCAGCCAAATGAGTCATGCAAGCGAAGGCATTTATGTTACTACTTTCTCTCTGTGCTAACTATACGTCTGCCTGTTTCCTTTTTTATTCTTGAATAAAATTGGTTTTATTCTCTTACTTTAGATCTCTGCTTCCCTATGCTTGATTTTTTCTTCCATTCTTCTCTTCTTTCTTTTTTTAAATTTTTATATTTGTAATTATCAGTGCTCAATGCCTTCGTACAGATCAGCTTCTAGCCATGCATAACACACTCACTGTGCTCTCTAAGTCAAGTTGATAAGATTTGTTTGAACTCAGTACTTACTCCATAATTCTCCTTCACCCCAGGACTTGTATTTTGTCCCCTGTAAGCCCACTGGGAATTATTTTATTGTTCTCTAGGTTTTACACACATCATGCTCTGGTCTGTTCCCATACAGTCTTTCGCAGGGCAGAAATACAAAGTTACTATTGTTTCAGTCCTCTTTCTATCTCCAGTTTGATAAGCCTTAGCCACTGAGGGCCCTGTCCCAGTCCTTAGAAAGCTCCTCCCTTGGGTTATCAGTTGCTGCTTCTCCCTATTTTCTTTTTCCCAGGCAGCTGAGTATCCCTAGCTCTTTCCCTTTCCTTTTAGTGTCTTTGGTTATCCTACCTAGCCAGGTAGGAACAAGACTCTTCCATCTCATTTCCATATATAAACCCTCCAAACCACCATAGAAGACCCCTTTTCTGGCAGGTCATCTCTGTTGCAGAGCAGCAGGAGCAGGGCTACCCCAAGGATGACCCCGTGTTGCCAGGTACAGTCCCCACAGTACCTGAGTAGAGCTCACACAGCAGAGCCAGCAACAGACCCACCCTCAGCAGATACAACAAGGGAATGAGCCAGATCTCAAGTTAATGCAGGAAACCCAAACAGCAACTCAGGAGACCAGGCTGGAGACAGCAACCCCACAACAGAACACTAAACAAGCCCTAAGCTCAGCTGGAGCACCTGGATGGTGAGTAGGGAGTGGGGGATCCAGGTGAGGCTGCTCAGGGCAATTAAAGCCCATTAGTGCCCTCAGGCCCCTGACAATCTCCTTCCCATTTACAAAGCAACCAAAGTTTTTTTCAAGTTGTCTGTGGCAACATTATATATGATCAAGTACCATGCCCACAGCACAGTGACAGTATGCATGGCAGTGACACCTCTGAGTTATGCAGCTTGGGAAGAATTCACTTCTAAATTACAGCCATTGATCACCAGCTGTAATGTTTTCTATTGAAAATTTAATCAATAAAAGGGGGAAGTACAAAGTTTTATTAAATTGGGTCAATAAAGGCAAACATCAAGAGTTTCATTAAACTCACTGCAAAAAGTGACATTTTTGAGAGTATTATCTTTTCAGAAGGTTTGCCAAACAATTATTCTTTTTGACAACACATTTCAAAAGGTGCATTACAAAAATGACAGTGCTTTATTATACCACTCTTTGAAGAGAATATAAGTAGTCCCCTCTCGTGAGCCTTCTGACTGAGAGTATGTAAATTGCAAAGTATATAGACTACATGAGCATTCAGCCTACAAAAATGCCTGTCCATGCTTATTTTTTTTCTTGCATAGGCTTTTATTAGGGCAACTGTTTGAGAAGAGCCAGAGATGCCAGCCTCCCTAGCTAGAATGTTGGGTAGAGCACTTTTTACATCTCTGAGATCTTGTCGGCTTCAGTGTGTTAGTCTGTATAGCTCTGGACAGTTGCTATTAAATTAGATGAACTATCTAGTCTATCATCCTTTTTGGAAAAGTATTAAATAATATCTCCATTTTTAGAACATAAAAGTTAATATTACAATTAACTTTTCATCAAAAAAATCCCTGTGAATCCACTACAAGGGGAAAAAAATACTTGAGTATTTCTCAAGCCTTACTCCTTGTTGTTACTCATCTTCTTTTCTGCTTGTGGGCATATTCATTAACATGTAGAGGAGCGTCCTCCCTTTTTTCCCATTTGTCCCCCTGAAATGCCTTTAACTGTTTCTTTTTCCTTCTTTGTAAATTAACTTAGTCCAGTCCTGCTCAATAACTCCATGCTCCTTGTCTTTTAGCCTGTTCCCACCAACTGCAAACTTCTCTCCCATGATTTTCACATTCTTTCCCCAAAGTGATACTTTCCTAGCCAATCTTTCACAAAGCTCCCCTGCCTCACCCCCATATCCCCTGCCTTCCCTCTCACTTTGCTTTCTCTCACTCATGTATTCTACTGCATCCCTGGAGAGACATCAGCTTCCTCTGACATCCTTCCCAGGGGGAAATCTATGGCAGTATGCATGTAGAATGGTTGTTAACTGTATTTTTCTCCATTAGAAAGACTAAAAATAAAGACTAAAATCTTGTGAAGATAGAGCATACAGCTTTGTTTATCAGTAGAAATTATTTTTATCCCAAGAGGTTTGGTCATTCTCTGCAGAAAAATGCTCTGCAGTTCTCACATTCAGAATATGTCAGTGTTTAATAACACTGCACAGAAATGAATCTGAGATGAAGTTTTAATGGTTCTCTGCAGATTTTAGCAGTTCCAGCTAGAATAATTGCATAAATGGAGTTATGAAAGGGAAATGCAGAGTTTATGACTTTGCAGAAGAAAGATATTTTTTAACTTGTAAACATTCATCCTAAGGCCCTCCACTTTCATTTGCTTCATTTTCCTTCCAAGTAATTCACATCCATGTAGTTTTATATTCTGCCTCCAAAATAATTCACTGATACTGTGTTGGTTTTGTCTGAGTACAAATAAGGTGAGTGTGATGCATAATTACAACTCTGCCCTTTGCCTGACTAGGATACTGAAATGTAAGGATCAAAAATCTCTGTAGAAAGATATTGGTTGTAACTACACTGGGTAATTATTTTAAATTATTGTTCCCTTTTTCAGGCACTTCATGGGCAAATTTATAAGAAAAATAGGGTGTCAGTAGGATGTTTCTCTTATGGTGCTGAGTGTGCAGCCATCCATATGATTCACAATCAGCTACACATCTTTGAATTCCCTCTTTTCCTCTCACAGTCCCACCTGAGACCACAGCTTCTCCAAGACACTGCATTAAGCAAGATGGTATAAACAGAACTCAGCAAAAGAGTGTCCTCTAACCTGTGTCTCTAAAAAATCCTGATTTTTTAAATCAAAAGGAAAAAACAGAGCTCCTACCACATCAAAATATTTCTTAAAACGTGCCCCCTCAAGACTTAGACTATTTGGCCATGAACATCAGTCTCAAGTGGGAAAGTAGATATTTTAAAAACAGAATTGGAGAGAATCCACCTAAGGAATAGGGGTCTGCCAGTTAAATACAGAATATAGTTAACTAAGTATCATTAATGTCTTTATAGCCTTCTGTTTAAACATCAATAGCCAGGGTTGCCTTTGCCCACAAGTATAAAACTGAGAAAGTTGGATAGATATACTAATGTAAAGAGTTCATTAAATATGAATGAGAAAGGAAATGTCTGTAAAAAACTTCTCAAGCATTATAGAAATTAATTTACTAGGATTTACACTGCCAGAGCAGTAAAACATTGAAATTAACTACCACATGGATTATCCCAGTGTAACTTCTTAAATGCTAATTCAGTTAGGGCAGCCTCAACTATCAGAAAATGCAATTCTCATGGGGTTCATTTTTTTAGCTACTTTCTCCAACTACTAGTAGACCTGTTATGCATGCTAACAACATTTGGTCCCTTGTAGGGAGCAAAGCTCTTGTATCCAATGTGCAGGATTATGCAATATAACTCAGTTGAAGGATGTTAAAGTTACTGAAGTTCCCCAATATCTTTCAAAGCCAACACCCACACCCTTTAGCTTCTGAGGTGGTTGCAGTTTAATCCTCTGCATGTCTCCAGAAGGAACAAATTGCAAATTCGAAGTGGGCCATTTTCAGTGCATAGTCTAAGTGACCATGTTAAGAATCATTAATTCCTGCTGCTGAAGGAGACTGAATACTGAATCCCTGTGTTGTGATGAGTGGTCTCCCAAAGAGCTTGTGTGCTGTAGGGCACTGGCTTCCCAGGTTCCGACACGCTGTCCCATGCAGCTGATAACCAGAACCCCGGACACAGACGTTTCCGTCAATGGCAGTGCTGTCACAAGCTGCTCCTGTTGCCTCTAGCCTCCAATTCCTGTCCCAGCCCACACAAGTACAATTTGATGAGGCAGATCAGGCTTATTTTTATCCTGGATCCGTTCCCCAGCTTCATTCACCATGTGGCCCTGCAAATGGCTGTCCTGGCAGACGCAGCAGCTAGAGCAGGGGACGGGTTTGGGGCCAGGCGGGTGCCCATGCCAGCACCACTGCCAGCCCAGCACTGGCTCCACTGCGTTGTAGTTGGCTGCCCAGAGCTGACAAGAGGCATGGTGGGAAGGCTGAGCCCCTTGAGTTTCCTGCTGTAGCTCCCTCTGCCCCAGAGATGTTGGTGGCCACTAGAGAGAAGTTAGCTTAGGACTAGGGTAACCACTCGACATTGTAGATACCTGATGCTGGCAACATCAGGCCCCAATTAGGACTCTTCTTCCCGCGGAAATGGGGTGGGAAAAGGCCAGAAGCAGAGACTTCAGCTGATGCTTATGACTCCTACCGCTGCCAGGCTTGAACCTTGTTTTCTGGGCTTTTACACAGGCAGTGCAGGCAGGAGCTCGTCCATACCTCTCTGCCCCAGCAGTCATGGCTTGGATGACCTGCCTGCATGTAGAGCAGGTACCACTGCCCTCAGCCTGCACCGAACCCCACACCCATCCTGCTCGGAAAGATATTTTCTCTGTCTGTGCTACGTTTGCCTACTGGAGAGGAGACAGATAGACAAGGGACAGAGGAAGAGAATCATCCAGGGGAAAACAAGCAGGGATTTTAGACTTCAGTCAGACTTGCAGCAATGTATTGAAATATAGAAAAATGACATTTACAGCCTCGTTAATTGTATTGTGTAATTTGAGTAGCATGAAGTGAATCAATGATAATATGGCTGGTTTATTCCATTTCTTTTTTTTGTTCTTACTGACTGAAACTTTTCAGTATTAAAAAGAATTTTAGCACTGAGTATTCTTGTCTTTATTGTTTTGGATTTTTTAATAAATTAATGAATGTATTAGAACTACCAGAGTCTAAAATTCAAATCCACAAAGTTTGTGCAGTGTGGTACTTCAAACATTGCTGGTTTACAATTCTGTGAACAAATAACTTCAGAGACAAGCACAACGAAGCCCGTCAGCCCTTTGAGCATATGTTACCTGTTTATAGCCAAGAATGAGGAAATGCCAGTGGATAGAAGAAACAGAAGTAATGAACAATAACCCTTAGCAGATTTAAAAGGAAAGCCTGTTGAGCAGTCCACAAATAGCTGTTATTCAACACTCATACACTCTTATTTATCAGAATATATTTACAATAGATACTTTGAATTCTTAGTTGCTTTTGTTATGTCATTAATTAAGCATGAGTTACATACAAATGCCTGCAAGCATTCAATTGTAGTGTTCTACATTAAGTGGTATCTATTTACAGTTACCAGCAAGCCAAGGGTTTTTTGACTGGCTCAGCTAGATTTTATTTTTGTAGCAAAATGCCAGCTCAAGCTGGAAACATTACAAATAAAAACTAAGAGGCCTGGCTCACCACTGTACTATTTCCAAAATATACCAAGATAACAGTATGAGCTAGATCTTGCCTTAGCTGCACATTCACATGTATATTTGTTTTGGCACTCCTATAAGGTAAAATGGCTCTTGATAAGATTCAAAACATGCAGTTCTCTAGATAGAAGGGTCCTAAGGTGATCACTCCATATCTGAATATCAGACATCTTAATAAAAGGGTCCCACCTTATTGCCACATGTTATCACCTTTCCTGAGGTCCGTCATGCATCATTATCATGGAAGTGAAAGCAGCTGTTGGTGAAAAGCTATTTTTACTTTCTGTTTTCCTGTAGGAAACTACCAGCATGGAGAGCATCCTTGGGTACCCATGGCAGATGGCTTTAAGTCATCTGAACAACTGATCATCACAACAGCTCCCATGAGAGCCGAGCTAATGCATGGTGCAATGTTGTCTCTCTTCCCTGACTTTAGGAGAGTCATGTTAATTTTAGCATGTATCTCCTCTCATGTACAGGGATCGGAGTTATTTGATGAATATAGGTGATTGACAGGTCTCAGAAAATTTTATATCCCACAGAAGAAAGAGTCAATGCAGTTGAAGCACTATACAGTACTTGCGTATCTCAGAAAACTGTTCTTGAGTCCATTTTAAGAAGCATTACAGAGATAAAGCCATCAGGCAGCTTGAGGACAATATTGTCAATACTCCTTCTTCCATTGCTCTTCAGTAGAACTGAAACAAATAGTGAGAACAAGAAAAATCACAGATATTTTGTTGGAAAGACATCAGGCAGTGTATGACTATTTGGTTGTTAAACAACTTCTGTTATTACATAAGTTTGGCCTGTTTGCATTCTTCATCTCAATATTCAGGTATAATATTTCATTGACAGCAGTTTTGCAGAAAGGAAATGCAGCTCTTGTATCAGTGGAAAATTACATAGACTAGATTTCACATTTCCACACGCAATATTTTACCCTAAAAGTGCTATTACACCGATAAAGAAATGAAAATGACTGCCCTATTTTTAAACAATAGCAGCCATTCAGGTTTAAATTTGGATTTCAGAATAACTCCTTTTCTAATCAATGGCAACCTTTTTAAAACAGACAAAATTGTTTGAATTTTTATTATTTCCACACAAAAATTTATGCTGGAACAATATTACTTGAATACATTTGATTAAAAAACCTAATTTTCTTGAAACTGTGACATGCTTATGCCTATTCAGCCAGCAGAAAGAAAAGGATCAAAATCCATCAGATAAAAAATTTAGTGCATATCTCCAACCTAAAAGTTTAAGAGGTTTTTTTTAGAATTCCCATGAATAGAAGTTGTTAAATGCAAACAACTTCCCATGGAGTTCCCAGACAGATTCATCACTTAAACATTCAGTTTCTTTCCTAAATTTTCATTTTGCTAGCAAATTATGCTCAAGCCTTACACAATCCACATGGAGAAGTGATGTGCATTTGTATGTCTTTGAACCTTGTACACTTTCCAAATGAGAAGATGTGTATTTAATTTATGTTCTTGATTTTGAAAGATAATTTTTTAAGGGTCTAAAATAGCAATGGCCCTGATTGACTTCTGCCTGCCAAATCTATGAATCACTCTCATGTCCAATGGTAAAAATAGAAAAAAAAAAGAGATCAAAAAATATCTCAGGAAATTCCAACTAGTCTCCAACATGCTACCACAAGTAAAGGTGTAGGAAAAGAGTCCTTTTCAGAGATGGCAGTTTGGCACTACTAATGCATTACATTCACTATGCAATAAGTTCCTTTGCTCTAAAACCTCCTCCATAGCTCAAAAAATAAAATAATGTAACATAAAAGTGAATACAGCATAATCAACTCTAGCCCTAAATCCAGTTTTCAGTTAGATGCTTCCCGTTCATTTTGGCATCGCAACTGTATTACTGCCATGATCTCTGTCTCCTGCTACAACTCACTGCTCCTGGAAGCAGAGCCAGACTCATTCCATGCATCCATACCGCTCACTGGGGGGGATTTGTAGCTGATGTCCCACTACCCATTCACACTGGGAGATGGGGTTCACCACCCTCCGCCCTGCAATGTCAGCATCCTGCCTAGCTTTAGGTCATTGGAGAAAAATCTGTGCATCTGGTGAATAATTCTATATACACTTTAGGTACGTACCTTTAGATGAGATGTATGATTGTGTAGAAGAGGAGCAAATTTCTTTCTGTCAACTGAAAAACGTGTTGTTCCTAAACTGATTGTCCTTTGGTGACATTATCCATCCACCATTGGACATTGCTGCAAGGATGAGTGGCATCTATGTGCCCATTCACACATAGCGTCCAGTGTAAGGCTGGTATTTCCAATCTACCAGGCTGGCTTTTCTGAACACTGGTAGTCTTTTGCTGGGGTTTTAGTGCCTTTCTGCTCCTTTTTGCTGTTCCAACAGGTACAGTTTGAAGGTGTGTAGCTGGTTTTTCCAGTGTCTTCTCTTTGAAATCTCTTTTGCCTTTAGACTACTCAAAGCAAATTACAGCATGGAAGCAATATTTTACTTTGGAGGACTTTTTCTGCATTTGTAACTTGTAGGTAACAGATAGTTTATACAAAACTTTTTTGGATTTCCTCCCTCAGGCACTTCAGATATATAAAATCAGTAGCCCAGAGCTCTGATTGCAGTGGAGCACAACTGACAGCAGAACCCACCTAGCATCTCTCAGATGTTTTTAAAACATCTCTCTATCTCTCTTCTCTCACCAGATACTAAGTCCAGATTCAAAACCAGTGCCTCTCCTCTTGAAAGCTTACACATGATGCAAGAAAGGTATTTGACATCTCAACAGAAAAGCAGATATTTCTATTTCCTTTATAAACTTGCAGCTGGCATTTACCACCACTCATCTCCTAAAGCAGTTTCTGATGGGCATTATATTGATAAAATCTGTTTGTCCACATCAAGATGTTCCAATCAGTTACTGTCTAGTCATGAAAATCCAAATGTGCAGGAGAGAGACCTGAATTATAGCTTTAGTTAAGCACAGAGCCCCAGTGAGCCCCAGGGCTGAACTCCCAAAGGGTCAAACCCAAGGCTTCAGGCTGAATCACGGCCCTTGGGGAGCCCCTGGGGTTATGGCCATAGTTTAAATTTCAGGAGGCTGAAAGAAGCACAAGTCAAGGGAATATTTGCTCATCAAAGTCAGAATCCTGATCATCTAACTACTCTTAAGTCTTTTAAATAATAATATTCCTAAAGTAATTTTGCCCTGAATCCAAATGGCAAAGGGATTTTTTTCCTTTCTAGCAACTCTGGCAGATTCACATCTGGCTGCATGTGAGTAAATTTTCCCCGGGGTAAATGGTGTTTTACAGACTAGTCAAAAAGAGAAATTGTTCAAAGCGTCAGCTGGCAGGGCTTAGTTTTGAATTACACAACACAAGGGGACAGCTGCTGCTTCAGGAATATAGGTGAGCTGCTTCAGTAACACCTGGTGGATCCGTAACACCCATAAGCCTTGCAGCAATAATAATCAAAGAAAACAGTTAAATAATTAACTATTAAGCAGGGAATTTTTCAATAATGTTGAAGATGTTGTTTCTGCTACTCATAATGGCTGAAATTATTTCTGGTAACAACCCTAGTTCCCTTATTTCTATTTTTTTTGCTTCTGTAATAATTTCCTCTCTCTGTCCTTTCCTAAGCTTTCTCTTTCAGAGCTTCTTGACAACAAAACTTCATTGGGGAACAACATTAGTTTTTATTCATGGCAGCACTATGCTTTTGCCTGCCGTAGTTCTACTGTTTTGAAAGAAATGTCAGTCTATGAAGTTCACCAGACCATGAAAGAGAAGATAAGCAAGTTCCATTTAAATTTATACAGCCCCAATTTAGAGGTTTTATTGAAATATTTAACTATATTTAAAAGCCTACATTTTTGTCAACCATAACTTCACTCTCATGTGACAATATACACTGCAAACCATAAACTTCAAATAGAACAATATATTTTGCCTGGTGAATTTCTGAGAAACAGAAACGTTTACTTCTGTATTTATATCCCAGTTTAATGACTACTGTAGCTTTACTGACTTACATTTCAGTTTGCAAACACGTGTAGGGGAGTGCATTATTCTCATGTGTGCTGTTTCAGTGCAAAATTCAAATGCAGGTTTCACCGGGTCCATGTTATAGAAGCACATACAGCCCCTGCTCCCAGGATTCTGCCCGTTTAGAAAGCCAACTATCAGGAAGGAATACTGAGAACAGGGAGAAAATCTCATTTATCCAGGGCTGCACAGCAAGCCTGTGGCAGAGACAGAAAAAGGACCGCCTTTTCTACTGCTATATTCTTTATGCTAGACAACATTCCTGGATATTTTTTTTTTTTTTTTAATTCTGCTATATAAACAAGAAAAGGTCAGTAGGCAGGGTCTGTAGTTGGTGCATGATGTGTGAAAACAGACAGGTTAAACTTTGCAATCCATAATCATCCTACCATGGCCTCCTGCTACCTCCTGCAAAGAACTCAGCTTCTGCAAATATTGGAGGAGCCTCCTGTTCCCTTCGCACTTAAACTACTTTGTCACTTTTCAAAATTGTCAATGGCAGGCAACAAATATCACACAGAACATGAATAAAATCATAGTATTAAATTAGATCCAAGTCCTTATGCTTACAGAAGTTCCTTGGAAAACTTATTTTGGCCTATAACCTAACTAACCTTATCTACACAAAAAGAAATGACAGCAATCAGCATTACTATCACTAACCCATTTGTGGTTCTAGCCCAAAATGCCCAATCCAAATCCCACTACAGATAACACCAATAAATACATTCTTGGCAAATGCTACAACCGTTGCAGTTAAGCACTGACCACAATTCCTCCAGCTGCCCTCAGCCATTGTACTCCCAGGGGACAAGCACTGGCTGTTAAAGCATGTCATCTTTTATGGTCATGTTCCTACTAGTTAGATATGTTTAACTGTTCCTACTAGCTAGGCATGTTTAACTGACTGTTTACCTGGTAACTCTCAGAAACAAGTATCATTCAGTATGCATAGCGATTGCAAGGGAGGTTGTGCTTTTGAGATGCAGGTTACAGATCCATAACTAAAGTCACAATGAGCTTAATTATATTTAAAATATATTCTTTGTTAAACAATGGCTGACCCTCTAAAGATGATGGATTTAATTCACACAGTTGCTGCAGGTGCTTCTCTGTGAGATAGACCACTCAGCTGAGAAAGGGATGCAGGGACCAAGCATGTGTTTTACAGCACAGAGAAGCAAAAAAACCCCCCGCAAGTCTACTGTGATCAGGGGAATAATTCTGTTCTGATGTTACCTTTGAGGAACACTGTTGTGCCCACTCTTTGGCGGAGCATGGCAAGGACTTTGGTACAAGTTTGAAAACAACCATATGGCTCGAGCATACTTTTGACTCCCTCATCATCAGTGAGTCTAAAAAACTTGTCTTGGAAAACAAGCTATTTCTGTGCAAGAAAATCTGTTAAAATATTGATTTAAGCCCTAGGTAAAGACTTACAATTTATACTACAAATAAACTGAATAATAAAATCCACAGTTCAAGGGAAAAATCAGCGATAAGAAGTAATAAACTAAAAATAACAACCAGGTCATCAGCTTAAAACAAGCAAGGATCAGAAATTAAAATGGTGACTGTAAGTTAAAGAGCATGGCTGATTTTCAGCTACATGTGGCTGTGCCCAAGCAATGTTTACCATTTAATGTTTGTCCTGGGTAGACAACACAGAAATCTTAAGTCTTTTTGATTTAGAAAATTTAGTCATACTGAGATGTGACACTCCTTATATCTTTGTGAAACCTTTCCCTCGGCTTTATAATTTTAAATACTTGATGCAACTTGGTTTAAAACTCTTAGCTTCTCTTTCCTGACAGGTCAGGTCTTAGCAAAAATATTTTACAAAACTGTTGACAACTAGGAATTTAAGGCAGTATTTGCCACAAATCTGGGCGTGCACATACTATCCCTTTAACCAATGCCATTTTTTCATGACTGAGGTGATGTACTGGCGGGAGACCTTACTACTGGCTGGGGAAGGAAGGGTGATATCATATATGTAATTTTCTACTTGCAATTCCCAGTATGAGCTTTACTAGTAAGACTCCAGTGGTCCCCTCTCAACTGCAATTCACTCAGGGACCTTCATGTCCCCTTCCCCAGAGCACTTGCCTAACCTGCTGTTCCCCAACCTGTTGCACAGATAATCATTCATCCCCAAGTCTAGCACTTTTTATTTGTCCTTACAGAATTGCAAACTAGTTCTCCCACTCATCAAGTTTTTTCTAAATGTTAAACCTTCTTCATACAAGCCCTACTACATTGAGTAGTACCTGAGCAGCCCACGGCAGAACTCACATGTTACAGCCTTTCCATTCTGACAGTCAATCATTTATAATTGTTCCCTGAGACTTGTTTCACAGTAAGTTTTGATCCCATCTAACTTTACTGTTATCAAACTGTGTTTCTCTATCTTGCTTACAAGAAGTCACAGGAGACAGTATCAAAATCTTGTCAAGATATGTGACATCTCCTAGCATCTTGTTATAGTAGAAAGTTAAAGAGGTTTGAAGACCCATTGCTCTGTGAATATCTATGTTGACTTTTACTCAAGTTCTTATTGACTTTCATGCACTTTGCGAATAGTTAATCTGTTTCCCTGTTCAAATAAAATATTTTGTAAGCATCTGGGAACACTACAGATCTATGTACAGAATCACTTCAATTTTTATCCTGTGTATTAGAACACACAACAGACATGCACTCCAACGTCATGAAATACCAGACCTCAAAAAGAAAAGCTTTCCAGTGCAGTCTGACAGCCATCTCCTCCAGTCAGAGATAGCTTAAATTCTTCGAATTTCCAGTGCAATGTTGTCAATAATGAATCTCCTTGCCATTGCTGTTAATTCTCCCCATTCATACCTCTCATATTTTCACAGAGTAAGCATCTTGGCCTCCCTTAGAATATTAACAATTTCCTTACCAGTGAAGAACAGGAAAACCACAAAAGACTTTGTTTTGTTATAATCAAATAAATGTCAGCTTCTAAAACCAGGTTGTAGCTAGCTCTGTTAATATAATTCTTACCATAGTAAACCACTATGAGTTTGCTATCCAAAAGAAAAGAAAGAAAAGTTTTATGATTGCCTGTGGTAATGCATATTTCACTGGGCTGGTGTTCTTCACAAGAGCAGGATTATGTCATTCACAGGTATCCCTAGAATATTAACAAAATCAATCATTCAAAATGCCACAGGTTTGGTATTACAAATCACAATATTCAGGCCAATTAGATAATACAGCATCATACCAATATCGATGTTTTTGACATCAAGAAAGATTAGATCCAATTGTTACAGTTACAGAGGAGAGCATCAGTGGCAACCAGAAGAAAGGAGATTCTAACTTACATGAACAGCAAAGCTGGCAAAGTCAAGGCTAAGAAAGTGATAGCAGACAGGGGAACAAAGGACTATAATCTAGTCATTTAGATTGGACACCTGAAATAGGTTTCCAAACAGCAGGATGGTACGGCTTTAGAAATAGTGACAGTGAAAAGAAGAAACAGCTTAGGATGGAGCTTGAGAAATCTGTTACCAGTGAGATGTGCCAAGCATGCCTGTAAAAGCAGGGGCTAAAGATGGTAACAGAAACACTCTGTGTCCACATTCCTCTCATCCAACTCTCTTTTCTTAGGATATATACTTGGCCTCCATGGATTTACAGTAATTTACACAAGCTTAAGATCCAGAACAAAAATGTTTGTTATGAAGGAAAGGTGGTATTTTTTATTTATGTTGACAACTGAGGCCAAATTCCCACGAACAGAGTTTCAGTTCTGTTAACCTCACTGAGTTTACAACAAATGCAAATGATGCTCTTTATGCTGAAATAGTTTCTTGACATAATTTGGATATACTAGTTACAACCAACAAGCTAAATGCCTGAACTCCTATTCTGCATACAACTACACCTTAATTTATATCATACCAAATTTAATCAATTTGACAGTTATATAATTTGCTAATATTTTTACACTACAGTTACCACTGTACTCTGCCTTTGCTCATTACGTTTAACATCTTCTATAAAACATTCACTACACACAAACAGCAACTTTACCTCTTAATTACTCAGCACACATAGAACCTTACCATATAGCAGAAATAAAAAAAATTGCTTCAGAGCAGATTAAGTAATGAAGAGGAAGCCACGGTAATGCAAACTTCAAGAACAAGCTCATTCTTCATGTCAACTGTTTCAGGAGCATTTGTTTCTTAAATATTTTTTTAAATATTAATGGAGATCAGATAAATTGGTTACAGGTTTAGATGCAAAAATATGTGACAAAGTTCTTACCTTTAAGTGCACATGTGCACACATGCATTGTACATCACCTTCGCAAAGACATCACAGACATACTTTTCTCATCCATTTGCTTGTTACAACAGCAATATTAGGAACATTAATCCTACCATACTTTTAAATAACACTTTTAACTCCAGCAAAACATAACTTTTCACTTTGTGAATGGGAGGCAGAATATGTAACGTTCTTGTATATACTTTTCTTTGTGATACAAATCGTAACTGGAATATAGGTCCAGCTCTCAGATGCTACAGAGAGGAGATGAGCTAAGAACCTGCATAAACAGAATTCCTTCACGAAATCACTAAACAAATTGCATAAAATGTTTCTTTGGGACACATCCAAGCATCTGATTTGCTAATAAATAGGAACATGAGTCAACCATAGCTCTCAGAGACATACAATCAACATCTGCAGCTGTATTTCACTGAAATCAGAATTCTAGCTTCTTTTCCTGAGAAATAAGAAAAATTTTATGAAAATAATAAAATTAGAGAAAACAACATTTCTTTCAGCAGTATTCTCCATGTAAAGAGCTAGCATTGCACTTATCAGACTGATGCTTAAAATTAACAGCAGTGCAAGTCTAAAACTCTTTTCTAACCATTTGCAATTATTCTGTCTCAGCAGTAATCAATGAAGTATAATTAAAGACTACCAAACATTGCTCTAGATTTTGGTATGTTTTAAATAAAATAAAGGTGCTGATAAGTTTTTGGTTTAGGGCAACTTAAAGGCTTGAAGGATTTGAACAAGACTATATTGCCAATTAGTATATAGAGATGCCCCTACAAAGTATATCAGCTCATTTCTGAAATCCCCAGGTGCCTGGGAGATGAAAAAGAAATACCACTATTTAATATATTAATTAAAGAAAGCACACTATTCAGGTGTGTCCCTGCTCTCTCCCACATCATGTACCAATGAATGCAGTGAAACATGGGAGATGCAGCTATAAGTGGGAACCTTGTCTAAAGGAAGAACTGCAGTTGGAAACACTTGAGCTACAACACCCTGCAGTAAAACACAAAGCATCATCATCATTTTATGGCTAATTTCAGGAGGAAAAATAAAAGTTGGTTTTACATATATGTGTATTTATATACATATTTTTGTATATACAATTATACATTTTTGAGGAAAGGAGGATCTTGGAGTTTTGTTCAGATCACATTTTAAATACTACAGAAGGAAGATAGATGGTATCCCAGATAAGAAATTTCTGCCTGATAAAATAGTGAAAGACAGACTGTGTGAATGTATGTCCTCTTTCCGCTTAACTGCTTTGAAGAAACACTGGTGAGTGTCAGCTGAAGGATGAAAGCTGCTCTTTTTGGTGAAATATTTTCATATTTATCATACCTGTTTGCCCAGGATGCTTTAAAGGGGTAAATTACATCTTTATCACTACATATACTTCTACCTAACTGCCTGAAGGGTAGACTGGCTGCAGCTACACCTAGATTTACAGGGAGGGCAATATCCCTGCATACCCCCTGCATACATCCAGCATGATCCAGAAGGGTAAGTAAAAACTCTCCGGTCACTTTGGAGAGGTGTGAGTTCCCCTCCCTGCAACCCCATACTGAGGCTGACCCCAGTTCGGAGGCTTCTCTCCAAGGGATATTGCACATTACCAAGGCAGCTGGCTTTACAGAGCTGCTGTTTCTGTAATATGCCCAGAGTATATAGGGTAGGTTTTCAATGGGATTTGAGCTGCTAATGCTCTTAGATTCCCTGGAAAATTCCAGTCCAGTGTCTTGACATTTACAAAATTGATTTCATGCCATGATGGTTTTAGAGCCCAGGGTGTTGGGTTTTTTTCCTTTTTTTTTTTTTTCTTTTTCTCTCCAGAAAAAACATGATATATGCTAAACTAACAGAATCATCTTCATGCAGTTTGCCTCATTACAGTTTGCAGGACTGGTTGGAGCAGACCCTGTACCCTGTAATGCTGTATCCAAGAGTAACAGAGCCAGGAGCTAAGGGGAATTTTACGGTCTACAATTAAAACTTCCTAAATGCTATCAATTCAGTATATTAAAATTAGAGCTACTAAGCTCATCTCTTCCTACAAAAATGAAATCCATGCTAAGTGAGTATGGCACCTTTGTTCTGAAAAACACTTTTACTCTCCTGCATGTTTGTTGAGACTTGTGGACCATAAAAATAGACAGTAATTCCAAGCATTTTATTGAAATAGTCTTTTAGAACATTTAATACAAATGCACACAGATGTACCCAGCTCAAACTGCACTCTGCTAATTATCAGCTTTTTTCCACAAATTTGCAGATGGTGGAAACTATCCTTGTATTTTTTACATCTTGCCTATTTACCCAGGATGCTGATACGAAGTAAATAACATCTTTTTTCTTATGACACTATCACTATCGTTGCAGCACAAGCTTTAATCAACTTTTATTAATTAAGCAAGGGACCAAATTTTCTGCCTAGTAACATTGCTTCGAAGTCTATGATCAAAAAAACCGTGATGACTTAAAAGATCAGAGAAAAAGCTAATAACTAACACTTCTGCATACAAATACAATTTAAAATTTCCATAGGAAGCCTCTCATGATAGGAACCACAAGACTCAGTTTACTGTTGCTCAGGTTTCTGCATTTGTTTTATTCCAGTCCAAGGTTGATTTTTAAATCTCAGCATGTCTCATCGTCAGGGACATATCTTAGTGGAGATAAACTAGAAAGGTTTTGGAATTGAATGCCACACGTTGGAAGCATGCTGAGGATGGTAGCCAGTGCCCAGATGAATTTCAATAAACCTTCATACGAGACAAGCCTTCCTAGATACTAACAGCACTCACAGCTTGGGTTTTTCCTTACAAATATTTAATTGATCAGGCTTGCATAGGATGATAGCCTTGATACTGATCCTTGAACTTACTGTTTCAAGCAGGTTTAAAAGTAAGCTGTATTCACTGACACAGTAAATTCAAATAGATTTTAAATAATTGGTCTCTAAATAATAAATTATTTCTCAATCACTTCTTTCATGTATCATAAATCAATGTCCTCATTACCAAAATGTCTCATCAGGGTCTTTTCTGTACATTTACAAAAGTCTTAACTGACACAATGAGAAAACTGACACAGCTAACCAGATTTTGAGTTTGCATGTGTTGATCACCATTCTCTACTTGAAATGCAGCACTTAAAAATGTTAAATTACTTGTTTGGTTATTTACGGACTAGATCCTTCATACCAAAGGTTATTGCTATATATGTAGCACAAAATATCTCTACCCTTAGCTAGCTCTATTATAATAATTAATAAATAAGTTGGATATGCCAATCTTCTCATTATTTGTTACTCACCTTATACCAGTTATGTGTTTATATGGTAATACTCAATTCTTAATGGCTCTCCAGCATTTTGTCACGTGGGATTTAGCGTCACAGTTTATTCATGCCATAGGCAATGCAAAATATGTCCTTTTCCCCAGTCAGTCCAGCCAGAAGTGGTTCTGTAGCTTTATATCCCCTCTTTAAATTCACTCTCCCTGACATTTCAGTGTCCTTTACTACAGTTGTCTCAGGAAAATATCCTCCCTGGAACATGGTCTGAAATTTATATTATTTTATACCTTTTCATTAACAACTGATTGTAGATCTAGCGTAATGTGGTACCCAACTATGACATATGCACCACAGTAGTAATTTGTATTCCAAAAATATCTGGTAATATTACGTTTTTCAGTAGAAAAATTCCAAGGCTAGAAGACATACTCTGTTAAACTACCTGATCAGCTCTTTCTCTTCTTAGATAAAAAGTCATGTTGCCTTAGTCTGCAGAGTCTCCTTGTGAATGAAATTCAAAGCTAACTGATCCTTTCCTGATTCGGGGCACAGGAGGAGAAAGGAAATTCTCACAGGTCTCTCTAGGCTGCTCTGTCCCCATCCTGAGTCCCAGTCTTAAAGACAGAGGGATACACACAGCTGGAAATGACAAATCCTGATCCAATGACACTAATGTTAAAATTCACTTTTTCACAGGGTTACAATCTATAATGTGGACGTTCTGCAGGACAGAAAGTGATTTTGATAGGATGTTGTTTTTTTCAGAGTAATTCTGCATCTTTCTCATTTGCCATCTCACTCTCAGGAGATCATCCCACCACCTTGACTTGACTCCATGCCTGTTCTATTTTAACCTCCTTTCTTTAGGCTACTCTATGTCTCACTAAATTACCTTCATCTGCAAAGGGATTTTTATGAGGAAAGGCTTACAACAGACAAAAAGAACCCATACTGCACAAAGCTACCTAATCCTACCTCTTCTCACACAACCTAACCTCACCTTTGCCACGAAGAGTCAGACTCCCTCCTTTCCGGTCTTCTGTATCTTACCACCACTTGCTTTGTGGCCCACTGAATTTAGCTGTCTGAAACTACCATGTCTGAAAAATTGGCTATAGAGAGAAAACATTTCAGTTCAAGGTAATGTTTTTAATTTCCCTTTGGTGCATGAAAATCATTAGAAAAGGGACATTTAAAATATCATTAATGAAATCACAGAGATACATATAAAAAGTAAAATGAAGTCCTTTAATTAGATATTAGATTAACAACTCTTAATAAACTTGCATAAAGTTAGTCAATCAATGCTATTCTCTCTCAGTATTCCCAGAGCAATTAAAATTCAGTACTCTGTAAGATCCATTTAATGATTTGGCAAGGTCTCTTTTGGAACCATGTGCACAGTATCAGAACATTGTACAGGAGCCTATATACATTATACAAGATTCCTACTGCATCAGGTTTGTGGGTCCCTCAAGCAAAATGACTCACCAAGAGACCTATCTATTAGATCCCAGATGTTAACAAGAGGTACGTCCAGCAGGTCACTCCGTATAAATGACATAATGTGAACAAGATCATTAGAATATCCATCAACTGTACAATCAGCCTGACAGTGTGGATGTTGCGAGAAATATGGTTGTGAAATCTAAAATAAGCATGGCTTTTCTTTGCAATCAGATACATTCTCAGAGGTCACAGGACTGCAACATGTCATTTTTCAATTCTTTACTGAAAGAGGACAAAATAATTCACAAACATGCTTATTTTATCTGTCCCTCCAGCAGCTGCTGTATGTGTACAGCAATTACTTTGCAATATTAAAGTGCTTACAGCAGTATTCATCAGTACACACTGGTCCTTTTTAAAGCAGGTTTGAAGATAAAAAGTTCTTGAAATTGATGTAAAGCCATAATTAAAAACAAACTTAAAGACTAAAGTAGTTTTAGAAAAATAATTTTTAACAACCTTATTCTTGCCAGGATGTGTACTTGCTTATAGTCATTTGCTGTGACTGCATGAATGTGATTATATTTTGTAATTTTGTCTACATTCATTTACTGCCTATTATAAGAAGTACTCAGCAATTATTAAAAAAAAACGTAAGCTTTATGTGAAGAACGTCTTATCTGTCAGTTCAGCTCACAGGAAGCCTGTAAAGTTCTGTGGTGGTCTGTGATGGAGAAACACTTTTCTAGCAGCCCAAAGTCAAAAGATGTTATGGCAAAGGAAGCCTGAACCTACACTTTAAAATTTGTTGCTCTCCCTCACGAGGCCAGAACTAACAGGAAATTTGCTCCCTAACAAACTAATTTGAAAAAAAGTGAAGAGTTTGACAATCAAAACCATATCATAATCTGCCAGTAGGAAAATGCTGGATGCATAGTTAGTATTGTCCATGCCCCAGCGCCACTGCAGCTCCCTCATTTCTGGTGTAAGGAAGGAAGAGTGCCATGGTTATGAGGAACATTTATTTACTACTGAGAACAGTGACTCTGAACTGAAAAATCAAGGTAGGAACTTAGAGATAGTTCAACTTCCTCCATAGTAATATGCAGAATTGTTTGGTTTTAGGGTTGCTGTTGGGTTTGGTTTTAGTTTAAACAGCATAGTGGATGGAATCTGAAGGCTTTCTACAGCTCTGAAGCCTTATTAAAGACTGAAGTCTGTGAAGAACACATTGCACCACAGAATCTAATGGCTTCTAGATGCAAGGGAAGAAAGAATCATTGGGTATTTTCTAGCAATAAATCATGCTAAAATATTTCAGCATTTAGTCTAACCTCAAGAGATAAGCAAAAATGGTGATTTGTTGATGCTTGACCCAAGACACAAGCCATAGAATGTATTTCGGAACTTCTGGTTCTGCAAAATAAGCAGCTAAAATAATCTAGAGAATCACACGTAATAATTTTGTGCTTTGTCAGGCTCATTTGAGTAGTATTTTCATAATGGCATATGAAAGCCCATTTTCCAAAGGGGCTGTTGTCCTAGTTCTAGAATTAACTGAAAAATTACTTCTTTTTGAATAATGCCTATAGTTTAATTCAAATAGGAATGCGCTTCAGGTCTACCGTTGAGAACAGAGAACATATGAAGATGCAACAGTAGTAGACAGTGGGTCTATGGTAAAACTATAAATTGATTCATAATTTTGAAAGCATGGGTAAACAGATACGCCATCCATACTGTCATTGTAAGGACTGCTTTTGTTGGACTCTTGGAGCTTTGTCTCTTTAGCTGATTCAGACTCAGAGACCCATGGGTCCAGCTTCTCTTGTTTCATCTATACTATATCCACCTAATCCCTCGAGCACTCAGCCCACACTCTCTGTGTGATCCAGCAAGAGCATTGTCATTTTATAAGCCTTAAAGCTCTGTGGTTTCAGTAATACATAGTCTCTCTCCATGAAATAAGAGTATGGGCAGACATTCCTTAAGATCCAACACATCAAATCAAAGAAGATATTTTAAATAACAAAGATCTAAGATTGCTGTGCACACAGCTGGAACTCCTTCATAAGAGCAGAAGTATACAAAACAGTATATTGTAGTTTGATATGTGTGCAGTCACAAAAAATAAACCACAGACCAGAGACTATTTTCCATTACATTCAAATCACTCTAACAGAGATACAAATTAAAACACATTTTGGAAGCTCCCTAAAATAATAGAACCTTTTTATCCCTGTTTCAGGTTATAAGTGCAATCAATCTCTGCTATGAATCTTTATATTTTCTCTAGCTTTACTCAATTTAAAAAAGATGGTCATTTAACTTCAGAAAAGATCCCACCATTTGTCCCCCCTATTTAAAATAAATGCTTTAGGATAAGGATGTTTTCCTCTGGTCTGTGATCAATGTCTAGCATAACAGACCCAAGATCTCCACTGAGATCATAAAGCATTAGGTAAGAATACTAACACCACATGAGTGGGTTAGCGTACAAGCCATACAAGCAGTAATAATTTATATGACCTTCTTTTCTGCTGATACTGTTAGCTCAGTTCTCGCCCTTTCCTCTCTCTTCTCTGCAGGGAACTTCAGAAGTTATTCATCCCCAACAAGTTAAAAAAACCTTGAGCTTCACTCAAATTCATCAGGGGATCTGTGAAAGTTTGTCACAGATTATGTGTTGAGGTAGGCACTGTTACTTAGAGGGTACATTATTGATAAAAGCTAAATATTTCATCTTTCTGCACTGTCTCTAAACAAAACTGGCATTTACTTACCAGGAGGCTGAAAGTTCAGCCTTTCCAATATTATAACAAGGAAACATGCTGGTAATTTCCCCTCTCAAGAAAACAGATGCCATGGCCTCTCTACAGCTATAACAGAGGAAAGTCACAGCATTCACTCCCTTCCCAAACAGAGGTCTGGAAATCCAGAGGGGTGTCCCAGCAGCTGTGTCTTGCAGCATGCTCAGCACACAGTCTGGGGTACACCCAAGTGGGAGGAGGGACAGCTACAATTCTACATTTCTATCACTCTTATAGGCCAACCCATCCTATTAGCTGCATGCAGGTGTTTCTGCGTGTGTTTGTGCTTTAATTATTCACAACATCAGCTTCATACTTTATGGATTATTCTGCATCAGTTCTGGTACTTGCCTCATGCATTATGCATGCACCTGAATCTGTTCTGATAGTAGGCATAAAAGACACAAAGCATGTCTCTCACCTGTGGGCTTGTGATTAGAAAAGAGCATTTCTAACCCTGAGCCTGAATTGAATCCCAAATGTGTCCTCCTTTGTCCCATAACTGCACATCCTCCAATGAACAAAAGGTAGAATTTTTTTCTCTTGTCTCTCACCCAAACTCTCCTCATTTTACTTTTTGGCCAATGTCAGCTTATAACGGAACAATTTCCCTTATATAATGCACTTTTTTCTGAGTGCTGGTTCAGAAGTACTGTCTACTAAAAAACATAGCAAAGACCTTTTTTAAAATAATGTCTCTGAATGAACCAAAGTCATCAAATCTGAAGTCTCAAAACACAAGCATTGCATAGTACATTGCTGTTTTACTCTAACAGGCATCAGAGAAGACAAGGGGATACACTGTTTTGATCATGCTAATGCAGCTTACTGTTTAAAAGATGTGACAAATTATTCATAAGTTTGAGTAGAAATCCAAGTGAAAGTCATTGGGTTTTTTTAATTGCTAACTGCTTCATTGTGCCACACACCTTGTAAGCGATGCTGCATTCCTTTCTTCTCTTTTTCGTTGTAACTAAATGACAGACCTTCATTCCCACAGGGCCCTAACTTTTCAAAAATCAAAGACATTTTTCAAAGTTGTCCTAGACAAGAAGGAAATGGTTTTATGGCACAAGGAATACTCAGGTTGGATGGGGGAGACATGGGCTGGCGTTGCTCCTGCTCAGGCTGGCGCCCAGGGAAGGGCCATGTCACGTCCTCTCACTTGCCTCCAGGGAATGGCTCTGACCCCCACCAGCCCAGTGTCACACAGGAGGTCCTTTTCTATTTCCTTGAAAGCTAACTTTTCAGTAAAATTGCCAAGATAGCTCTAGTGAAGGATAACCCAGGAACGAGTTCTTCAATCACACAGAAATATTTTAAGAAAAACATAGCAAAATTATGTAAATAGATTTAAATAGCAGCCTCCTGCATTCTTGGTAATTGTTTTGCCTCCTACACCCAGAGCACTGAGTTCTGATCATGGAGAAGAGCCTGAAGCTAATTATAACCAATCGACATCAGCCCTTGGTCCAAGTAGACACTAATCAGCAACCTACATTCAAAATACTATGGGTATTCAACATGGAGAGAGCACTGTTTGATTTGGGGTGTTATTCTTCCCCATTGCCTTCAGCAGGACTGTTAGCTGCCTGCACTGAGGTGCCTGACAGGTTTTCTCTGCTATTGTAGCTGCTCTCCAGACAAAGAGAGAATTTAGCTGTTATATGTGTCTGCAAACCATAAGGAAATTATGTCACCCAGCAAATTTCAGATCCTATTTTTAATCCAGTTTAAATAAACTAAAAATCCCTTACCGGCCTTCTCTACTCATGCTCCCCTACTTGTTAGGTTGAAATGAACCTCAATGTGGCTGTCATCAAATTATGATTTTTTTCCAATCACACTTAGGAGACCAAAAAAAATAAAATCTGTGCTTTTACTCATGGCAGACTTGACTGAATACCCTCCTTTATCCCCTTGCCACAACACAGTTGTGTGCTGTCTCATTTCTGTTAGCTAACGTGCACAGTCTTGCTCTAAAGGTGGCAGTGGTTTGCGCCAGTCTCCACCAAAGACAGCAGCTCTCTTCTCTGCATAGCCACAGTTCAAGCACACTATCAGCAACTCCATGAGATTCAACCTGATCTCCAGCCTTCCAAGGCAACCCTGGTCTCTTGCTGAACTATGTTACAATTTTTTTTTTCCATTTCTGTATTCTGCAATGTTTAGATATTCCCACCCTACTAGTTCTGACTTTGGGCTACCAGCTCCTATTTTTGTCTGTAATCTTCCTTCCTATCACTCTGGACTGCGCTTTGTTAGTCTTCTAGACATTCACCAATCCAGGGAAATTTGGGTCTGAAAACCCTACACAAATGGACACTGTACTCTCATTAAGCAACTTCACCATGTGGAAGAGGTCCATTGCACATACAATTTGATACAGGCTTCATCACTTTGATAGGCCTGTTTTAAAACACATCCATACCTTTTTAGCAAAAGTTTCAGAACTGGGGAGATTTATGAATAAACTCAAAGGTAAACACATGTTTAAGTTATTTTGCGTAATATGTTTTGATACTTGTTTGCAAGAAGAGAAAGGTTTTCAAGCAGAGAGTTTTAGGGAGAACATGACCTCTTCTAGATGGCAAAATCTAGGATCTTACCAAATAAACCTTCTCCCAGAATGTATGAATTGTATATTTTGACCCCAAATTTTCTAATGGCTGAGGAAAGTGCTATGTGCCAGCCAACAACTGAGAATTCTATTGACAAGAACGACACCTAAGGAAACAACTTTTGCTATGTTTCATCTCTTAGTTAAACCTGAACAGTTCCCATAGCACACAGGTACAGAAAGTAAAAGGAGCAAGTGAGACACGAGAGAAACAAACATTTTTCTTCTGCGGAGTTCATCTCACCCAGTGATTACTTACGTCTAGACTCAGTGGAGTACTCATGTACACAAGCTTCATAATCATTCAGTAACGGTTTCATAAGTTGCCATTTAACTCTTGCTAACCTGTCCAAAAGAAACTCTTCAATAAAAAGGAGGTAGTTAATGGAAGGTGACTGCAGCTCACCCATCGCTTAAAAAGGGCCATATTGATCTTTTTTTAGCAATGCTAACATGCAGGAAAAACGTGCGCTTGACTTTTTTTCTATAACCATCCTCTTTCCTCAGTCCCTCATTAGACAGCAAATGTTCATTTATATAACTGCGTGAGGTAACAATGGCATCTGCAGCACCAATTATGACATGTTAATTAGCTGGCCAAATGTTCCCAATCCTGGTTCTAACCTAATTAGTATATGTTGCGGTTTGAGCTGTATACTCATTACCATACAAATGTTTCTATAGCGCAAACTTCCAACACAGGTTGAAGTGAATGAAAAGACTGTCACAGAGCTCAGTAAGTTTGGATATTTTACACCTCATATCAGAAGCATCAGGTACCTGCCTTTCCAGATAACGTGAACTGGTTCTCAGCCCTCCTGTATCCAACTAAGATAAAGCAAGGAGTAAATATCCTACATTTAGATTTATAGAGCACTTCTTATCTCTAAAGTGCTTTGCAGACATTAACCACATAATCATTAATACTGATATTTGCATGATTAATGCTTTGCTGTTACATTATACGAGAAAAAGATACAAATGTTGGGAGAAGTAATCTGCCTTGGAAGCAAGCCATGAATTTGTGCATAGTAACCCTGTAACTTGTGTTTCAGATGTGCTCCTATTAAAATTCTGGCAGCTTTAGAAATAGACTGAGGATGTTGTGATCCTGGTGTAATATCCTCAATTTACATGTCATCCTGTATCAATAATTTAGCTGAAATTAAAACATTATGCCTAGAAGAACTATTTCCCACATTCTTTGAGGATTTATGCAGCACTAAGTCTGATGGATCTCAGGTCAGCATCCTGGTTTGGGGATTTTATGGCCCCCATCTGCATCACATCTGTAACATTTCCTTTTGTACAGTAAAGGAAAAGGAGAACAACTGCTAATGAGACATTTTTCTTCCCTCTGAGTTTACTCATTCCTTGCATGTTCTATTTGGTGACTGTAGATGTGGGGGTTTTTTTTAGTCCATTGCTTACAGAGGGAAAAAATATACATATCAAAAATATGCTTCATTTGACTAATAAGTGGCTTCCTTGTTACTTAAAAAAGACAAAACTTAGCTGTACCAGGTAGGCAAAGTATAAAAACCAGATCCTCAGGTGTTATAATTCAGTACAACTTTGATAGAGTTATACCAATTTACCACAGCTGAGGATAGGGTCCTAGAGGGTCTCCTTGTTATTTATTTCTCTCTTACACATCTCTGCTAGGTCAGAAGGTTCCTGGTTTTCATTAATACAGTTCTTGCAAGAGTTACACAGAAGTAATAAATGAAACCGAAGAAGATTCTTTCTAATCTAGTTGACCTGCTTTATCCAGCTTCTTTCCCCTCCTTCTAATATTCCTCCTACAACTCAGTGTATGAAGAGCCCATTTCAGCTAATCACCACTTGAAGAGAAGCAACGGACAAGATTTTTTTTTTTAAACTTAGTTTTTAAAACTCCACAGGAAGGATGCTAATTGTGAAATACAAGTGATTGTGCTGGTATTTTTAATACTTGGCCAGAAAGAAAATTGTTCCATCTTCTTCTCAATGACTTTATAATAGATTCTGAAACTAACAAGAACTACAGAATGCAGGAAAGTGAAGAAAAAATACAAATTTAAAGATTATTTAGATACCAGGTCATTGAGTGTTCCTATCAGAAATGACTAGGACTTTTTGCTACACTCAATCTGTAAATAGCCTGCTGCCTTACCCAACCCAGAGATTGCTCTTCCCTGGGGAAGCTCAGAGGTGTCTGGCTTAGCTTTGGGACTGCATAAATGGCAAGCCACAGCTCCCAGGAGGCCCTGTTGCATGACAAATACTTGTCACAACACAATAAGGATGGCTTTTACATTATTTCTAACATGAACTCACTTGCTTCTGTTTTTATGCATCATCCCTAAATATACCCTCCAAACTCTGGATAGAGGTAACAGACATATTTTTATGATTATGATAAACCATTAAAATGTGGCACAGCTAGTAGAGGGCTAGACACAGCCACTAAAATAATCCAGGAGAGGGATGGTAGCCAAGACATACTAGCTCTGTGACATACTATTCTTTAAATACTCTCTGATGCAAAATTCTTACGTTTCTTTCCTTTCTCTCTTAGCTTTTGACCTGCAGGATGGCAAGTGGCTTATGAGCAAATTACAAGCTTCCACACGCTGTTGGAGAGGTGTTAGCTGGTATAAATAACAGGGGTTTGAAGAGCAATTACAACAGTCTCTGATCTGTGCAGTAAGGAGGCATGCAGTAAACATGCCTGGCAAGTAGAAAGTCCAGTACTTTCCTGGTTTTACAAGCACTATAGAGTAGAAACTAGTGCTCAAAAAGATTTATCTCAGGTCAGAATAGAAACCCTGCTCATCCACACTGAACAGCTGCATAGAATGAACTTGGGACTACATTGGAAGAGCAACCCAGACATGTAACATTCTTTGAGACACACAACAAATTAACAGCCAGTCCACACTGATGGTTAAGTCAACGCAGGCTGTTGAATGTATTCTCTCTACTTATGTCCTTTCAGGGCAGCAGAAGTCTTGCAATGATTTTTTTCTTTATATTTACATATTTTTAAGCAACACACAGGTTTTTTTAGTCTCCACCATCACACATGGAAGCCTTACTCTTAACAAAGGCTCTTACCTGTACCAGCTCTGCCACTGTGATTTGGTTTTGTGATGATGCCTATTAGGAACTGTCCTAAATTGTATTTACAAACACCCCAACAAGTTTTGCATTTGGTAAGGAGATTTCTAAATGCAAACCAACATCTCAAAAGTGACAAGCTAGTTACATACTCAGGGAGTTCTGAAGGACACAGAACAACACTTCTCTACTGTGCAACCACCACCAGCACCATCCAAACAACTATTATTGTCATTCTTATTCAGAGTCACAGCATCAATTTCCCAACAAAACATGTCATTATAGACTGCTACAATCTTGGCACCACTAGATTTTGCTGATATTATTTTTGGCCTGATAATGAGGGCCAAGGACAGCTGTAGCACACTCCTGATCTTGCTGATATTGGTGACAGGACCCCAATCTGTTGGAATGCGAGATGGAAGAAGCCTTTGCTACCCACAAGCAAACAGCAGAAAATGAAAAAGAACGGAAAAGCCCATCCTATCATATATTTTGGGGGTCTTGGCTGGACCAGTGTAATCAGATATGAATATTACAGTGTAACATTTTAATCAAAATACAAAATTTGTAAGAATTTCCTTATAAGAGTTATGGCAGACTCCCATTCATGCTCCTGGAAGAAGGACTAGTCAGCAGCATGTTCACACTGATACACTGTAAAGTGCTGTGGCCAGCAAAGGGTTAGTAGGACCCTGTTCACCATATGTTCAGGTTGAAATATCCTGTAAATAGGAATGTGAATCTGTTTGTAAGGGCTCTGCAAAGGGCTCTGCAAAGATGAGGTGAGAGCGATGCTAGACAAATGTGTTTATTCTTTAACCTTTGGTGGGGATTTGTGATTATTTTTTTTTTTTTAATGAATAGCAAGCAAACTTTGAGGCTTTGAAAAGGCTGCAGTTTGAAGCATAGTTTCCCTTCCCAGAAAGAAGTGTAAGAGGAACAGGTACCAGTTTGTCAAATCTTGGTGTTCAACCATTCCTTTATTCCCCAAATAAGGCACTTCCTCAGAACCCTACATAGGTCAAGGCTGCTGAACATATTTTTCTAACCCATCTCAGATACATACAACATGCAAATCATCCCTAGAGCTCATAGAATTAAGAAGACAATAAATGGCAGGACAAGAATGCCAGCAACACTGCAAAGTTTAGCCGCTCAAGGAATATTATCCAAAATATGCCTCATATTAACGTCAACAAGCTCTACTTAAAATCTAGTTCTAAACTTTCAGAGGCTTGGTTTGATCAACAGTAATTAGCATTCATTCATTAAAATTCATTATTTACAAATACGCATGTTATGAAAGCAAGAAAGTACTGCACGTAAAAGGAAATAAAATATTTCAATATGGAAGAATATTTGTATTTGTTGTCTGCGTTTGACTTTATATTACAACTTTATTCTGTTATCTTGTTTAAGCATAGTGTTTGCAGCACACCATATAATCAGGCATCACAGCTGTGGGAATCTGCTTCATTGCTACAGATTTACCCTGTGGCTCTCTACAAAGACTTGGGAGTGTAATGCCAGGATTTGTTCTACCCAACTGCTCTGTTTGACAAAGATGATACTCTTGTGACATGTGAGCCTAATAAAGAGATTTTAGCAAAAAGATTGTTTGTTTATTTGTTTATTTATTTAGCCTTGGATTGAAACATTGCTTTGGATCCCAAATATTTTTAACGATTATTTTCATTCTGGTCACCACTTCCAGGTTTCATTATGAAGAAATTAAAACTAGATAGTGTCTTTTACCTTCTGATATCTCAAAAAGCCCCACATCCGTAATTTTATTAGAAAAATATTGGTTAGGGAAATATATTCTAGTTTCCTGAAAAAAAACTGTTGACATTTTTACCATCTCCAGTGATTATGTAAAGTTCTTTAAATCAAGTTTTATCTGGTTGTAACGGATTTGGTAGTCTGTCTACTATCTAAACAGCATTTTAACCTGTATTCCACAATCTATCATCCTTTTACAATTTATAGATTTTTAAATGCTATTTTTTAAAAGTATTTCTTCATAGCTTCTTTAATTGGGCCTGTACTATAGTGTTTACTGCTTGCTGAAAGTAAAAAGTAACAGCAAATAAAGGTGAGATAAAACCCTAATATTTAAAATTTCTCATAAACTGACTTGAGATGAACATACCTCTGTAGGCATAGTAGAACAGTACATCATTAGGACCTCATTTTGAAGAACTTCATTGTTTAATCTTTGAATTTCAGTAAAATAAATTATGTTTATATATGCCAAAGCAATTATCCCATCAAATGAAGGTGCTTTCATACAGCTCAAGTATAAGTAACACTGGTAAGCTTTTCATATTTTTAATACAGTTGGAATCATTAATTTTAGTAGCTATTCAACAGGAAAGAAACACTTCATGCTGCCATTTCCAACATCCTTAAAGTATTATTTTTAAAACCACCTAAAGAATTCAGAAGAGGGGGCACAATTCTCTGTTGATTACATTTTATAAATTGCTATAAATTTTTTATAGAAAGGAATTGCTTGCTATTAAATACTCCAGGGTTTTAAAGTTATTTCTATAGAGCTATTTTTAATTTATACACACACACACACAAAAATAGCTACATTAAAGGACGCAGCAAAGTCACCCAATTGAAAGTTAGCACATGCCAGAATTAGAGAAGCCCAAGAAATCTTCCCTCTATCTGTTTCTATGTGCAACGTCTCTACTGCAAATAGCACCACAAACACAGGATACCATTATGGAGTTAGAGATTGGATCAGAAATGCTGGGGGAAGAATTAATGTTCAGTGGGAAACCATAAATCTAGAAATTTCTAACTTTTGAGGGTACAATGACAAATCCATTGGTTCTCAATTTACAATACTGTGGTTTTTTTAAGTGAGAAATTAATAAACAATCAGATCATACTGTGACAATTCCTTTTCCTTAGCTACTTCCTTCACTTCAACTGTCCCCACTGCCACTGGAGGACCTCACAGGTGTCAGACTGGTGGGGCATGTGCACCGGGCAGGAAGCGTGCGTATGGGACAAGAGCCCAGCAGCTTCCCCTCAAACTGGGATTGCTACTCTGGTTCTGTGTTATGTGCTTTATGTAGCATGCAGTGTTACTGCTGCTACTTTGGCTAAATTAAGTTTTAGCTCTTCAGAGTGTTTCATATTCATATATTAATTAGGCTAGATACCATAATTTTCTTGGGGAATACAAGAATGTGGAAGAGAAACAGCAACTTGTAATAGATCATAACCCAGTTAACTGGAATACACGGGAGAAGGAACTATGACTTTTTTGTAAACCCAGGGGCTTCCAGTTAAATATCAAACAATTCCTATGAAAGTCAATGACATTAGACATAGTTTATAAAAATTTTAAAAAGTCTTCTCCACTGGAAAAGGGCTGGGCAACCCCTGTCAGCAAGATGTTTTCTGCAGGTATTAACTTCACTTCAAAAAATTCTGAGCAAGTTTCCGCATTCCACACCAACTGTTCCATGCTCTTGCAGAAGAACAAAAAAAGCCCAGACTGTGAAGATCAACTGCATGAAAACCATCTCTAGCTGAATTCCCCCCCACATGCGGAGCATGCCAAGACCTGGCACAGTAGTCAAGTTGAGATTAACATGTACCATGACTGCAACTAGATTAAAATCAACGTGAAGGAAAACTGAGTTCAGCTGCACAAAGCAAAGTGCCTGATCACATACTGCACACCAAGGAAGAGCACAGTGCAGCCTTGAGAAAAGAGAAGTCAGACCTTTAGTTTTATGAACAGGAGTATGCATAAGATTAAGATGTAAAAAAAAAAATAGCCTTCTCCCCCTTCTTTTCCCTTGTTTCCTCTTTCCTTTTTTTCTTGTTTTGCCTTTGCTGTTCTAATTTATGGTGTTCTGCAGAAGACAAAAGCCCAGAAGAACTCAGTACACTGGCACCACGCCTGGAAAGGTGACATATTGCACATATATTTTTCATATGTTTTCAGAAATATCTGTGCGGTGGTTTCTTTGCATGAATTACTGTACAAGTTTGGCAGAGCAACACCCCTCCCTTTATGCTGGGCAACTACACAAGGACATTCTGCCTTCAGTCCCTGCTGAAACTTCCCACAGAAAGAGACTCCTTCAGAAAACCATCCCTTGCTCAGAGCAGCTCTGAACTATTCTTGTAACTGCCATCAAGAGCTTGAAAAGTAGCAGTGGGAACGTACTTATTTATAATAGATTGTGACCCAATATGAAGCAAAAAACAAGTACAGATTTCAGGGTATAGTTCAAATCACAAGCAGAGCCACCAAACAATACAGATCATGGATACAGAGTTCCTTATCTGAGAATTATCTTATCTTATCTTATCCTTATTCCTAACCTGCCTTGATGTGTTAGCATTAAAAAAAGGCCTTTCTTGAATAATAGTTGCATCCAACCTCTATCACCCAGATAAAAGATTTTTAAGCAAGTGAAGTAAAATCTACCTGGACTTGAACATTAATCTAAAACGTATCTGTGTAATTTTTTCGCAATTCTGTATTTGTCCTACCGGCACTCAAGTTATCTGAACACTTGCCAGGTTTCATCCAAAGACATTGTGCTTTAAGGCAGCTTTGTAAGCTTGTTCAAGTGCAGCGCTGACACATGACTGCATCCTCATGGACTCCACCTTGGAGCTGGCCAAGCTGTGCCGGGTCTCTACAAGATGCTGCAGACAGGCTGAACCCTCATCACAGAGCTGCTTGGTTCCTCAACTCATGGGAAGGTGTGAAATGCTCATTTATTCAACACAGCAGTTCAGAACTTACATTTTACATCTGCCATTTTGATGCAGTGAGTACAAAAAAGTAAGTCAAAAATCCAGCACTGAACATGGGCATTTAGGAAATTCTAAGACTCAGTTTCTGTTCTTTGAAAGTCTGAAAACACATTCTCCTGAAGGAGCTTGTCTACAGTTTTCTTTGTTCAGTCCTCCTTCAGTTCACACTCCAGATGCTGAAGATCTCTCTATATATATCCCTCTACATTTCATTTAAGAGCCAAGATTGATATTGTTAAGGATATTGCCCTCTAATCTGACAGTGAAATTGAAAGCCACCACTAAGGTGTCTGAAGGAGAAAACAAAGTTAGTGTTGTAGTAAGTTTCATGAAGACTTAGCAGAGTCTAAATTTAAGTGCATGTAATGTCAATGGCTTTTTCCCCAGTGTCCAGGATTTTTATCCATAAATGCATGAGATCTGAAAGTTCTTGTATTAAACTAGTAAGAACAAATGCAATTTCCTTTTTGAAGTTCAGCTTTATGAATCATTGAGTTGTGGTTCAACTACTGCACAATACCTGTAGACAGAAGACATGGCAGACATAAAAGTACTGTTTGTGTCTCCTCAGCTGTCCATTAAGACATTTTTTCTTCTAACCATTGGAATTATTCTTCAAAATCAGCCTAGAAGCCTGTACTTTCATATTTTTGTGTATATGCAAATCCCTTTTCATTGATGGCAAATATTCCCACCCAGGTCAGTCAGTTTTGGATCAGACAGTACAGACCTCAGCAGATACATCCTGAAGGCAAGAGAAGAACAGTCAATGACTTAGAGCAATGGTAGATCATTCCCTTTACAAGCAATAAGGAAGAAGACGGCTGCAGGGTGTAGGACTGCAATCTGCAAGGTTTGCATGCTCCTATAACATGATCGCACGTGGAGAGAGCTCAGTGTATGCCCCTGAAGCTCCAAACTCTCTCAGACTCATTCCACCCTGAAACCAGGCTTTCACTCCCAAGTTCTGCTCATCCCACTAGACAGTCCCTTCCCAGGCAAGGAGCCCAGTTCGAATGGCAGGTGCCTGACATGTCTTCAGGAGAAACCACCTTCCTGCTTGCCTTCCCCTTCAGAGCCATCTGCACAGACACAGGAAGGAGACTGAGGAGTAGGAGGTTTTTAGTTAACACACACAGAGATAAAGCAAAGGTAATGTTTCTTTCCCATGTGAAGATGCTTCCCATTTTCACATTTGCTCACACTGAATTTCATCTGCTATTTTATTGCACAGTCAATCAGTTTTATTTGCTGTACCCTCATAAGCCAGGTCCTGTATACCTGTTATAACTCTTGGTATAACACTGGGTAATTTAAGGCTCAGGAGAAAAATAAGAAAAATATTTAAAAGTGTCTCTTTTCTGAGACAAGCTTTCCTAAGTGCACATGAGAATGATGGATAACCTACACCTACTGCATCCAGTGTCAAGGTCAGAGTGCTGAGGAACTAGCCCACAGCAGAAAATACTGCTCTGAGTTTTATTTACTGGGACATCGTAGTTACTCTATCAGTTACATCTTGCTATACTTATTTACTGTGCACTCTTTCTATTGCTTTATTTAATCGTCTTCATACTGATAGCTGTTCCATAGCCACTAAAGGTCAATATTAATTTTAAAAACAATATTGTATGAAACCAGCCAAATGAAATAAGGAAAACGTATTATGTCATCACCTGTACAGCTCTGGATTTTAAACTGTTGGAAACAAAACCAATTTATTTTTTTCTCACTAAACCAGCACCTTTGGGCTCACCAGACATAACTATAGAAACTGTCCTTTTTTGTTGTTGTTTTGGCTTTCTGTTGCAGCACTGACAAAGCCAGGGAAGTGTTTAATAATGAAAAAATACAAATTAGTGCAAGTATAACTTTTTTTTTCTCTGACATACACCTCTTTTGAAATTAGTCTGTACTGTAGAGTTTGCAGTCTCTGTTTCATCAGCATCATACAGGTATCTGAACACCCTGCCTTCAAGGAAGTAATTTATTTTCCTGAGTTGGCATGAAGTGGTTGTTAGAGGAACCCACCACACAGCAAACAGAAAAAGGAAAATTATGTTGACCTAAGAAAACAAAATAGATCACAACTTGTGTATAAAGAAAATTAATTCAAGACCCCAAACAGCTGAAAAACAGATTTCAAGTCTCTGTGTGTGTGTATATGTATATATAGGGATTGTTGGGCCTCCCTTCCCCCTGCTCAAAACACTGTATTAAAATAACTACTGGCATGGACCAGCAGAAGCCAAATCAGCCAAAAGAATTACTACTGAGTGAGACAAGAGCCAATCTTTGGTGAAGCATGAGAAACAAAAGTGGAACAACTGGACAAAGTGATGGGCAGAAAGCTGGTCTTCCCTTCAGACTGCATTTTTTTTTAATTTTTTGTTGTTGTTGTTTGGGGCTTTTTTACAACTAGAGATGAATAAAACCAGTCTTTGTTCATGGATTCACTGTGAACACCATCTGGCCATATAGATTTTTATATATAATTATCATTAAGCACCTTAGACCCATTATATCCTTATCCAGGTGGTACACCACAATTTTAAAGGATCAGTGCTAGAATCACTGACAAAATGTATATTCATCCCCTCCTATTCAGTCTTTCTTTTTACTTTCCAGCACAGATACTGCTAATCATGTAAATTTGGGTAGTTCCTAGTTGAAAAAAGGCTTCAAAAATGAAATCACAGACTTGGAAAATCTATATGAAATAAAACAGAACCTGTGAAATGTCTTGTGCTGACAGGTTATTATTACTATTAATGGGGGAATAGGGCGAAAAAAAGTACATCTTATATCAACCCTGGACTATATCCCTATTAGGCACCTACTATAGTCCTAAAAGATTTAGGACAGGACATAGGGATACTGAGAGAGGCATATTGTTCATAAAAATGTTACAAAAATTAGTGTCTCCACAACAACTTCCTCAGTTCACCATGCCCGTAACAGCACATCCACCTCTGGAGACATGACACATGATGGTACATGATAGACCAGGGTCACTAAAAACATGGGCAGAGTTCAGAAACAGACCTTACATGAATCCTGTCAAAGGTTTATCACTGTTTCAGAGAGGTAATATATTCCTCATTCCCAGGGAGATTTATATTTCTTACTAGTGTCCCAGTACTTAAAGCACCACTCGGTCTAGCAGAGCCAAAGCTAGCACTCTACATTTTTCTGAATGCACCTTGATAAAAAAAGTTGACTGGATCCAAATAAAATCATTTTGGTAGCTGTGGACCCCAAAAGGCAGCAATAACTGATTTGATACTGTCCTGAAAAGGCACTTCATAACTTTTGCTGCCTTCATCAAGAACTGCCCGACAGTGAGTAGAGACTCTCAGTGAGTACAGCCCTACTTTTTCCTTACTCTTTACATCAACACTTCTCTGGAGAGCATCTTCCAGGTGTCTCACATGGCTGGTCCTGCTCATGAGGTGGTGCACTCCAAGTGTGCCCCATGGAGGGGCAGTGGGGCCATGGCACTATCAACCTTCCCTGGCTTTGGCACTACCAACCCTCCCACAGGTGTTCAAACAGCCACATTGCTGAAACTGTCAGCCACTTCGGGGTATTCTAGTTCACAAGTACAAAATATAGAAAATTTAAAACATGGCAGGGAGAATTCATACCAACATATTGGCCTCAGCTTGAACAGCAATTTATTTACACAGCTGAGGTAGTGTAGGTTAATGTTTCCAAAGGAAATATGGTATAATTCAGCCCAAATTACCCCTTCTTTCTAACACCATCTTCACAAAGATGTGTAGTTCTCTGATCTGTTCTCTCATCTGGAAAAATACAGGGAATACTTATTTAAATCCTCTAGAAACTACATCCTTCTGCCATTTACCCAAAATGCAGCCCAGGATGTCAGTGATGTCATTTGAGAAATAAGTTGGTTCTGACAAAAACATTTCTACCTTCACCTCCTGCAGCATGCAGGATGCCTAATGGAGACAAAACAGAAGTTGACTGGGTGGGGAAGAAACAAAACCTTTATCAACAAGAGCAGAGGACCTGGTAAAGCTCCATCTGAATTTTTCACTAATAAGTCTTTATTCCCTAGAGATTTTGCAATTTCAATTTCCATTTTGAGAGACAGACATTAATTTTCATGGTATATTAATAACCACTTTCATATTAGGCTTATTACCAGTGTTTGTTATTCTTATCTGGCTTGAACAATATATGTTTATATGCAAACAAATATAACAAGCAGCCACATTTTGTAGTAACTGGTTTGATGATCTTAACGTTTTGTTTTTCTATAAGGAGGAACATACGGCACTAAGAAAATAAGTGCACCATTAAAAACATCCTATGCATAGTAAAAGCAGTGATTTTAACACATTCTGACAATTTAAAATCCTATTAGAGCATATATAGCCAAAAATACCCATTTCAAACATTTAATTGTTCCAAAAGTAAATAAAGCAGATCTCATTCTCCTCTCATGGCAATTTTCAGAGACGTAATTCTCCTTACTTAATTGAAGTCACTCCTGATTTATATTGATGAGAGTGAGTGAGAATTTGGGTCCATTATTCTTACAAGACAAATTTCCTGACTGGGTGACACTCTACTATTACGGCTCACACTGAGTAGTCTATTAGTAACCTTGATGACTTCAATATGATTGACTCATATTTCAAGTTTAAGATTCAAGACTTAAAACTTCAAGCTTTTGAATTTCAAGAACAGCAACTGAATGCTGAGACAGAAATGCTCTAACAGATACAAGATATATTACATATATTTTTATATATTTTTGTGCAGAAGTAAATTACACGCTAAGGGACTGACATACAGCTTTGCAAAATGCTCTTTTGTGCTCCTTGTCCTTGCAGGACTCAAAGCTCACTGTGGACTATGATAAATTGTTTCTGCCTTTCCAGGTCAGTGGAGACCTCCTTCAAACACATGCATTGTCAGTTATAGGACTGAATCAAAGGTAGAAACAGAAGTACCAAACAGACCTCCTATCACAGCTTCTGTGACCACAGGGGGTTATCACAGAAAAAACAAATCTGCTTTTTTTTTTTTTCCCCTTTTTTTTTTTTAAAGACATATGGCATACTACAAGAGTCTACATTTCCCGGTTCAGCGGAAAGTTCTCTAAATCATGCTTTTGTTTTCTGTAGAAGAAAAATGAGGAAAACAAAAAGATGATTATGCCTCTGTCATCTACAGTCAAGTAAGCAAGTCCTCTGTGGTAAGAGACAGCAGCTGCTCTAGATGTTTTGAACAAGAGCTTCCTGAGAAGCAAAGAGGAAATGAGACAGGCCTTGGCTGTGAAGAGAAAGGCAGGGATTTTAGTCGCAGGCTCTGTTGCTAAGAGGAACAAATGTTTCTGTCCGTGATGCCAAATACGAAAAAGTTTGACAAAATACAAAGCCCTGAAATATCATATTCAAGCAGTTTAAAGAAATATTTGTATTAGTTCTAGATTTACCTTTCAAGATTTCGATTGTTTATAATTTAGGAGCCTTAAAAATGTGTCACAAGTACCTGATACATAGCTAATATGTGTCTTACTCACTGCTCCTAGCCAGAGGAGCAGCTGCTTTTTGCTCATTTTGCAAGGATTTCTACTGACAGGTGAGTCTAGGGCTCTAGAATTGGCCAAGACAAACACGAGCCCTCCACACAGGTAATTATGAAGATAGGAAGTACACAGTAATTTGGGGAGAGCAAACTAGTGCATTACTGCATTACCCTTCCTCCTCGGAAACATTTCCTTTAGGGAAGCCTCCTATTGCTTTTGCTTTTCTGCTTTTCAACTTTTGTAGGCAGAAAACCAGACACAGTTACATGCAGGAGAAAACTGCACTGAGATGTATCATGCTTGATTTGTTGATGCTGTCATGGAGTTAAATACCCATTTGCTGTTCTTTGCATCTGATTTGTTTGTTAAAAAAATGAAGGGCTATCATTCTTCTAAAATAATAGTCTATTTAATAGGAGACAGTGGTGTAATTTTATTTTCTTTTTAAAAATATAGCAACAGCTATGCCTGCCTATACTAGCATAGAATTTGTAATGATTAGAACCCTTTTTTCACACACTCAGCTTCCAGTGAGCATCAAGGGCAGAACTGTGTTCCAAGGACAGGTGGTAGTATCCCAAAATTTCTGATTTGGAGCTTTCTGCTTTTCCTTATGCTTCCTAATCTTCTGAAGGAGAAAACAAAACCCACAAACCTGGAAGAATGCAATTGCAATAGGGAGGACTTGAATGCACTGAAAGTCCCTTAAATCCCTTGGTTTATATTCTTATGTAAATAAGCGTGAGGTACATTCTGCTTTTTCTGTCTTGTCTTCTGTCAGTAAATACATCACCCCAGTCCCCACCAACACTCAGGCTACAGCAAAATTCTCTTTTCAGATAATCAGTTTTCATTTTCATCAGAGTTGAACATTAAGCCTGCGATACTGTATCCTGTCTTCAAAACCACCAGGAGCTGATTCTCCACTTTGTTTACCTGATGCCTGCACAGCCCTTTGGAGGGGCTCTGCAAAGCACAGCACACACATTGCTATATGGTTTCTAGTCATAGCTTGAGCACTAATATATGTGTATTTGTCTTTTCCTGTAATTCATTCTACATTCAGCCCAGTTTTTAAAGTGTATTTGTAGTCGAAGAACATAGAGTTAGACTACTAGGCTTTCTGCTCTTGTGAGCTAAATGTGTTTTGGCTGTGAACCCCAAGCTGACATTTGCCTATGTCACACAAATGCTATCTATCTGTCAAGATGGGCACCAGATTGTATTTTGATAGCTACCGCGTCGGTGGAATACTCTCAGCCAAAAATATGGGTGTCTGGCAGCTTGTTTCTCCTGTGTCCAGTTCACAAAATTGTCAGCATTTACCCATAAATCTCAAACTTTGATAATGTATTTCAAAAGCAGAACTAGATTTTGAGTAATTGAACTAGCACATAAGCAGTTTTCTGGACTATATAGCAGGCACAGAGAGAAAGCCATTAAACTAGAATGACCAGGCAGGACTGGGACTGGTTTATCTGATGAGGGTCTGTTGGGTTGGCTATTTCTGTGTGTTGAATTGGATGCAGATGAATTTAAGGTATTTTCTTAATCTAATGTGTTTAATTTAAGACATTAATCCAGTAAATGGAGTCCAAAAGTACATGTGAATGGGCTATGATTACTGTCAAATTTTCCAAAAGCAAAATTAGGCAAAAGGAAACACAGCTTTTTGTTATAAATGGATCTTAAAACTTTTCAGAGTACTACCTATCACAAGGACTGGGAAGTTTCTAGTTAGAGCAAAGCAAAAATGTCACACTGAAGCCTTGAGATGATGCTGTTTTACCCATTAAAGTCTTCTGGTGATGGAAGAACAGTGATTCTTCTCATAATTTGTCACCATGTTAATATATGACAGTGGTAGCCTCCTGCTTCTTATTATAAATATATGCCAAATGTTTACCATCAGCCATTAATTATGAAAGTGATCAATAAAAAAAAAAAAACAAACCACAAAAACCCTTTGGTTTACATTTTCATTTTGCCTTCATTCACTCTCAGTATAAGAGCATATGGTATCCTCCAGAGTAAGGCCACTATCTGTTCCCAGTGTCTTGATTAGAAGAAGTATTATATCAAGGTACCAAAAGAAAAAAAAAATTAAGGATAAAAATAAAGAAAAACAAAGTGCTCAGTTGAAGTGGATATCCTTTCATTATTTATGATGGCCAGAAAATTTATTTACAGTTTCTGGGTGAGAAGAAGGCAATGTCAGTTGGAAGCCAATTTTTAAAAATAGCAAAAATCACACTCTTCCTTTTAATATCTTTCCTAGCATGAGAAATCCTGCAGTTATTTACACTAAAATAAATTGAAATGGAAAAACTGAAATAATTTAAAATTTTCCCCAAGTACCCCTGTTCCTGTCTGAAAGTTCAAGCAGAGGCCAAAGCCATCAGGGATCCAGGAATATACATCCACATATTTAGGAATCTCAGTGCATATTTCATAGAATTCTTGAAAAAAACATACACATAAATTGGGGTTTAGTTACGTACAAGAATGGAGTATGGAGCAATAGTATGGCACTAACTCAAAGCAAGCACATGTCCCCAGTATTTTTGCAATATTAATTACTATAACAAATCCATTTTCCCTGCATCAGAGGATACCAACCTATGCCTTTTCACAGAATCACAGAACCATCTAGGTTGGAAAAGACTTGGAAGATCATCTAGCCCAACCATTAACCTAACATTGACAGTTCTCAACTCCACCAGATCCCTCAGCGCTGGGTCAGCCTGACTCTTAAACCCCTCCAGGGACGGGGACTCCACCACTGCCCTGGGCAGCCCATTCCAACGCCTGACAACCCGTTCTAGAAAGAAATGCTTCCTAATATCCAGTCTAAACCTTCCCTGGCGCAACTTGTCCTATCGCTTGTTACTTGATTCAAGAGACTCGTCACCTCCTCTCTGCAACCTCCTTTCAGGTAGTTGTAGAGGGCGATGAGGTCTCCCCTCAGCCTCCTCTTCTCCAGACTAAACACCCCCAGTTCCCTCAGCCGCTACTCATCAGACCTATCCTCCAGACCCTTCACCAGTTTTGTTGCCCTTCTTTGGACACGCTCGAGTAATTCAATGTCCTTTTTGTAGTGAGGGGCCCAAAACTGAACACAGTAATTTTGAACTGCTTGTGCCCATTAGCAGCTCCTGGGCAGCTCCTATGCCAGGGCTACAGCGCGTGATGGTGGACTGGCAGCAGGGCTGAACTGACACAGTGGCTCCTGCTTAACATATCACCTCTGCTGGAAAAGAAAATGACCCAGAGGAACTTACATTAGCAGGATCTCTTAAGCATTAGCTTTCTTACCCTTGTACCCAACCTAACCTCACATGAAGCAGCTGGTGTCCTGACAAGCTGCCAGCTTTTTCCACCTATGAGTTATCCCTGTATTTCTCCTTCAACCAAATATGTGAAATGCAGATCTCTTCCTCTGCAGGTTACAGATACAGCCAAACCCATTTCACACTGCATACCCTGCCTAGGAAAACGGCAATCCCAAACCAAAAAAAAAAAAACCAACCAGTGCTGACTCATAACATTCATCACAAACAAATGAAAAAGCGAACAAGCTAAAGCTGTATAACCTCGTGTCAACTTAGTGCTGGTAAGGCAGATCAAACCGTTTTTGATTCAGTATCTCTAATCTAAGTCAGCGAGCACAGATGTCGTCTAATACGTCAGTGAATCAGACTTTGCAGTTCCTTCTCCAGGAGGCTGACACATAGCACCCCAGGGAAGAGTCTAAAAGAAGTAACTGTAAACTTTAATACACTACCACATTAAGTGGCATCTGTGCTCCCTGGCTGGGCTTGTTTATTTATTTATTTATTACAGCATTCTAATGTTTGCAGAACTATGTGTTAAAGGAAATTCTTTTCTTTTAAACTAATTGAACCTAAATAGCACAGCTGCACTTGAAATTGGCAAAATTTGGGTAATTTCAATATTAAAGCTGCCATTTGTTTGCATTCCTACAGCTTGGTTTTATGTTACTTGTTTATCTCAGAAAATTCAGCATTCACTTTTTCACAGAACATTTTATTTGCATTGTCTGGCTTTGGTTGTTTTGTGTCATGGGTGCAGCACAGTTTAAAACTGAGAATTTCAAGAGCTCTCTGGAATCAAGGGCAATGGAGGATTCTCCAGTTTAGCAGAGCACAGTTAGACCCATAGCTACTACCACTACATTTTCCATCTCTAAATGATGTATCATTAAAGCAGAATATGTTTTCAGGCTTTTAAAGGCACCATTCAAAGCAGAAGTTACTTAGCCAAGGCATCCTCAGGAGTACAGCTGTGGAAAGGCAATATATCTTGTACCATCCCATTGATCATTGTGCCTCTTCACTAGAATTTGAGACAGATGATGTGCATGAAGATCATAGCAGTGTTGAAGAGATTTCTGCTCTTATTCCTCTTAGGCAATATCTCAGAGACATTATCATCTCTGTAAACTGAACAATACTACAGAAATTCTTTGTCACCTACCATGAAGTATCTTTGTGCCAGCAGTGCCTTCAGTGGTACTTCAAAACTCCACATTCAAACATGCAGAGTAATTCTGTTTCTCTTGCTACATGTGGTAAAAACATTGTTCACAAAGACAAGAAGTGAGATTGCTCCCTGAACTACTACTTCATGAAAGGACAACTGGTCTGAAGATTACAACATCAATTATGTATACAGCACCAATATTATTTTTGAATTCTCTCCAGTACTCTGTGAATGACACCAATAACAGTGCCATGTGTCGTTTCAATTTGTTGTTCCTTTATTATCCGCCTCCATTTTCATGGAAAAAATAAACCATTTCCTAAGGAGCTATGAGAGGATACCAAAGTATGGAGAAAGCAAAGTTGTTCACCCAAACTGACAGAGTTGAAGCCAAACGTTGGTCTTTAAATCTGTCTTAAATACCATCTGCTAAATATCCTGCAGTGCTTCCCATTCTCTCCAAGGTAGCACCTTCATGCTACATGTTTCCATTTTACAGAAGTGTACTTGACCTCTAGGATCCACCAAAGTGCAGCAAATTACATTAATTTGAAATTTATTTTCACTATAAACAGATTTTTTTTAAAAAGAAATCAACATTTCCTGCTCTAATTTTTAACTACTTCAAAACATTTATTTCTTGGTTATTTCCTGGTTACTTTTAAGTCAGATCAGTGTCTTTGAACCAGTGTATAAGCGTTAATGCTTAAATTATGAGACAGGACAGGACAAAAAACTAGCATCTTTGGATGTGCAATGAGAAGGGTGCAAGGGAAGAGCACTTCCACTGCGACCAAGACAACTTGCATTGAAGCCTGATCCAATGCACTCCATGTACCCATATTTCAGGTATATCTTCCAGTACATTTTACATTTCAGCACATATTATATTTCAGTAATATTTAATGTACACATGTGAAAGAAAAGAAGCTTTGATGTCAATGACAGTGACAAAAGAAAAGCAAAGTCTGCATTTCCATGGGCTCAGCTTTTTAAAAATACTTATGAAACAGTCACTGGTTTATTCTTTTTAGCTGAAAAAAACATAAAAGATATTTTATACAATGTTATCTGCAAATGGGGAGCTAACCCACTGAGATTAAATGATTCACCCAAGGTCACATAAAGGAGACTTTGGCAGAAGATAGAAGTGATTTTTGATCTCAACCTGATTCCAAAAGGCCATTCTCACACCTTGGGCCCAGGCAGCATTAACACAAACAAGCAGGATCGGGAATGGAAAAGCAGGAATTACTTCGTGTACTGTAAGAGCTAGCATTGGCCCATGAAATCACTTTATATGAACATTAAGTGTATAGCTAGAGATATTTCCAAGCTGACACTAATGCAACCAGCAATATCATTCATAATCTGAGCTGTGCAAAATACCCCAAGAATAAAAAAGTATCTTCACTTAATTTTAGCTTGCGCATTTCATGATATGAACCAAAGTCTTTTTTAACAGAAAAATACACTTGAAGTTGAACAATGTTGCTTAGAATTTTTTTTTTAACATTAAATAGCAGAGAGGTTTGCAGAGAAATCTCTGCAAGTGGTTGTCAGACTTAATATGCAACACAAAAGAATAGCAAGTACTATGGGTTTAGATTCCTGGTGGTTTTTCACATTAATTAGATGTGAATCTTGTAAATTATTCAGCGTTTTTTCAGAAATACGTTATCCAAAGAGAAAATGGCCCTGAAATTAAGGTAGAACACTAACCGTTGCAAACAATTAATATAAACTCTGTGTGACCATGTACGGTACTGGTGTTTTCTTGTGCACAGTGTGGTGAGTGGTTCTTTGATATGGTAATATAGACAGCAACAAAAGCAAGTGTCAAAATAATCTGCTTAATAAAACCTTTTCCAGGAAATCTAAAATAAAAGGTACTCTCCAACTATATGATATAAATCAAATTTTCTAGAACATGTTCATTACCATGGAAATGAGAAGATTCTGTACCCACAGTTACCTCATCACTTCCAGTAGGAAAAATAACTAACATCTGCCATCAGCCCTTTCCAGGGGAAGAAATGTGAATTGTCTTTTAGAGTTCTTTTTCTTACCACTCACTCAAACATATGTGCACATGGACACAAATACAGAGACACTGCTGTAGGTATATCTAAGCAAAGACCAGTCAGAGAAATACACTGCAATCCTGACAGTGGTTAGTTCAAATCTTCTGCAATGCTCACCTCTCAGAAAGGCTCGTCTCCTCTTAGATAGGGATGCCAGGGAAGTAAAGCATAGCATTTAGCCCGGAATTTCATTGGCTTTTTGAAAGAGGACAGGTAAGTATAAAAAAACCCAAAAAGTAGAGAACTGTCTAAATCAACAACCACCATATAAACAGGCTATTTATTGAGATATATGCTTCATTAGGGGGAAAACAGGCAAACTGGTGACAGAAAAGACACACATTTTTAAATGCTCCTAGAAGAAAAGCTGTCAATTCTGCCCAGTGAAATTCCACCTTCTGAACAAAGTTAGATAAATGGTAAATTTTCAGAGGTGGGTTTACACTGCTTAATTTAATGCACCTAACAACAACTGTTAAAGCTAGGGAACTAGCCTTCCTGGGGTTCTTGCAGAAGGAAGAAAGCAGACTCTCCAAAGAATGATTAAAAGTGATATGCTGACAGATTCTTACCTGCAGGTGGTGAGCCTGGGAGTGCTTTTCCTTTTAACTGCAAGGGTTTCACCTCCCACATCGTTCAACATTCACTTATTCACCACTTTCCAAAATCAATATTCCTCAACTTGGAGGTAACTGCCTGGTTTCCTAAGGAAGTTGTGTGCACCCTTTGATATGAAACAAGTTGTTCATGTTGACAAATTCGGCAGAGGTCTCAAAGCACTGAATTTCTACAAATACTGTCAAAGCACATGTCTAGGTAAAAGAGAGTGCCCCTACTACACTACATGCTGTGGCACGAGCACCAACTTTCTTAGGCATTAAGGGATCCATGCACAAACTCCACCTCCAAAGCAAACTCATAAGAATCCAGGGTTTGTTTTTTGCTGTTAATAAACCCAGTGCAACCAACAGAGCTGGACTTTTCCTCCACAAGGAGAGGAAATACAAATCAAACCTCAAATTAAACCTGAAGACTCTGTCTTGCTTTATCTTATAGCTTCTTTCTTTTCCTTATCATTAATTTTGCCTTTCAGTTATCTGGGATTATTTCTTTCAAACAGTACTGCCTATCTGAAGTAACACAGTCCAATAAGAACTTCAATGCCTATTTCCAAAGAACTTCAATCTTAGTGAATATAGGTTTACTTGACAATAAAATGTCTCCCAGCTAACCTTAAAACTTGGAATGAGAGCTTGTTAAGTTGTGATTTATTTTATATGGCAGTTCGTCTTAAAAAAAATTAGAAAACCGACCCTGGCCAGGTGAATTAACAACATTCAGTTCAAAACCTTACAAACTGCTAAATTTTGTCTTCCACCAAAAAAAAAAAAAAAGTTTTATCTAACTCAGTTTGGAACAAAACCATCTCCTCTCTTTATCAGTCTACAGAACAAGCCAACAAAGCAGTAATGTAGCTGAACAAATTGAAGACATTTTCTTAGGAGATTCAATTTTCAGTTAATATCTCTTCTCTCTACCCTGCATATGCTCAATAAGCAGTTGAGGCCAAAGACTATAATGGCTGTGTTTAGCATCTTTTGCCTTTGTCTTAAGCTTCACTTCACTTGCTCCCTTGCAAGTACATCTGCCTGCTTCTATCATGAAGACATCCCCTTTCAGAAAGGACACAGAAAAGCCATTTGTCATCCCAGAGGGGCCTGTATCTGGTATCTAGCACTGTTCTCTCACTACTATTAGATCCCAGATTAAGTGCAAGTTATCAGCTAACACAAATGGTTTTTTTTTCCTTCACAGCCTGTGTCTTCCTGGAGCACGGTGAGAGGACAGGACTCCTGCAGCCCTTCACTCCCAGGAGCTGTAAAAGGACTCGACGTTGGGATGCTTTATGGTTAGAGGCTTCTTTAGCTCCATAAAGCTGTAAATGTTTTTACCCTCAGATTTCCTCAGCAGCTCCTTGTCATGTTCTTTCCTGTCAGTATTGCTCAGTTTGTTGCTGTCTGGGGATAGGTGAATGCAAGAGCTTTCTACTACTTTTCAAAGTTTTCCTCCTGAGTGAAAGCAGATTCCCTTGTCCTCCTCTGACATTTCAATAGCTTGAGTTGAATCTGGAAAGCCTCTGAAAAATTGGTTCATTTCAACTAATCACTCAAAAGATTGGAAACTTTTTGAGGATTATCCCAGACCACAGGGTTTAGCTTTTTCTCCTCAGTATTTGAGACTTTTTTCTCCTAAACAACTCTTTCCCCTTCCACCTCATCTGTTTTCTTTCATCTGAGCTCTGCAGCAAAGACAAGCCTACAGCTTCCTCCATTCCTATGTGCCATATTCATTTCCAGAAGGAACCCAGGTACTCTGGTGTTTGTGTTTAACAAAGCTTCATGTGCTCTGCCTTGAAGGGAAGCAATACTGGTAAAACCTCAAAGTGGGCAGAATTTGATTTTTCAGCCACCCCCACAAAAGTCCAACCAAAACAATTATCAGCAGCAATAATGCAAATCAAAGAAGCTGAATTAAATTGTTTATCTGCTGGGAAAGACTGTTACATGGCAAAACATTGCTTGCTTCCTTTACCTAAGAAAATGCCCACTGATGGGCAAAACTGTTGAATAACTATTGATTTTTTTTTTTTATGCAGAGAATTAGGGATAAGCATGCATTACTAACCCCTTAAACCCATTATGAAAAATTATTATCTTCTTACAATCCAAATAGTTGGAGGCCTAATTAAATTGTCAATTTCTTTTAGCTGACATTCCATGTAGAGGCCTCGAAGAGCTGGTAAAGAAAATACCTTGTCACCCTGCCAGAAGCTCGTGCTGCTCAGCATGTCCTGTTATATGTCTTTAATCAGGAATGATGGCTGTTATGTCCCTTTTTATAAGAGAATCAATGCATTAGACTACCTGTGATTTGGGCATTAGTCTTGACATTGTGGGATGTCAGATACAGGACAGCCACATACAGTACACATATTCAGGTGAAAACAAGAAGCGGAACATGGAGAAAATTGCCTAAATATAAAGGAGCTACTATCCACCTGGGTTTCTGCCTCACTTCACTGATCTCAGAGGGGCTGAACACTGCACAGGACAGTATGGAATTTGCCATGCTACAGATCATTATTATACTTTTAAAAAGAAGGATGATTAGGCATGATCCAGGTTAAACTAGAAAGGTTTGTATTTTATTTCCCATATATGTGGTTTAGCAGAATCTTCCTTTCCCCCTCCTGACTGCTACGCATTTACATGAGGGGATAAGACCCTTGATTTAACAGCAGGGCTAATGACTGACAAAATGAGGTTTTTCTATCAATATTCCAAAGAAGATGGGCTGCATCAGGAAACATGAACTCCACCCTAAATGTCAAGATTTCAAAAGCTTTCAACATTTTTTACTTAAAATGAAAGGAAACCAGAGATAAAAAGAGTAGGATCTGGAGATTATATTCAGGGCAGGGATCTGAATCTGTTTCCCCCATAGCTTAGTTTGAATATCCTGGGCTGTAAGCTAACGTCTGTTCTGAGATCTTCCTCCTGTCAGTTGATATGTTTCCACAAAAAGTTTTCATTTTGATGAATTTGCCAAGGAGACAGTTCTGCTGAAAATGCCCTTACCAGGTTTGTATTCATCTCCATGGTAATTCACATGTTTCTGGTTTCCATGCTGGCATTTTTTTGTGCATCCATCACTAGTACCTGCTGCTACAGAAATAATTCCATCTGATCCCAAAGTTGTGATGCTCCTGAGTTACCATTTGTGCTTCAAAAATCAGAGCTCTTCTGTAGCAGGAGTCTGAGAAGGTTTAGCTAAAGCTGGAGGCGTGTGATCTATCACCCTTTCTGAGTCTGATGTTGGGACATGCTTTCCTGCTGGGCTCTGTCAAGCACCAGTGAGTGCACCAAGTAGGCTGAACTATGAATCACGGCATGGGAAATAATAATAGTCAAGACTGTCCAGTTTTCCATCTGCTCCAAGGGCTCAGACAGAAGTTATACTGCAGAAGCAGCATGCTGCTTGCTGTTCCACAGTGAGCAAACAGCAGCTGAAGACACCACCCAAGCCTGTTACCTAAGTTCAAACAGAAAAGAGCTGTCAGAAATTAGGAAGGATAATGACACTCTCTGCACAGTTATCACATAGAAAGGAAAGGATAAGGTCCGAGCAAGAGTGGCAAAAAGATCACAAAACAAACTACTGCAAGAGAAGGCAACTAAATTCCACCTCGGCTGACCCAGCTGCTTTCCCAAGGTAGTGACAACCCTGTTTTTCTCCGTGTCCTTCCTATTTACCCTTTTCCACATCCCATTAGACAGGGATGTGTAAACTAAACTTCAAAGCTGCACCAAACACAGTCTATCTGCCCACCACACACCCGTGTACCTCTGTAAAAGGGTCAAGTTCAACTGTCATACAGAGCCCTCTCTTCCACACAACTTCTACTGGTATTCAGGACTGACTAAACACTAGTTAGCAGCTCCAGGAGCTAGGCAAAGCAAATATGTCAAGGCTAAAAGGCTTTCAAATGCAGTGAAGATGTGTTAGAAAGTGTCCAGAATTGAGCAAAGAGCACCGTCCATCCCTTCAGCTTTGCATGTTGATTCAGAACTTCCCAGAGCCCCTTTCAGACAAATTACACCTTGTACCCAAAACTGTATTTGGAAGTTTTACAAGTGGATATTAATCAACATGTCAGCTAATGTTGAATCACTGACTTCAAATCAGAAAAAGTGCTGTGCTCCGCACTTCTAAAGGATATTTCCAAGAGCCTTAGATCAAGATAAAAAAAGCTAGAATATTTTTAACTGTTACTGTATTTTCACTGCTAGAAACTAAACTGAAAGTTTGGTGATACAGTAAGAAATTAAAATTATAAATGCCAAGAAATAATAAAAACCAGGGAAATAGGTACCCATCTAAGAATTCTGCCAAAATAAATTACAAAACCCTAAAATTACATTAAGATGCTTGCAACTAGTGTAGGAATATAATGTATCCTCATGTGAAGTTAACTTAATACATGGAGAGCAAGAGATCTTTCTCTCTAAGCTTCATACCAGGCTGAACAAAGATTTGAAATGAGTAGCAATTAGCAAGCATTTTTTGCTTTTAACAATCCTCTTCCCTCCCTCTAAACATTCCTCTTCTAAACAAAAAACTAAATTATTTTGACTGTCAGATCACACACCACAGCAAGTCAATAGAAATGTTTGCTTTCCTCCATTATCTTGCCTTCTACAAAGTGTAGTGATAGGACACTGAATTCACTTATGAAAATAAATGCATCACTTTTAAATGTGTGACTAAAGCATAAAGAAGTTTAATACCAGACACCAGCAAAATATACAGTGAGGGTTTAGTCATGCACTTTGATACACATGAATCAAGAAGGCTCTTTCTATAGGCTATTACAGCAAGCAGTGTGGTTATAAGTTGTCAAGCCTTAAAACACAGAATCAAGGCCCCAAAACAAAACAGACGCAGAGATGATAGGAGTGAAGAATAAGAGAAGATACAAGACATTTGCAGCAGGATCAAACAGAAGAAGTTGCACTGTGTTAGAAGGAGCCTCTGTTTCAAGACAAAATATGTAACAATACTCCAAGGAATACAAAAAAGAAAGGCCTGGCTTTTCTTCTGTCCCATTTTACTGCAAAAGTGCCACCAGCATACAATTCAAATCTCCAGACTTTTCTGATATGCATTCTGGCTAAGACTGACACTAGTAGTAAGACTACTTTGAGCCAGACTGGAGAGCGCAGCAGTATGATGTACTTGCAAAGCTTATGAGCAATAGCAACCTACAAACTGGGAAACTATTGGTATTAACTCTAAGAAATGTACCCAGGCAGACACAGGCTGGTAGGTTAAATAAGGAAATGGCATTCCCTTCCTCTAGATAACAGTGGTGAGGACTAAATGCAGCATTTCTTATTTAAATTATATACAACTTGTATCTATAAGGGATTTTGGAAGTAGGCCAGTAACAAACATTAAAGCATTAGGCTCATTTATGATAGCTGATAACTGAACTGGCAGTAAACAGCACAGATGATTAAAGGCATAAAGGTTACAGAAACATTAAGGATATACCAAGATTACATTTTAATTTTATTAAGATTTTTGTGAACACCAGCTTTATCAAGGGGACCAATTTTGTGCATTTCTTTTAGCATATGCCTAGACCAGCATATGTCTGGATGAGACAAACACCATGATCAGAGCAAATAGACTGTAGATTTTACAGGGACATGTGAATCGTATTGTTTCAAAGCCATTGTGTTTCACTCAGCATTACAAGTTAAGAATATAAGAGCTGCAAATAAAACACACTGCAAAATTACTTTTCTTGAGCATAGCTGTATAAATCCCTGGGCTATGATTGCCATCTCTGAAAACCATGACCAGTCTGATACAGCCACAATATCTCAGCTAGCAGTTACTGAGCACAGCTACATACAGATCTGTGCCATTACTTTGTGAGACCCACTGAGATCCCAGTGATTTCACACAGATTGTGGCCTTCCCTTTCCTCCTTCCCCTGTGAGCAGTCCTCAAGTTGGGATTTTCACAAAACAGACGTAGCAGAAATGGGCAGTGCTAGGAAATCAGTATTTCTGTCACTCTTAATGTAAGTCCTGAAACTACACGGTCTTTTAAATGGCAGAGAAAAACAGACGGCAGCCCTCATTCCCAGCCTGAACAGAGATGTTCTGACCTGTTCTGATCTACTCTGACCTGTGGGGCAGCAAACACTCTTCTGGGCATAGGCACCTACATCCCTTCACAACCAAAGGAGAGATACACAGGTGAGCAAATAAAAATTAATCATTCATTAAAGTAAGGCACCAAGTCCAGCCGATTAATATGGAAAAGGAAGCACATACACCCATAATTTGGTGAATTAGATGTTTGCATCAGCAGGTCCTTTTCAAAGACCTGTAACTGTCTGACCATCATGAACACAACATGTTTTTCACATCTACATGTCTGTCTGGTGAAGGACCCAAAGCAAAAAAGCAGCATTCAGCACAACAGCAAGACATCTTGGTGTCTGGGAGGGATGTTAATATAGCATGCCCATTACTCCAATTGAACCTGCTAGATTTATCTGAGAAGACTTGTATTCAAAGGAAGATCACTCAGGGAACCAACCCATGCCTATTCCACTGAGCTAATAAAAAATAGGTCTGTGATTCCATGACCATATTTGTTCCATTCAACCTCTTCCAGGTGTTGTGGCAAAATAATGTGACACCTTTTCTGAAAAAAATGGCAATAATAAAAAATTAAGTTATATGCTCAAAACCCCATAAAGCACCAAATATCAGAAGCCAATACAGAATGCATAATACCTACTTCATAGTCCCACGCACTGCCTATCCCCCTTATCCTGCACTTCTCACTTCAAAGAAGCTTAAAATACCTCCCTGACTGAAAATAATTTCCAGACTTTGCACAGAGATTATTTCACCCATCAGTAAAAGGCAGTCATTTCTGAAGTAGCATTTAACAGAGCACGGCAGCCTGGAACAAAAGGTGAAGAATAACTTATTTAAATGAAATGTGGGAGGAAATCTAGAAAGGCAGAACTTTCCTTTCAAAATTAGCTCAGGATATTGCGTTTAAAAAAAATCTGCACGTTGTGAAAATTACAACAAGCCGTTGAAAGAACAAGATCTGAGATGTTTCACGAGTTGATCAGTCCATCTCCCCCCACCATCCTGATATAGAAACTGCATATTAACTCCACTGCTGAAGGGTTTTAGCTAGAAAGCCACCAACTGCAGCTCAAAAGCATTCCTTGGTGACCCCTCATCCAACACTCACTTAGGCTAATTCAAATAGCCTGAGGAAATCAGACAACAGGCAATGCGAAGTATAACAAGGCTGTCATTTATATGGGACTTCTTTCTTCCAGCAAGTTCAAGGCTCATCTAACAGATTTGCCCACCCGATCATGAGTTTGCTGACCTGAAGCAAAACCCCATCGTTTCTTTTTGGGAAGCTATTTGTCATGTTGAAATATGCCCTGGATTCTCTCTAACATGTCCCTCTCAGCGTAGGTGTGGGAGCACACTGTGGGCAGCTGTCTGGCCTGGGAATCCTTCCCTTAATAAATGCACTTACTGCACACAAACAGCATTTCAACAGCTTAGAGTCATTCCCATCTGTCTGGATGGCATTTTTCCCTGCACCCCTATTAACAGATTTTTACTAAGGTATACAGCTACCAGGCTGTTGAGGGACTTTGCTAGTCATCCCGTTGCATACAGAATAAGACATTTCTATTAAAGGCACTCCCTGTGCCAGGAACCAAGGGTTGCTATCACATCCTTTGAGACTTTCTCACACCTGCTATCTAATGTAAAAACCACCGCAACTCAGCAGAGAAGAGGAAGGTACAGAGCTCATGGCCACTGCAGGCGGGCAAGAAGACAGCTTGCATTGCCTCACATGACTAGAAAAGCCATGAAGTTCGAGTCATCAGACTGCCTAAAGACCAACAATGGGAAGGAACACACTATAAAAGGTTCTGATATGAAATTTCATCACATAGCAGCATAAGAGAGACACAAGTTTTGGACATTAGAGTTAACTGTACAGAGCTGATCCCACACAGGAAAAAAAATGAAAGCTGCAGCAAATGGACAATCACATGACACGAATATAACACACACTCTTTTTTCCTTTACAAAGTCTCTGTATTCTCAGTATTTAAACAGCAAAGCCAAAGAAAGGAAAGCTTTTCCTTTCAGTGGTAGTTTCTATGGTACCCAGACAATTGTCCATACTGTTATTTTATGAATTCTCTGCCACTTTTTTGTTATATTGAGATTTTGTGGAGTGATGAGGAGTTGCAGGATACAAAGCCTCTGGCAGGAGCTGTTTGATGCCTCATGAGGTTTGCCCTTCTGAGCAGTAAGAGCTCCAAGAAGTTGATCTGTTAATGACGGCTACTTGCTGTCAGCTTACACAGCTTCCCCCAGCTAGGGAGGATGAAGAGGGTTGCCTGGGATTTTGTCCCATGAAAGTTGGAGCTACTTCAGGGGCAATTTTAGGGCAAAGTGAAAGACAGGTGAATTTATCACTCTGTGTTAACAGGAATAGGTGTCTGTCTTAAAGATGTTCAAAGACATCTAATGTTAGAAATATTTTTATACAAAAATCAAAAAAAAACAAAGCAGTAACAGTCTGCTCAGTCAATAATTCTTTGCTTATCCTGGATATTCTCAGAGATAATTATCCTTGAAAAAGAGGTCATTTATTGAGGTTTTCCCCTCCCAATTAATTTATCCTGACTGCTTTTGCAATGAAATTAAAATCTCTTTCTCTCTTTAGGATTTAAAATAATCTATTTCCTGAAACCAGGCATCAGAAATCCACATTATAATTTTTCTTGAAGAATAAGAGGACTAAATAGAATTAAGTCCCTTCTTTGGGATACAATTATCTTTCATAGCTTAAAAAAACCCAGTGGTGTAAGAAATCACATATTATAAATGATTAAACACTGCAACATGAAAATCAGCCTGTAATAAAAACCCACTCCAGAGAAAATACCTGAATACCAATATCATCACTTTCTCACATGATCAGAATTCAGGATTTGTGCATCCCTCCACATTAGGTGTTAACTATTCTAACTAAAGCTGATAATGTTTCTATCTTGCAGCAATAACAAGAAGCCTCAGGAAGGAACTACATTCCCAAGTTATGATGTTGCAAGTTAATTTCATGACTTTCATGGTTGGAATATAACAACATTATTTTATAATTAATACCATTTGCTTTGTGTCAAAGCCTGGACTGTTTTCCCATAAAAATAACAGGTGAAGAGTTGTTTAAAGGCTTTATTCTTACTGTTGGTGGGAAAAAAATCAGTTCAGTTCCAGCTATCAAATAACATAAACCTCTAACGTCGCCAAAATAATTCTAACATCCTTAACTCAATTGTGATGAAAAGATAAATGTCACAAATCACTTTTTATGAAATCCTTATCTGTGTTAGAATACAGTTCTTTATACTAGGTCTTTTCTGTCCTTGTCTTGGCCTACATAATTCTCTTGGCCTCTAACAGAGAATCATTTTACTTAACTTTAACATACCATTAGAAAGCTCAAGTAGCAGGCATCAAACAGTGATTTACATGACTGGATTTACTGTATGAGTTCAAGTAGACATAATTCAGTAACTTCCCATAACAAAACTTCAACAGTTACAATACAAATACACATAACATCACTTTAGAATCACAGAAAAAAATAAGTTTGAAGGAATCTTTAGAGGTCTCCAACCCACCCTCCTGCAGAAAACATCTATGTGATTGGAATGGGAAAAATCCCATTTCTTAGAGTTCACCAAGTTCAGTTCTGGCCAGCCAGAAAGAAGTCCCCTGGGACACAAAACCCATCAGCCATCTCTAACACTGACAAAACCAATACAACTGATAAAAATACTAACAAGTGTTTCTTTTATCAAAATTCATCAACAAAGCTAGAATTGAAGCTGGGATCTTTCAGATATTTTATGACAACTATAGCTACTGTGGTTAGCGCACTGTAGTACTCACAACATACCCCTGGCTTCACTAATGGGACATGGGTGTCACTAGTTCTTGCATGTGTCCCAGCCCCATCAGGGTGTCTTAGCTATTATAGAGAATCTGAAATGCCACTACTCTGCTATATTAAGTCTGCATCACTGAATCCTGAATACACATAATGTATTTGTTAACAGCTTTCTTCTTGCTTGGACTAATGGGACAAACTCACCTAACATCCAGCTTTGGAAAACTATAGTTATATTTGTTCAAAAATGTGAATTTCTGACCAAATAGATACATATCAGGGGCTTTCATTATTTCATTTCATAATAATAAGGCAATTAAATCTTAAGTAGATCTTATGTGCAGGCTTCAAATTCTAATGTTTTGCAGGGGGGGTGTTTAGTGCATGGTGGTGTGTGTATCTATTGCAATCCACAGACTCCCTACTGATGATACTGAAAGCGTTCTAAGTGCCCCAAGTCCTTTCCTTCCTCATTTTTTACAAGTGAAAAGCAAAATGTTGTAATAGGCACTTCTCTGAAAGAGCTTCTTAAAATAGCATTTGTAAAATGGCCTTTGGTGGATTGCTGAGGTTAGAAGACAAGTAAATTCAGCAACATGAAATAAAAACCCAGATACGGGCTAGAAAAATTATTTCTATGTCTTTCTTAAATGCAGATCTACACAAAGTTATACATCACTGGGCTGTTTGTATGTAACTTCAAAAACCAAGGAGCAATGAGCTTGTGTGTGTGTCTCCACCAGCTGCACAGAGCCGTTATCATTTTCACTTGGTTTTCTTTCCACTCCATATTCTGGCTCTCAGCCTATTGCATATCCAAGTCCTCCAGTCCCCGAGTACCTCTGTCATCCTTCTCCCACCTTCCTGGGGCTTCACTCAAAGGCGTGCACAACCATCAGCCAGGGTTTCACATGAACCAGATGGAACCTCTTGTCAAGTTCATGCTGATGTCACACATGATTCAACTCAGAGGCCAGTAATTAAACCCTTTCCTGCTTCTGCCTGCATTTCTCACTGTCAGACATACACAGACATCTTATATAACATTTGGGCTGCCTCCCTAGAGGGTGTCCCTAGAGAAAAACTGCCAGTATGTACACAGATACCAATAGCCTCTTCATGTTCAGTACAACAATGCAAATTCATACTAGCAAAGGAATTGGTGCAATCACTTCAATCCACTTTAAATACAGAAGCACTTAATAACAAATTAATTCCCTGAACTGCCTTCAGCCCCTTCCAACCATCACTTACTCCTTTGCAAGGGCACTTACTGCTATGGTTTCTTAGCATAGTTTTATATTATCTGAAGACTAAAAATTATTTTAAAAATATTTTGAAAAGGCAACCTTTCTTCAAAGAAGTATTTCTCTTCTCTTGGTAAAACTGCTACTAAATATAAGCAATGCTGTCTTTGAAAACCTACAGAGAGCTAGGAAATGAGACATGATTCCTTAAATAGAGCTTCCTATTTCTGAAGTGTACCTTTACCTAATACGTCCATAATGGCTAGAAAAGAATAGGACTGTGTAGGCACTTGTACAGTGCTAGGAATGGGGAGGAGGAGGTGTTGCTTGCCTAGACTATTTCTAATAATTAAAAGATTTTCATGCAGCCTTTAACCTACTAGAAATTATATAATACATATTAAATCTCCTTTTTTCAGATCTTCCATCTTCATAATCCATCCAATGAAAGTAATGCTATGATCAGCTGTCATTGTAGAGTTAATGATGAATTTTATAATTTCTTGGATGTTTTTTGAAAGATTATCCCTCACAAAGATGACCATTACTTCCTTCTAACACCATTTGTGGTAGTTCCTTCTTTAAATTGCAAATTCTCCCAGGAGCAGAGCTTAGTTCTGCTGACCATACCTCACTGCTGACAATGACTGTCTCAGAATTGCATCTTTTAGGACTTAATACATCAAATTCATACAAACAGGATTCTGATAGAAAACAGTTTCAAAAGAAAGATATTTTTTCATTACTAAATTTTTTTTCCCCCAGTTTTCCTGTCTGGAAGTATTTTGATTGTTAAACACAATATTTCAATTTAGGTCAATTCTACCCAAACTGCACTTCATTAATTGCTGTTTCTTGAAACAAACCATTATAATGCTGTGCTACTCTTACCATACCTGTTAAAGCACTTTGCATCATTAGTTCCAGCAATCAAACAGGTAAGGAGCAGGATCTGATGTGACCACAATCGACAAGCACCAAGAGAGACACAAAATCAATATTTCTGACCACGGAGGATATTCTAGCTAACCAATATAAAACACAGTTCTATGGTTGGAAATCAAAACTGGAAAAAAGTCTTGAGGAGAGAGACATACTGACTGATACAAATGGCCCATTTCTTGAAGTTTTTCACTCAAGATTGGGTATCTTTCCAGAAGAGACACTAATTTTGGTATGAATGACCAGGTGGGATTCCACAGTGTGTACAGTACAGGGTGTCAGGGGTGATCACAGTGGTGCCTTCTGTCATTCATATCTCTGACTCATCATGGCTTTATCAGTCTCTCCCCTTTGCAATAAGCTGCCTCCATCTTGAAGACAACTTGACTCATCACACTCAAAGTCACCTGTCAGCTCCTGCACATATCCGTTTATTCAAAAGGGCTTGGCAGAGATGAGGATTTCTCTGAAGCACCAAAGCCACTTATCTCTCCCTCCCTCCCTCTATCCTTCTCTCTTGATATCAAACCTTGCTGCCTGAATTGCTATCACATCCTATTATTCTTCCTCCTCTTTTTCAGTTCTTCTCATTTGGCCTTTCACAGAAAAGTGATAGACCGCATTTTTTTATTTATTTATTTTGCCTGAAAGTTAAGGACATGTGAAGTTTGAGTGCAGTCTGAGTTTCAGACATGACTTCTGCAAATGGTGTTATAGTTTTTCCCATCCTGCCCAAGTTAAACATATAAGGCATTTGAAATGTATTGCCAATTATAAGACTGCTTAGAAATGCCATATTAGTGTATTCTGAAGCACATTGCAAATAACATTTGTAGTAGATTATATAAAAAGCAGCCATCGTTTTCTCTTTAGCTATACAGGCAAATTCACCTGCTGTTCCCTGTATAGCAATGAAATTCATAGTGATAAACAAAAACTCCCAAGTTCAGACAAGATGTCTCATTACCATGGCAATAATGTGGCCGATACTATTAGAAACTCAGTCTCTAGCTACATCCGATGACTTCTGGGGAAGGAACAAATTACTAAAAATCAAACAGCTCCACAAAGGTCTATTGAGAGACAGTCACCAACAAGGACCAGATGAAAAATTTTAGCTCTTTTTATCAGTGAAAGACACAAACCCAGAGCTTGCTGTGTTGCTCTGTGATGTCTTATCACAGACAATCTGCTTAGATAATACACACGGTTCAGCTGGTGATTTCTGCTTAGAGGAATCTCCCCAGACTCACGGACTTCTTATTTCAGGATTGAAACTCCTATCTGGAAAGTGTCTGTGTGTGACATTTTGCACACTGCCTTGCACACCTGGCTAGGAGTCCCTGGACTCTGGGATGTGAATATGCAGCACATACTGTGTGCACCTTCTTCATCTTTCAGGGGAATTTTTTTTCCCCTCAATTGACAGAGTCAATGAGTGCAATGTCTCAAAGAAAACTTGGAACTACATTTCCATTCTAGACAGAGGGGAAATCTGAGTAAGGGAGAAAACATGGATCAACACTCATGGACTTAAATATGACCTCCTAAGGTCCCTTCCAACCAGTTATCCTACAATTCTCTAATTGTTTCTAAATGCAAAACTCCAGGGTAGGAAAAGGCTTCCTTCTTGATTCTAATTTATGACATAGTGGCTGTTGCCAATTATGCTTTTTGATAGTTATGCTTTCTAGTGGTAATTATAAACTGAAAAATCAGAAAAATATTTCTCTCCCTGCACTACCAACTCCACTTGGCTTCCTAAGCTACAGACACTGATTCACACCTGTTTATAGGTCTCTCACTTAGTCCTGTCTGCCTCCATTTGTGTTATCCTTCTGTATCTTCCAATCTGCAGAATAGAGGAGGAAAGAAAATGTCAGTAGTTGAAAAGCCTAGTTATTTGTTTCTCAGTACAATCTTTCTTCAAGGAGCAGTAAGATCTTAGGCTAAAGATAGTCATAGCTTTCATCAAAGTTGGCTTTAATTAGGAGCATTGTGACAATAACAGTGGATTTACTAGGTTTGTACTGCATGACCTGAAATTTTCTAGAATTCAGTTACTTCATTCCTAAACAACTTGTTTTGTTAGTTGTTTCAAGACATACCATTAAATTTAACCCAAAATACCCATATTCCAGAATGACTTATTTCTTTTATTGCGCTTTCTTTACAGCAATAAATTCTTAGTAGGAATTATGGAACTGCTGAAAAATCTGTTTCTGCGGATTAGAAACAACCCAATCCCGTAATATGTATGCTACTTTCCAGTGTAATTCTTTTTACAGCTTTGATTTAGGTCTGGTAAGACACAGACTCCCTTCTCATAGACTTTGCCATGAAAAAGACACCAACCTGCTTGTTGGCTGCATCACTTAACCTATTTCAAAGACTTAAGCAGCAATACATGATCTTCAAACTACGGGAACACCGTTTCCTTGTGTTGTAACTGTGGTGCAGTCACTGATCTCACACAGAAACATCATCCTTTTGCCATCCACTCCCTACAATATTCCCCTTGCCCACGTCCCCTTACAAAACACCAAGCAACCTCCCTGCTTCCAGCCTATTTCATTCTTTCCATGAGCACAGGAGGTTTTCAATGATGTGTGTCAGCTTTGGCATGCAGCAAGAGCTCAGCTCTGAAACATCACAACCCTTTAAGTTCAAGAGATATCCCATAGTGAAATGCCACAGTGCTAAATCATGCAGTTTAAATCAAAAAATGAGTAACAAGGTTTCTCTGCATCATACAATAGAAGAAGTCGGTTAAATCCAGACATGGGGAAGGGGAAAAAAGTTGACTTTATGAATAAGTCCTCCTGAGCCAGCTCTGACCGCCCAGCCTAGGGCAGGAGGGCAGTGAGGCAGTGCTGGAGTGTGTGCCTGGCTTGTGCAGCTCTGGGACAGAGCCCTGGGTCACACCGTGCCTCTCCAGGTACACACAGCTCCTGGGGATGGCATAGGAATGACACCAACTCTGGGATTGCCTTTGGGTTGTTTTCTACAGCTCCTGCATGACAGCAGTTCAGTTACACACATACCATAGTACAAAGCTTTTTAAGCCTCTCCTTTCTGCTCTGATCCTCTTATATATGAACATGAGTATATCGAACACACATTGAGAAATTCCCTCCCACTAAATGGGCAAATTTTGAATGATTCAAACTTGGAAGAAAACTCTGCTCAGCCTGCCTGGTAAATTATCTAGCAGAGAAAAAATTTCTCCAAGCTATTTTATTTTTATGTGTTTTCTTCATTTCATTATGTGGGTTTTTTTTATTTATTTATAGTTTCTTCATGATGAAAGATGAGTAGTAAATATATTTTCCCTTTTTATGTCATAAATATCTTAGTAATACGGGTGTATATATCAATAACATAGGTATATGATAGAAGTTGTCTTTGGTTTATTGATTAACATTTACCAATGTTTTAAGAATCCATATTCAGAATGTGATTATAGGTTAATTGCTTTCTTTATCATCTGCAAGGACATTGACTCTATATTCAAGTTAAACCTTATTCATACTTGCATCACAGCCTGATTTATTTATGATGTATCAATTTACAGACACAGGAGAGCACTCCATGCAATGCTAAACAAAAATGCCCAGAAAACAAAAAGTGGTTGTACTGAAAATGGCAATATAAGTAGGGAGCTCAAAAATCACAAGAGAAAAGTAGGGAAAAGAAATACAAGCAAACAACAGAGATGAGCTGACCAAAATACTGTACTGCAAAGTTTGTATCAGTCATCTTGAAAAGAAATCTTTTAGGTGAGCTTGTTCCAAAGAAAGGTGCCATGAGCTGAAAAGATTTAGGACAAATGCAAATGCAGATGGACTCCTGAGATGGTTAAGAATTGCCACAACCTCGGTTATCATTGAAGGTACAAGATAATATAAGATTATTCAATGATAATTTCACAAGCAGTTTCTAAGATCTAGATTAATATATGTGTTTACATAGGTTTTTCCAACCATTCAAGAATTTCAGAATCTTAAAGTGGGGGCAGCTGATACTATTTCACATAGATTTGTATATGCAATTGAAATAGTATTCAGAAATATTCCATTCACTAGATGCACATGGATATGGACACTTCAGGAGTTGTAACTGGAACTGTACAGACTCAGTGCATGGTCTTGATCAGAGCCTTTTGAATTCAGTAGGAATTACAGATTTTGGTGTCTCCAAAGAACAGTGCCCTGGCTGCTCTGAGACGCAATTTAAGTTTAGGTTTATGTGAAAAAAACTTCCTTAATTACAGGGTCATTTTGCAGATAAATTTCTTAAAACTGTGATTAGCTAAAATGTTGTGATGATAATTACTAGGTATAGATTAGTTGTGAATAGGCTTCTGAATAGAATCTGCAGCTTCTGATTGGACACTCAGCCCTTTTTCTTCACTTAATTTTAAGGTTCACAAACCAAATTCTTTCTCAGTTGCTTCAAGGTGAATATGGAATAATCCTAGAAATCATCATTTAGTTCCTGAAATCTTGTTCTTATACCAAGTACAGATGACTATATTCAAGAGGACAGCAGAGTGCCTATAGTTGCTAAAGGAAAAAACCCTAAATTTTTAGGATATGAAACATGAAAAGATTCCAAATCTGAAGCCAAGCTAAGTTTTAGAGAGTCTTTCAGAAACTTTAACTCTAAAATTATAAATCTAACATTAGATGCTGGAATCTATATAAGCTACACCAGGTTTTCTTTTATAGAGTTCATAATAAGAAAAATCTGATGAAGATAAGCCAAACAATCCCTATTTAAAGATAACTTCTCCAACAAACATAAGTTCTAAAATTCACTTGTGAGAATTGTCTCATCTGCTTTGCATTCAAACTCTTGAACGAAAAATTCCACCATTGACAATCCTGAGATTGTTGCGGCAATATTTTCTCTAAGCACTAAGAAAGCACTTGACCACATGGACTAGCAGTCCATACTCCTTGTCAAAGAGTCTTGGGTGCAATTTGAAGCATGCGCATTTACTGTACTGAAACCACAGGAATCTGTCAGCAAAGGGTAAGTGATGACACTAGAAAAGGGTAGATTAAAACTATTTCAACAGATAAACTATTTCACTCTTCTCTTCAGATAAACACTGCCAAATATTAATTATTATGATACATTAATATTTTCCCCACTTTCATTACAGAGTTATTAAAACTAAAAGTCCATTTTTGTCAATACACTTGATAATTACTGGTATCAAATTGCAATGAAAAAGCTCAGAACTATTCAAGGGATATACTCTATGGTTTTAACCCATCAAAGTTGATACAAATCTTTCCAGTGAGTCAGATAGTGAATAGTCAAGCTAGAACTACATGAAGGTGATATATTCTTGTTCCATTCAGGCACAAACACATCTTTCAATAGGCCTTGTCTGTTCTCTTAGTCTTACAAAATGATGTATGAACTAGGATAAATCAGAAAAAGTTCACCTAAAAATATGTTATTTCCATAGTACTGGATACAGTGTAAATATTTGTGTACTAGGAGTGAAAAAAATTGCCATTTTTAGTATCAATTATAAATCATAGCATGCTTTAATATCCAAAGAGTATCTGACATCATAGATGTCTCTTTAGTTACACATTTTTCATACTGTGTCAGTTAGAAGAGGTACATTTTTGCATACAATATGACACCATTCACTTACACAAATCCATATGAGCTATGAGCTCTTTGCTTATTATGAAGTCAAGTTTAAGGTCTTCTTACACACCTCTGTTTTATGCCAAACATGTTTCTCTTACATAAACTAATAAACTAATAAACCTACTCACTAGGCACAAAAAATAATGTCATCAGCTGTTCTCAGCACTGTTTTGAGGTTTTGCACATCACCATTACAAAGAGGAACAGCAGGTTTGGGGCTGAAGAGAAAAAACAAAAAAGAATAAATCTGGTAGCATTGCCTGGTATCACATGCTGATTAGCATAATGCCTTAATCCCTTCTTGCTTATGAACAGTCTGGCTCTCTGCCCACTTGAGCATTTCTTGCTCCACATGGTCACCTAAATCGTTTGATCTTGGAGGTTTCTGGACAGCAACAAACCATAATCCCCAGTATTCTGGGAATCCTGAGATGCAATAATTACTCTGCCTCTGCTACACTGACCTATCTCACCAATTACTTTGGCACATTAATGCCTACTGTTGGCATTCTGCTGATAGAGCAGAAAGATCAAGGTACCATCTTACATGCAGGTTGCTAGTGCAACAAAGCCAAGGATTTATTTTTCCCGTCTCCTCATCAATAGAAATCCATAGTTGCCAATCAATCAGCCAGCTCAGCCTAACACAACTCAACAACCTCTTCCAGTCATTGTCTCAACAGCACCCTTTATAAAGTAGCTATCATGTAGTCAAATACAGATTTTAGCTGCTGTTCACCCTGCAGCCACGGAGAAGGTTTCCACGATTCAGCCATTATTTGTTCTCACTATGGATTTTTTACTTTTTAAAAACGGAATATACGTCTTCGTCATTTCTGAATTGAGGCTGCCACTGGCATTGCCAATCCTGTGACCCATGATGTTTCCACCTGAAATTCCCATGTCAGTCATGCATTCAAATCTATATCTAGCCATCCATCTTAATGGCACTTTTTCACTGCTCAGGGGAAAAGTGATTTTTACTTTTCATTTGATTGATGTTGCAATGTTCAGAATGAGAACAAATGATTAGAACCAATTATACAGTGGACAAGGATTCTCTCTCAGCTACCTATTTCCTGAATACAAAGGAATAGCAACATTCATATGCCATAAAAAGGAGCTATGTCTGCACCATCCTCTGCTGAAATCTACCCAAGGATTATACAGGATACGCAGCACATCACAAAATATCTATGGTGATATAATCTGCAGAGGCACTCACCCTTTTCAAAATGTTACACATTCCTTGCATGACAAATCGGTTAGAATCTGAAGACAGATGATGAAAAGAAACCTCAGCACCAGCTGTCCTAAATGTGAATAATTTAATTTGAAAAACTGTTTGGTGGGCTTTGTTTGTTCGTTTCAAAATTTAAAAACAGTCTTTAATTTGAAAGACATCAATTTTGATACGGTCAGGATTTTCCCCTAAAACTCCACGAATTAAAGGTCTTTATCCTGGAAATATTATCTCCACAAAACAGGCAAGACTGAGCATCACATATATCTGTTACTACCCTGTGTCATACACTCTCTTCATGGAAGTCTGAAGGTACCATACCACTTTTCTGTGAGAGAATTGTTTTGCTATCAAACAGCAGTTTGCTCGCTACAGACGAACACTCTGCTACTTTGAGCTCATCAGCTAAGATACACATCCTTTTTGGAATATATACTCAAACAATAGCAATATATAAAATTCTTTTTTTCCACTGGCTTAAAATATACATGTGAAGAATCATTCTGCAAAGCTGAGCCTAGTATTGGAAAAATTAAAGCCAAGTAACTGGCTGGAATTAACTAATCCTCTCCAATATCACCAAATAATCTTCTACAATTCCAGGTACAGCTATCTTGACAGAATACACACCTTCTTACACGAACTCAGAGTGAGATGAGAAAGACAGAAAGGAATACTTAGCTTTTCTAATTTTTCTTTTATATGATGATCACATAGAAGTTTACAATGGAGAATGAATAGTACTTTGCAGAGGGGGAGACTGAGATGGAGAGCACCTCAGGGCAAAGCCCAGGGTCCCATAATAATCCATGACAGAGCTGTGACATTGCAGTTCTACTGCTTGCACCTTTCTGCTTTCAGATCCAGGATTGTCTAACAGGATTCTGCAGGAGTAAAGTTAATAAACTAGCTAGACACACAAAAAAATATATGTTTTCCCTTTGAAGATACAGGACATTTTAATCACTATTATTATCAAATAGAAGATAAATATTATTAATAATCCTTCATCCTGGTTGTGATCATTGTCACATAATTATATATGTAAAAGGTATGCAAACATGAAACATACATTAAAAAGTATGAAGATCCTGAAAAACTAAAAACACCACCACGAAAAAAAATCCAGTAAAACCAAACAATCAAAAATACAACTATAAAAACAGAGAGCCAAAATGGAGGACTCACCATTTGATTCCCCCTGCTTCTCGTGTGCTGGCTGCTGCCATATGGACGTATTCTATCTACTACATTCTGGACTCCCCATATTTCATGTGAAGGGTGAGTGATCATTCACTGGTGGAAAATTGTATATGTCTAATACTAAGAAGAGATTCAACACATCCAGAGACTGGGTGGACTTTTTAATGGCCCTTTGAATTGCTCCTCCCTCATCAAAACTCTGACCTTAATGAAGCTGGGAACAAACCAATGCAAAGGTTAGCAGGTGAAGCCCAATTGTATGATTCCAGTGGAGCTACAATTCTTGGAAAATGGGTAAAACCAGGGATCATGGAAAGAACTCCTGCTATCCAGCTGCTTAAGTTTCTGAAACACCATTAAATAAGCCTTTGGCATTCAAATGAAACTTCAGGTCTTTCTAGAAAGCAGCAGAGAATGCAAACACAGTCATACACCATCTCTGCTGAACACCTACAGACAACTCTGTTCAGGAGACTTCTGAACATTTCTGAAGGGGAGGATGACTCAAGGAAATGTATTGCTCAAATAGTCTTTTGTCTTTCTTAACAGGCTGTTACTGCACACAGCAATATCAGCCAACAGCTGTGATTATATCACTTAATGCATGTGTCCATAACCAAGCACATCTTAGCATTTACTAGTCGTTTCTTTTAATGTAGGATTCTAATTCGCTAAAAGATAACTGGTTTTTACATCTGATAATGCCCATTAGTTTGTGAGTGGAATAAAAACACAGATTACTCAAATCCTCAGAGTCATCCCATATTTTTTTTTCTCCTACAGTGAAAAGTTGTTGCAACATCAGAAATATTGGGCCTCAAGACTATCTTCACAAAAGTGTGATTGTTTAGTTTGTGCTTATGGTGACAGGAATTGCCTCAGTACCAGACTTTTCCAGTAGACCAGCAACCTGCAAGTATTTGAGACCCTTTAGGAGTCTGCCTATCAGCTCGACTTGCCCAAAGAGGTCTTTCAGTCTCACCTTTATTACATAAATATGCTTAACCTAAATAAGGGACTGTTTCTTCTATTTCTCTTGACCCTTTCTATGCCTCTCTGCTTTAAGTCAACAGGCTAAAGATACTTTTTAATATAGATCTGTCCAAGGGAGTAATGCTAGAGGGCATATAGATTTTCAAAATCCCTCACCTAGAATCCACCTTTGAGTCTAAATTTTTAAAAGTTTACCACTCTGATGCATACTTAAAATCACTAATTTTGAAGCCAGATGTGACTCATATCAGAATGTACTTTGACCTCTTATAAGGAACAGGCTGTAAAACTTCAACCAGTAATTTCTGCATCAACCTTAGAACTTTCTTTTTTGTCACCTTATAGTCCTAATTTACATGAAACATGTGCCAAAATCCACTCCTATCCTTAAATGAATCGGTTCAATGGTGAATTTTCCTCCCTGTTAAATATTAAAAGATTTTCTATAATGTTCAGCCTTTAGTGGCTATCACTAAAACTTTACCCTGTATTTGACTATGTATGAAACACAATCTTGAATAGGCAAGCAACATTAAAAATAATGACGTTGACCTAAGAACAAACCACTGTAATTTACATTTCAATTCTGGAGTCCTTCTTAGAGATTTACTAAACTCTAGAAAGAAATTTATTGAGGGAAAAAGAATAACTTTTCCTTTATACCTTCTGATTTTTGGTGTCTTGGTCACCAAAAACTGTTATAAAAACACTGTACTATATTGACAGAAATAATAAATCTATTACAACTATATAACATAACTACGTTGTGAAACTCAGAGTAATGTAGAGAACAGAAGTAAATTGAGGCATAAAAGAGACTAAATACCTCCACAGAGTAGACCACCGTTAAACACAGGGAGTAGCAGGCACAGTGCAAAGTAGCTCAGGAATTTCCTCCACAGGTCTCTGCTGGAAGCAGGGGAGGGAACACTCTGGACATGCCCTGTTCTAAAAAACAAGCACTGGCTGTTGGCTGTTCTTGAGAATGATCCACAGTGCTGGACCTACCTTTGCTCTGAGGCCACTTGGTATGTTTAGACAGACAGATCCTGGGGCAAGACACCAAGATTTGTCCTAATGCACTGACTTCAGTGGGCCTTGGCTAATATCATTGCCTTCTGTAAGCTAATAAAATATGGTTCTTCTTTTCTAATACATTAATACAATTCTTACTATTTATATTAATATCAGCATATCTCAGTATTACCATACGTTGGCTTCCACCTCAAAAGATCAGCTGAATAAAGGGAAACCTAATAGCACTCATAATCTTCAGACAGATGCAGCTTGTTAAGAAAAACCATCTGCAGCAATCGGCTCCAATGGGTTCTTCTGTTTATTAAAAATATTTTTGAAAACATTTCCACAGATATAAAGAAAAACAAAGGCCAGATAGCTTTAATAATCCCTCTTTCTTTTCCAAAACATTTGTTAGTTATAAACATCATGCAGCTCACCATGAAAACAAAGGCAACAACAGTTCAACCCATGCCAAGACCACTCCCTATCAGTCTGACCAATTCTTTGCTTCCCTGTGCTCCCTTCCCTACCTGTTTCTCTTGATTTCTACAGAGATTACAATCTTCTGGGGGCATAGCCTGTCTTTTTGTTCTGCGTTTGGACACAGCATAACAGGGTATCTAATCTCTTCTGTGAAGTACAGCACAAGTGTACTAAGAAACTTTGCTGAAATAAAAATAACGAGCAATTAGCCCGCACTAGGTACATTTCCAATTCAGTGTCCTAGATCAATGCCAGATTTCTCTGTATGTGGAGATATGAGACATGCTTAAATATAAGGAGAAAATCCTAAAACATGGACTACCTAACAATTGCAGGTAGCACAGCTAAAGCAACACTTTCAAGAGATGGAGAAACCAACATGGTGTTATCTCATGTTTTGAATTAAGTTATCACATTCCCCATGTTGATTCACTGTCTATCATGATTGGTTTCTTTCTGCTTTGCAGAAGTAATACCTGGATGGGCTTCTGCCTGAAAATTAACATCAGCCTGGTGAAGAGGAGTGGTCCAAACATCAAACCACATCCCTGAAGAACTCCTCCCAAGATGCTCACATTGAAAATTCTGACCTTCACATCCCTATCAAAGTATTTAAGGCAGAAGATAAAGGTGAGTATCAAGACACTAACAGCTTTTACTAAATTCTGTGGAACTTGGAAACGTGCATTATTGCCTGTGAAATGCTGTGCATTTCTTCAAATCAAGCCCTAGTTTAGGACTGGCAAAGAGGACACAGGTCTTTCTTGTGTCCCTAGACTATTTACAGTAGGAGACTGGTTTAATTTTTAAGCAAGTGAAGTAAGAGCGGAGGTTGGCACTACTACATAATTCATTCAAGACTTATTTAACTTTATTCAACAGGGTCCTTGGCTACTGAGGTCAAACTATGTGATCAAGGAACAAGCACTGTTCTGCTTAGGGAACCAAAGACTTCAATAACCACATTTTTGTCCCCTCATTTTTGACATTTGTTTTCTGCCCATGGTTAGATTTTGCTGTAATTTTGTCTCTGAAACAAGGTTGATACACATTACCAAGAAGTTTTTTCACAGTAATTGCTTCAGAGCATCTGGGGAAAAAAATAAAGAAAAAAAAGTGCTGTTGTGATAATATTGGCTCAATTTCTCAGTGTTGGCAGATGACTGGAAACATACCCACATTAGTGGAGTGGTTTCTTTTCCTTTAATACTGTGTTCATATTTGTCAAATGAAGAGCCCAAGTTTCTTCCAGATGACAGAAAGTCTTAGTAAAATCAATAAGAAATTCCTAAATAAAAGAATCTGTGCACATGATACCATTTTTTTAATAACTGCTTCATTTCAGCAAGGCACAGACAGATTGATAGAAGATCCATACATCAGAATTTATGTATGCCCAAACAGTTTTGTTAGTTTTTGAGATGTTATTCCAATGAAGCATTTGAAACTGGAGCCAAAAAGTGTGTTGAGTTTACACATCTAGGCCATTCCTCATTGACAAGTTGATTATCTTTTGCCATAAACTTCTCCAAGCTACTACATGTACATTCAATATCATCCAGTGTGATGAAAAAGACAAATTAGTTGCCGTTTTCATCTAAAATATACAAACAATCATCATAATTAAAAAGATGATTATCAAAACAAAAATATATGTATTTTAGAAGCATGTGGCTTATTCTCTTAATACCTTTCTCTTTCTTCCTTGGTCTAGATTTGCTCTTGAAAAAGAAGCTCAAGAATATGGAAATGAGAAGTAGGGAAAAGAGTGAGGGCTTTGTGTTTCTTTCTTTTTTTTTTTTAAAAAAGAAGCATTTGTTATAAAGTTCTTTAGGGTTTGCCCCCCCGGAAGTCAGGATTATTCTTCACTTCTTTTCCATGAGTCTGCTTTTGCAAGTGTTTATTTTTATTTCTCCTTTTTTCAATAAGGGCATGTCCTGGTTTTGGCTGGAATAGAGTTAATCTTCTTCCTAGTAGCTGGTAAGTGCTGTGTTTTCGATTCAGTGTGAGGATAATGTTGATAACACACTGATGTTTTAGTTGTTGCTAAGTAGCACTTACCCTGAGTTAAGGATTTTAGTGCCTGTGTTCTGCCAGCAGGCAGGGGCACAAGAAGCTGGGAGGGAGCATGGCCAGGAGAGCTGACCCGAAGTAGCCAAAGGGCTATTCCATACCATAGGGCGTCGTGCTCAGTACAGAAATGGGGGAGTTGGCTGGAGGGGATGATCACTGCTCGGAGACTGGCTGGGCATCGTTCAGTGGGTGGTGAGCAATTGCATTGTGCATCACTTGTTTTTCTTGGGTTTTATTTCTCTCTTTTTTTGTTATATTATTTTTTGTTACAGTTATTGTAATATTGTTGCTATATTTTAGTTTAATTATTAAACTGTTACTATCTCAACCCATGAGTTTTACTTTTTTTCCCTATTCTCCTCCTGTCCCACCAAGGTGGGGGGAGGAGTGAGCGAGTGGTTGCGCGGTGCTAAATTGCTGGCTGGAGTTAAACCATGACAGGGCATTTTAACAGTGTGCTGAGATCATATTGCTGTCACAAGAATGCTCACAGAAGAAAAATGAGAGTCATAAATCCATTCAAAATTATTTAGCCACTGTTTCTAGAAAAAAATTAAAAACCACCTATTTCCTATGACAATACTGATAGGTATTCGTGTTATCAGTTTCATACCAGTATACCAGTGAACCACACACAAATGGAAGAATTTAGTTGTAAGAATACATTTCTGCCACTGTAATCGTGTCCTTTTTAAGGACTTCTGTTGACAGAATGACACATGTCACCTCTGAATAATATCACTTTGCCAACTAAAAGCTGCTGCATATGTGTGGCCTTATTCAAACCTTTGTTTTATTTAAACATTAAATGAAGAAGCAATAATTGTTCTGCCACGAAATCAGTGTGATTAATGAATATGCCAAAGTTTATCAGCAGACAGTTCAGGTGCAGAGACAGAAAAATTGTCTGTGGCAAATACTGTGCCCCATTCTCCTCTCTAGAAATTATATCTCATCATGGTAATAGTAGAAATTATACTGCTACTGAGATTTTGTCACTAGGTTTAGCTGTTGTAGTCATCTTAAAACACAAAGGTCAAATCTCCCTTGGAGCAAAACTTTTAGCAGCTAATTGGAGGTTTTTTCCAACAAACAATAACCAGTTAACATATACTGCTTCTACTTTTCACTCCTTGACAGAGAAATAGCTCTTGGATGTTTCCTTCTTGTTAATATGAATTAGAACTTTTTTTAAGGGAACAGGGAAATAGAAACTGTATAGCTCAGAAGTACATATCATCAGGAGGGGGAGAAAGTGGCATAAGAATAACAGACTAAAGATTTTCTACAAATTTAATTATGGTGAAGGAGTTATAAGGTCATGCTGTTGCATTAACATGTAAAGATCAAGCTTTGCTAGAAGAAAGACCAGCTGCCTGCTGGCAATGCTAAAGAGACACCTCGACCCTCAGGACAGCTGTAATCCAAGAGATGTGGGTTATGCATAAGTCACCTGCTGTTTCAGCCTCCTACCAGCCAGCAGGTAGGGACAATGAAAACAGTTCCTGGAACACCTGCACACCTTGAGGCTATGGGCATTTTTAGCATACAAAGGAAAAGTCGATTCAGATTACAAACCAATGTACAAGACAATAATCTTGCTCTTGAGTAGAACTGTGTATTTCAAGGAATCAGTGCTAAATCTGAGCCACAGATCTAGAGCTGGGTGATAGGGAAGTGTCTAGGCAAGATCTTCAAAACAGAGAGCACATTCTCATCTCTTACATGCAAAGCAGCAGATACCCAGTAACACCTGTGGAACTGCTTTCCCTGAACTCTGTACCCAGACACTAGATCTTCTATGACCATAGAAGAACTCGTTCAGATATTCCACACATACTCCAGTACTCGACACACTCTAGATGAAGGTTTCTCACTCTAAAAATCATTTATGTATGATGCACCCTGACACAGTAATCCATTTACTGGTAATACAATTTCAGTGGCATGGACAAATAACCCGCATATAGTCATTTACTTTTGAAATGGTGCAGGGAATTTTCACAAGCTCAATTTTTCAAGGCAGATCCCAGAAAATGCATGCAGGTGTCAGTGGGCATGATGGACACCTTATGAATACATTTCCATGCATTAATGGCCATGTACCATCTCATTACTTCTTTTCAGAAGCAGTCTTCTTTCCATGAAGAAATATTTCCTCAGTAGAACAAGTAAGCTGCAGTGGCTAGCTGAGAAAATCCTGTTCTGAACAACTGACTACTCATTATTAATTATGCCTTACTTGCATATTAAATTCTAGTGGTCTTAGAAAGGGAGACAAAAACATGACTGTTAACCCAGTCATTAGGCTGTTTTCCTCATTAAAGACTTTGCACACACCCACAGGATGGCAGAACAACTACAATGGCAAAGAAAAATATTGAGATGGATCTCATGAGACCCATCAGAATAACCCTTTGGAGATTTGCAGCCACATCACTCCAACTTCCCCAGCTAACTTGTCCTCTTCGTGACTGACACCCCTTCCTGGAGAAATCTTAGAAGAGTTTAAAATGATAATTCCTAAAAAACCTTCTAGGGTATTCATAGCTCACAAGTTTCAGGATAATGCAGTATTTTATTCAGCCAAAAACCATAAACAACTTTCTTTGATACTCCTCTTAGCCCTTATTTGGAGATTTCATCATGAAGTTGCTTAAATATTTAGCCATTGGTGGCTTTGAAGATGTTCCAAGGGCTATAGAAGGATGCAATGCAGAAATGCTATTAAGATGCAGATACATCTACAGCTATATCTTAATGTTTCCACCAGCAGCACTGCAGAGAAGAGCTCCACAAGGTGCAGGAGCCATGAAATACATACAACTTCAACCTGGTTCTGCAAAACCCATGTTGATACTGGCTTGCACAGAGGGGTATGGGCACAGAGACCAACCTAACCCAATACCTATCACACACTTGTCTACTACACAAAAAAACATTGCATTTCTGCTGGCATTTGTTCTGGTACCAGAAATTCTGGCATGTCAAAAACTTCAATAAAACCAAACAAATTAAATACAATGCTGTCCTGTTTAACTGCCTCAGTGTGCATAATCTCTTACCTGAGGAATCCCTTGATTTTTTCAAAGTTGAATCAGGTCTCTCACCTTTTAGGGTTGGAGGTACAGGCTGGTGAAATCTCATGTAAATGGTTTGGAACAAAAAGATTTAGTGAGAAAAAATTTAGTAAATTAATGAGTCTTCCTTTCCAGAGACAAAAATAAATATATCAGAGGCAACATGAAATAGCTGAGAATAAAAAAAATGTTCTGAAGATATAATGGGCAAAATATTTTATCCCAAGGCCAAAGTTCACCAGTTTTCACTTTGATTTATTTATGCATCACCACTTTGGAGTATGGTAAAATTATAGAGCAACAGTCTTCTGAAATTTGATGAATTTGTCATGTCAACAGATGGGCTGTAAGAACAGAAGCTCTGAACTGGGATTAAGGATGATTTGGTCTTGAATGATTCCATCTAAGTGCTAGTTACAGCTAAAACAGCTAGATATAAACTTAGATCATTATCCATCTATTATAAATCATTCTGTTCATGATGTTGCTTGTTCAGAAAAACTACATATATCTCTCCTTGTAAACTTTCCCCCACTGTTCTGATTCTTTGAAAAAATTATGCTGGACATCAGATAGGGAGATTAATATTGGCTGACCAGAAAAAGGGATGCCTTCCCCTCTTGACATTTCAGCCATCACATTGAGTTATGTTGCTTAAATCTAATCATAGCATGCTACCTTGTACCATGCTGTTACACCTGATGCAATAAATCACTAAATCCTGTTAGAATCAATCTATGCTCAGCTGCAGTACTGCTATCATACCCCGCTGGTTTGTGTTGTGTTTAAAAGATCCAGCAGCAAACTCACATTGTGGCAGAGTGCTCCATTTCACGAGTGTTGGAATTGGTTTTGATTTAAGGGGCATGGATTCAGGTGATCCAGACTTCACTTTGTTTGTATTTTGAGGATGAAGAATTCCTGAGACTAAGGTCCTTGATTACTCTAGGAAAAGTAGGTAGTACTTAGGTGGAATGGGCAACTTTGGGACCCTCATTGACTCTCATGTTTATGAAATCTATAGTAGGTTTGACCTAAAGCTAAACTTAGCCAAAGATTATATTTACATACATTCATGTATCCAAATACAACTCCCCTGGTTTAGAAAATCATATTCTTCTCCTGCATGAACCAGTTCATGGCTGCAAGCAGACAGACATATGAAGAAAGCTTCCCATACACCATGTCATTAATCTGTATCTCCGACGTCTTCTTCCAGTCAATACAACATTGCCGTGCTCATTTGAAACATACTTGTGCTTGTGTAACACTTCATAAGCTACCATTTCCCAGTTTGGTTTTCCAGAGTGCTTCTGTTGGAAATAAAATGTCATACATATATGTGTATGTGCAAATGCTATTTCAAGTCTAGAAATCTCCAAGTACTAGAATGACCTAGAGAAGAAAAGTTGTTACTTCACAGCAAGCCTAACCAGTAATCACACATGACTTTGGACTGAAGCATCAAAAAAACCCCAAAAACTCTACTAGTCTGTGACCACAGCTACCATAAATAAACCTCCAAAACCAGGCAAGGTAATAAAATTATCACAGCTGGCATTGGGGATTACTAATAAGAAAAATGACTCAAATGTTAATCTGTTACAGTACTTCATTAATTAGATCTTCAACTTGCAGAGCACAATTTGCAGAAAATACTGTGCAGTTATGTACAGTAATTTACACAAAGACTGCCTGTCATACTCCATTTGTTTGGCTCATAATTTTCTTCTCTGCTCTGTCTTATTCACCCATTAACTGTTATAATAATTTCCAAGCATGAATCTACTGTAGCTTTCAAACACTATTTGCACACCTCGAGGTATTCAGACACTGCAAACTGTATGGTCAATACAAATCAGCTTTATTGTATGTCAATGCAAAGGAATAAAACTTAATCCCAGGCTTTCTGAAGCCTGCCATTGAGAATCTCTCCCTAAAAAATAAACAGAAAAAAGCAGGCCAGCCATTAAAAGGAGATAGGACAATTTCCATCATCAAATGTCAAAAGCGTTTATTGGAATCTCCTTCCTAGAGCTAACTCTGCCAGTGCTCTTTTGTGTTTTATTTTTTAATCCCCATAAGGGGAAGAAACATGCTAGACTCATCAACCAAATTAGCATATTTGTGTCTCTGAAGAGCCATGAACTCTATTCCTGGTCATGCTCATGTATCTGCAAGCTAGAACCATCAGTAAAACATGCATTACACACACATCCATCTTCCAGTGCTTGTCCCACCCAAAGAGGATGAGTATGACCAACCACACCTAGGGACCAGGGATATTTAGCTCAAGCTGTAAAGAAATACAGCTTCCTCCTCTAGCAACTGCCACTGGTGAGGCATATGATACCTCTTATGTTAGAATGTTTCTGGCTATATGCAAAGCTGTAGGCATTCTTTAGCAGAATTCGGAACTAATTTCAGATACTTTCAGTGAACAAAAATTTCAATGAATATGTAGTTTTCAGACCTTTTTTGACACAGGTCTAATCTAAACCATATTTTAAAGCACAACTGAGCCTATCGATAATGGCCTGCTCTTTACTGGAAGAATACTCTTGTGGTTTGCACAATGCTTTGCTGTACTGCCTCCTTTAGCCTTTTAAAGAATTACTTTGCTGCAGATGGTTTACGTTTGGGATTGCCTAATTCTGAATCCTCTAGAGAAGAGAGGACAGAATGGGTGATCCAAATGCTGTTTTCTAAAGCACAGGTCAAAACAACATAATCAAAGCATTCCTTTGACACATTTACACAAAATACACAGCAGCTTACAAACAGTCATACAAAGTGAGAATTCTGCATTGCATGCAACTGTTTCCCTCTGCTAAACTGATCTCTTAGTCAATGTGGGGATTTTAGTATTACAGAACTGACCTATGACTCCTGTAACTGTATGAGTTTTCTGTCTCCTCATTCCAAACAAACCTGCAGCAAGCTTGCGGTAGCCTTGCCTTCTTAACAATGATCCAGTTAACCAAGCCCCTGGCCCACCACTCTTTGCCATTTGGGAACTGACCACCTTGTTAGCCACAAGTGTCAGAGCATGAATTTGTATGGGGACTGTTCAATTCCTAGCAAAACTGCTCCAGGCCTTTCCATTGGATTGTTTCACACAAGCCCCTTCCCTCCCCCCCCCAGACACTGGTAGAGCAGCATTTACCTCCAAGGTGCCGGCTTCTAGGGCTCTCTGGAGCAGGTATCCTTCCCTGTCAGGCCATGGGTCAGTAGGCTTAAACAAAAAAATGGAGGTCTTCAACAGCTACAGATTGAGTCACAACATGTGTGATCCCGTGTAAACAAACCTCAGAGGGGGATAATGAGTGCAGAACCGCAAAATTTAATTTGAGAAAAACATGATTTCACAAGAGTAGATGAAATCAGGGGGGTTTTTTGATGTATTACGGAGTGAGATGGAGAAAAGACTGGTTGTCTAAAGCTATTTGTTCAGCTTTGGATAATCTATCCTCAAACAGCATGTTCCAAGTCCTAACTCTTGAGCAAGTAAATATGCTGTCAGCCTTACTATACTCATGGGAATTGCCTGACCACAGCTAATAGAGTTATCAACAGAAACATTAGGAACAGAAAACTTTTTAAAAGTTATAAACAAGACCAATAAAAAAAAAAACCAACTACTTGCTATCCTTCATTAATCAAGTTCAATGAACTTCCAAGTTTAAACAGGAGTGATTTAAGTTGCAGAAATTTAGTACACCTTTAGAGAGGCATCATTGCAAGTAGATACTTTCCTTCCTTGCTTACACATGCCACTTTTCCAACTCATAGTGTTATCAGTGTAATGTCACTGACATCTATAATTCCCATTTTAATCACGCTGGACCCCAAAACTGTATTACATGTGGCACTAGAGAGTGCATTCAGTGTATTCCCAATTAAACCTGAAGATTGACAAAGATGTATGTACTTCTCATTACAAAAATACATTACTCATCTATATCTGTCGTGGAATGATTCATGAGCAATTCATTTGTAAGCTATGCAAAAACTGTCCCTGTTCAGAGTTCCTTTCTAAATTTAGATTCCACAGCAGCACACTTTAAAAGAAATATTAAATCAGTGATGGGATGTGGAACAATATTCTTTTAGATAAAAATAAGTGGTTGTCTGGGGATTCTAATTAGTTCAATAAGCTATGAATGAGTATAACCAACTTTAAATACTAAGAATAATTTTGCATCCCTGCTCCACTAATTAAGAAATACCTTTAGTTGTAGCTGAACTGAAGAGTGCTGTTAACTGTAAGTAATAAGCCTAGGCTAGTTTCGATGACAATTGAGACTAGATAAACACATTAAAACTTTTCTCTGCCTTGGAAACAGTAAAGATTTAGCTTCACAGTCTTGCCTCCAGCAATGCTTTACATAACTGCATTTTATAAAATGTCATCAGCTCTTTCAGTGCCTGAGGACCTACCATGAGGGAATGCCATAGTTCTATATATGTCACATATTCTGACTAGTTACCAAAATAATAGGAACATCATTAACTTGATTGACTGCATATGGATCAAGAAGGGTTAAAAGGCTCTTTATACAACTTGACAAGGCTCTTTATACAACTTGACCCCAACATAAAAGTTTAGAGAACAACTTTAGTTAGATTCAAATTTCCAAATGGACCTCAGTTTTGCCTTTGAATGTGTGTTGCAGATCTTGCATAAAATTGCGTTTACAATTGAATGTCAAAAAATCTTATTGTTCCTTGAAATTAGTGTATGGACAAATATTTTCTTTCCTTCTGCATACATGAACCCAAATTAAATATTCCCATTCAACAAGGAAATTGTTTAAATTCAGCACACTTTGATGGCAATAGAAGTCTTAAATTATACTTTACTTGCTAGGTACTTATAATCTCCACAGTGGTAAAATTCCTAAGGATGAACCTGACACCCACTCAGGTTTATGGGACAGATTATGGGCTGTTGATCAGAAACTTCCTGATGACACTAAATCCCACAGAGCAGCTCTAGCATGAGACTGCAGACATTCAGCATAAAATTGTTTCTGTCCTAAGCTTCTAGGTTTCCAGCTGTAGAACAGGAGCCTTAGCAGTCTTGGAAGATCCATCTTAAATAGAGCTCTCAGTACCTTTTAAAGTTATTTTGGATGCCCTTTCTGGATACAGGATATAGCACATTCCAAAACATCTGACTTAGTACCTCTAAAACAGATGTTTTTCTGCTGGAAGAGGGATTACTTAACACTTCTGGAAGGTAATTTTATTATAACATTTGTACTTTGCACAAATTTAAACAGAAGTGCAAATTAAAGCAAATTTTTAACTATAAATCAGTAATTTGGGAAAAATCTGTCATGATTAATTAATAATTGCACTCTGGTAACACTGTCAAGAAGGCCGTGTAGGTAAACAGAGATTTTATGATTCCATATTTCCAGAAGGGTGTGGAGAAAAAAGACAAAACAGGGAAATTGCATCTGAGAAAGAGACAGAAAAGTGTATTTACGTGGCCTTTCATTTCTGGCAGAAAACATGGTGATCTGGGAATTCACCTTAGCAATCTTACTATTAGCTCACAGCCTGCCTAAAATGCGTGGCAGACTGTGGAAGAAAAAATGCATACAGCTTGCAGAGAAAAACAACATCTTGTTTCAGTAAGATCTATGTATTGCCACAGGACAGTGACATTAAAAACCAGGAAGATAGCTAACAGCAGTCCCTATAGCAAGTTTATGGTAAGAGCTTGAAGGTATGTGAGCAGTAGAGAAATTCAGCAAGTAGCATCTGCTTCTTTGATTTTGTATTAGGCATTTCTAGTAATAAGCCAAATGAATCTGAAAGCCAACCCAAATCATATCAACTCTATGTTTTTTCTCTTGGAAAAAAAATTTGTACCAGGTCAAATATCTCAACCAATTGAGAATAAAATTGAGAACTACGTCAGTGAATAAAAAAAGAACTTCTGTGATCCTGAATAATCCTCTCCTCAAATGCAGTTCATAAAGCACAGTGAATAAAGCACATCTGCAGTCTATCCAAACTGCTTCCCAAGGCAAGGTGTCTCATGAATCCAACAGATAAATGTGTGTGAAGAGCTGTTTATTCTCACTCTAATTTTTTTTTCATTGCTTTTTTCATGTAATAGAAATGAGTACACTGTTACACTAGGGGACGCAGAATGTTGCTTTCTTTAAACCTTTTATTTGAAAAGCTACATATCCACTCAGGAGTCAAAAGTAGCAGTCATTGTCTTTCACCTCACAGGGTACAGGTCAAATCCTCTCCTGTGTCATGGCTCAGACTCATTCAAAAATTGTGCCTGAAAAAACCTCCAATTTCTTTCATACTCAGCATCACCCCTACGAGCACAAAAGAGCACCCAAAACCCAAGACACTGGAAAAATCACATACTGGTGATATAAGAGTCAAATATTATAAGCTGTTCATAAGACCACGTTGTGATTTAACCCTAGCCAGCAACTAAGCACCACGCAGCCGCTCGCTCACTCCTCCCAGCTCTCAGTGGAACAGGGACAAGAATCGGAATAAAGTAAAACTCAGAAGTTGAGAAAAGAACAGTTTAATAACTAAAATAAAATATAATAAAATATATTAATAATAGGAAAAGGAATATATACAAAAAGAGAGAAAAATAAAACCCAAGAAAGACAAGTGATGCACAGTGCAGTTGCTCACCACCCACTGACCGACGCCCCAGCAGCGATCCGCCCCCCAGCCAACTCCCCCATTTCTGTACTGAGCACGACGCCCTATGGTATGGAATAGCCCTTTGGCTACTTCGGGTCAGCTCTCCTGGCCATGCTCCCTCCCAGCTTCTTGTGCCCCTGCCTGCTGGCAGAGCATGGGAACTGAAAAATCCCTAACTCAGGGTAAGTGCTACTTAGCAACAACTAAAACATCAGTGTGTTATCAACATTATCCTCACACTGAATCCAAAACACAGCACTGTACCAGCTACTAGGAAGAAGATTAACTCCATCCCAGCCAAAACCAGGACAGACCAGAAAGAGGAACACCTGGTGAGGGAGTATGCTGCTATTGTGCATTTCCCCAGAGCTGACAGACAGACCATGGAGGACGCTTGGTGAGAAGAATCAGTGGTAGAAACTGCATGGCATTACAGGGCAGAGATCTGCACAAAGGCCAAATGGCCTTCAGCTACTCAGCTCCGCCAGACACTCCTGCTAATACCATTTGGTTTCAAAACTCTATAAAAAAAAAATACTCAAAAGATTTTTAAAAAGAGAGCAGGGAGGGAAGCGAATAACCAGGTCAAGCTCATGGCATACTTAAATTGCCAGAGTCCGATGTCTTTAAGGTGCAACAAATATGAAAAAAAATTAAACTAAGAGAGCCTAAATGAACTAACATTAGTACTGTGCCAGAAGAGAATATGCCCATTGGCAAAGGCAAAGAAAGAGTTCATGAATGATGCAAGTACAGCAGTCAAAATATAAATCCCTATTCCCCATTTGAAATTTTTTTTAACAAATAATTTAGTCATGTCATCAAAGGCAGACGTATCTGTGCTTCCATACTGGCTGCCCTACAGAGATGAGAGCAGATGATGTTAGACAGGACTAAGCAGAATTCAAAACATCGTGTTGTGTAGAGTCATCAGGAAACTGAAGTGTTTCTGCTCTTTCTGCTTTTGGTGCTGTGAAATCCTCAGAATTTACTGTTGCCTACTCACACCTTTTGCAAAGGGTCCTGAGCAATTTTTATCCCTAAATTATGCTTCCATTTCCCTTTTATCTTTTCATTCTCTCTTTTGCTAGCTTGAGTATCACAAGACAGGAGCAAAACTTTTTCACATTGATCTTCTTTCTAGACCCTAAGGACCAGACACAGGAACTAAAGAATTGCTATAGGAAAGGATAGGCTGCTGCTTTCAGTTCCAGCCTCTCCCTGCAAACACACTCCTCAAAAGAAGTTAATCTGCCTCTAAAGAGCAGCCTTTTTCATGTAAAAGAGGCAGGTGTGAATTTATAGCACTGGATTTCAGTTCTTGATGCCAGTGGGTCTGCAACCAAGCTTGGTAGAAATGAAAGCCTGAAGGCTTGATCTTGAATTAACTGAAAGTTGGTAGCAAAACTTCTATTAATAAACACAGCCCTCTAGCTGACTTGCTCAATCCATCCACCAATACCCACCTTACTCCCTGCTTTCTATGCTTGTAGGAAGAACTTTGAATATTGGCTACTCTGTCCCTTTCAATATCATACTGAAGTGTGCAGAATAGCCTGTCTTATCCAACAGGAAGACTTGTTTAACCTGAAATTTATTCCTCAAGGCAACATTATCAAAAGAAAAGCTTATCATCTTAATTGAAAAAGATAAAAGAGGGCACAGGTGTGTTTCTAACGTCACCTATATCCCCCAAAAACCAAAATGTTACATCCAGATTAAGTGAGTTATAGCTTCCGGGCTCCATTTACCTAATGTGCTATTGGAGATAATTCCCCATTTTCTGAATTGTTGTGCAGGAGTATAAACTCAGGTTTCATAAAAATTCACTCTGATTGCTAAAGCCATTTAAACTGTCTATGGTATCAATGCTACTAATCACATTTCCCATCCATGTCCCTCCCTCTCTTTTCCCTCTAAAATCCAGTGAGATGCTTCTATATCAACATTAAGTGAATTTGTTTGCTGCCCAGAAGCCAAATTAAATGTGTTCTTTTATATCAGCACTCACAGAATAGGGAGAAATAAGAATAAATGAGAGCCATTAATTAAATCTCACAGGGAACCACATTGCTGCAAATGGAAAAGAAAACGTATTTTTCCCGTAACTACTATTTTATGCTAAATGCATCATAATTGCTATTCAAGACCAGATTAAGAGTTTGTTTTTCCAGCATGCACTTTCTTTTTATTTGTGATCAGACTGAAGACTGACTCTTTGCATTCAAACCTAAACATGAGTTTTCTGAGTCATGAGTATATCTGTGGTGCAAGTGTGATTGCAGAGACCCAAGCAACAAGGCTAAGCAGTGTGGTGCCGTATGAGCCTCCCAGCACAGGCTGTCATATAGGATACCAGTGTTGGTGTCATTCTATGCTCTTAATAATAAGCCCTTTGCACCATGTGCCCCTTCCCAAGTTAAGGAGGGGAGAGTCTCTAGGAGTCAATAACCTGCAACTGCAGTACAGATGTACCTCTTGTTTTGTACACCTTTGGGCACATGGCTTCATAAACAGAGCCTAGGCCAACAGCTCTGCAAGCCTTAAAGTTTTCTCTAGGTCTGGCCTTAGAAAGACCCTTTCCTTGCTAAAAGCCCTTCAAGTTCAAACATGGTTTTAACTTACCTAATTGCAAGACTTCCCCTTTCTAAGAATTTAGGGGTATATTTTGTTGAAATATCAAAAATGTCAGTTTTGTTTTGTGTTCAATTAGGTATCTGTCCCAGTGCAGATCAGAGAGAACATCCTAAACATCTTAAAAATCACACCTTGTGTGAAACAGCTTTTTTTCTTTTTTTATGAAGAGATAAATCCGTACAGTTCCAAGCTCATCCTCCTTCATTTTGTTACATTACACATATATGAAAACTTTTCTAAGCTTGCAACACTTTTATGACATAAATTACAGCAGACCATATAAAACCAAACACAAGACATGCTGGAAAGCACCAGGAATCCCACATTCTGAAAAGACAACCTGTGTTACGAGCTAAATAGGTATTTCTCATCTTGCTCTGGGGCAGTGGAATCACTCCTGCTCCCTGGGCCGGGGATCAAACTCCAACCAAAAGCCTGGCATTACTGTGACCTGCACATCCTTGATTTGCATCACACAGGGATTACTAACAGACAGCAGTTGAAGACAATCTTTTCCCCATGGGCATGCTCAGCCCTTTTAATCCCTGAAAGGCTCAAATCAAGCTCAAATCAAGTAAGAAAGGATCTTTAATAAAGGGAGGATCCCAGATCCCAGCAGAAAGAATGCAATCCTCACATGCTTGTAATCACAGAGAAGGCCTGGCAGTGCCTGTGAATGTCCCAACAGCTGCACAGATGTTATTTCCAAATTGTACTTCCCATCCGAGCAAGTAGTTAAACAGTATGATCGTATCCTCCAAAGCAAATAAGTTTCAAAGCCAAGTTCTAACAGATGACAGCCCAAATGAGATGAAAGAAAATCTTCCACTGAATACACAGCAGAAAGAGACCCCATAGTTTCACAGTGATGATAAGTGACAAGTATAAACCAGTCTGGAGACTCGAAAATAATACCCAGAAATATGTGACTAGCAAAACAAAGATACTAAATATGTGTGTATGCCCCCAGCTATACTCATCTAAAGACAAAGCTCTCTTTCTGTTCACATGCACACAAAGACTACAAAATCCTATCATGCAGTCTAACATTGTGTGTATGTGTGCATGCACGTGTATGAATTCTATAACCAATGATGGGTTTTCCCCATAATTCAAATTGTTCCTGTCCTCTCACAAGCCAGAGGACAGACTTTCCTGTTTTCTATTGCCTTAGGGCTTTTTACCCAGAACTTGCTTCTAAACTTCTTATTCAACAGCCCCCAATACAATCACCCCCCATGAATTTCTCTAATCCACTGTGAATCCCTATATATTTGTCTCTACAGCTCTTTACAAGTGGTTCCATAATTTATACCTTGTTTTACATGAAGAAATACTTTCTTTGCTTTGAACTTTGTGCCGTCTTGTTTTCCAGTGCAAGTCACCATTCTTGGTTTTAGAGGCAACTACAGTTTACCCACATACGCAGTCTCTTCAAAGCCCAGTTTTTCTATTCAGAATACCTTTACTTTACCCACATATGGAAGCCACTCCATCTCTTTCATCCCAGATATCCCTCCCCTCTTTTCTTCTTGTTTTGTGAGGTGATGAAGTCAGAATAATGTGCTGTATTCTGCATGTGAATGTGTGAATGCATTCTCCCATAAAGAGACAGAATGCAACTTTTTGTGTTGTTCAACTTCACGTAATGGTTTCTAAGACTGTATTTAGGTTCTGACTACCAAGAAGCTCAGGACTGATGTTTTCAGAGAAATACCAATAATTCAAGATCTATCTCCCTGTGTGTACACCCCATCATTATCGAGGCATTGATGTATTGTTATTTTTCTACCATGCATTAAGTCTGCATTTAGCCCAAGGTTTTATAACTCAGTATTGTGAGATATACATTATAATTAGAAAGCTTGTAATTCAATTAATGACAAAGGGCCACTGATTGTCTTCAGTAATCATTCCCTTCTTGCAGTTACTCTGGAATAAGGAAAGGGTTGATCACAGCATACAAGAAGAAATAACCTTCCATAGCCATCTTCTTTACAGGTCCATAGAATAACCTTTAAAGTCCGGTAAAGCAGTGTTTTACATGACAACATCAATTCTCTCAATACTTAACTGGCCAAAAAGAAAATAATTTCAGTCAATCACAGCTTAGAAAAATACAATACTATATTTCCTGAGCTCTTTTAACCAAATTATACCAATAATATTTAATGAATATTCTCAAGCCTTTAAGTGCTGCACAATTTAACAAAAACCAGTGACTTTTCAGTAAGCTGATCTAATTGTTTCTAATAACACATAAAAAGAGGGAATATAACTCCACCAAATAATTATGTAGGACAGTTGGTTGTTTGAGGTTTTTTTTTTTTAAATGTGCAGAAAGAACATTCTCTGCCAAGTTAAAATCAAATTCCTAATAATTTAGAGATTTTAGGGTAATTTCTACTGAATCCTGTTGGGTTTATCCCTCGTAATGTGATTCCAAGGGACTTTCCAACATGGGATGGTAACATTTTTTACACCAACTCTTCTCATAAGTAAGGATGCACAAAAAATTGCATTTATCAGACAGTAATTCACACATTCTCAAACATCACCAGGAGATCATAGAAAATGATATTGTAATGCATTCAAATCTTCTCAGTGCAATTGCCTTTTAAGCAGTAGTTTTATTTTTGGTTTTCTTATAAAGTAGGATTGATAGCACATTGCAGTGCAGCTCTTGGATCAGTAGCCATCTCCTGGATCGTGCATACTGCCATAGGAGCAAAGATAGGCTTTTCGAGTGCTCAGCACTGACCTAACCCCAAAGCAGTTTTATTATCAGTTTGAATGGAAGTAGCATTATTTTACTACCAGTTTGAATGGAAGTAACATCAGGCCAAGGGTATGTCAGGCAAAATTAAGAAATATAAGTTAGCTGCATCTGAGCACAGGAGTGCTGAAGACAGTGTGGATGCAGAGCCATAAAGTCTAATTAAAGTCTTAAGTACTTAAAGTCTGATTTACTGTACTAGAAATATTTCATTCTCTTAAAATTCTCTGCATTTCTTTTATTCTTATTGCATTTAATTATCATTTAAATATTTTTCCAGGCCAAGAAAACTGCCACTTGCATGTTGAAAATGTTGAAATGAGATGCTCTCAGCAGTTGAAATCTGTTTCTTAAAGCTTTTTCCACAGAAAAAATGGATCAAATCAGCCCTTTCCCACACAATTCCGGTTTTGACAAATTGGCATTTCTAGATGAAGTATGTTCTTCTAAAACATCCTGTTCAGTTCTATTTAAATACATAAAAAATGTGAGCAGTGAAACTATGTGATGAAGTATATTTTATCTGGGGCTCAAATCATGAAATATTGAACATGGCTACAGGAACCTTATTCAATAACAGCTCCAACGAAACAAACCAGACCAAATTGGTTTCTGGAGTTGCGAGATCGCTTAGAGAAAGTACCTGTGTTGCAAACAAAAGCATTTTCATGTCATTACTTCTCTCACAAAGGTGTTCAGAATATCTGACTGCTATTTCAAGTAAAATGGGGGTAAAATAGTGTGTTTTTAAACTTGATAGTGTGAAGCTCACTGCTGCCCAAACACAGCCAATTTAGGATGGGGTTACTTACACAGAGCTGGGACAATATAAATAATTATACTCAATTTCTACAGCTAATTTAGATCTTATTACATGTTGCACAAAATAACATTCACAATTAGCATAGCACTGGTTATTGTACCTTAATTTTTTGGATGTGAATTATTTCTCCAACATCCAATACTGGTGACTGCCATAAGCTAATCATATCCATGAGGCTTCATGAGGCTAATCAATGAACACTGAATAGGCTGAAATTTTAATTCTCAAGCATTCCTATTTTTTTTTCAGAAATGCATAATAGAGAACATAATTCAGTTTTGTAGATCTTCATAATTTGCTACCCTTCATTTAGTTTAATAATCATGTTATTAATTCGTTTTACAAATTTACTTTTTTTTTTTGCTTATTGTCAAATAATATGATTAAAAAATTGTAATAGGCCTCTATATTGATGAAAAGATCTAAAAATAAGTAAAACAAGGAGGCGACAAGGAATACAATGCTTAAAATGTAAAATTAAAACATTAATTTAAATTCTTAATAATGTAGGTGACCTATTATGTGACTAAACCAATGGGAGATTGATAAAAATATTGGAAAAAAATGTAAATCAGGTAACTAAGATTCTCAATCATGTCTCAGGTAATAGACAATAGCAGCCTTCACCACAGTCGTTACAGCAATCAATTCTAAAGAAAGTTCTGGTAAAATCTAAGCTGTAGCAGCAGCTGACTAGAGACCAGTTTGCAGCAGTTTGAGACTGGCAATAAACATTTTCTTAAGATTTTTGAAGATTAAAGCAAAAGGCAATCAACAGAAAAACTCAACCCCTATACTGTAGCCACAGCAGTATGATAACAGGCTAAAATCGAGGAATAAATATCCAAGTACAGAAGACACAACCCTCTTAAATTAATATTGAATAACAAGCTTCAGTGCACCTGTTTCTCTCTGTATGCAAACTGCTAAACTTCGTTAGATATCAAATCAATGCACATTCAAAACTAATCTGTGTGTCCAATTGAAGCCAACCCAGGAAACACATCTCCTGTCTCTAGAAGATTGCCCAGAACCAAGGAGAACTAGGAAGAGTCAACAGCATAAAGACAATAGATATGAACTCCGGGCATAGAAACAGTTGGGGAAAAATCATAGAACATTATTGCAGTAAAACTAAATAAATCACTTCTTGGTTGCTTCTAGGTGGCTTCTCAGTGGTTGGTAAACACAGTCCACAACTGATCTGCCCTGATCTCTCTCACATTACTCTTTCCCCATTTTTCTCAGAGTCTAGACAATAGGAAGAAATGCCAGACATATGGGGAAGAACTTCCACATGTCTGAAAAGTGCTATTGATTTGCAATTGCAAGCAATTGATTAACGATTTGTTGCAAAGGTCACATCAATAAGCTGAGATAAGGAGTAATGATACATTGTGTTGGGCCCCTGTTTCAAGGATGAACTCACAGGAGGGGTCAGATACAAGCAGATAATGAAGGACAGGAATGTTACTCCACTCCACATGCCCCCACCCACCCCTGTCACAAAACGTTTTTGCTCCACTTTTGGGACCTGTAATGTCCCTGCTCTAATTAACAAATTGTCATGGGTTTCTTTGACACATTAGCAAATATCCCCTCTAAGTGCATGTATTCTCTATATACCTGAGTATAATTGTATTTTCCTAGCGCATGCAAAGCAGGATCTGAGAGCATAATGTAGCCAGAACAGTGTCTCTCCTGAACAGAGCATCAGGAAGCAGTCTGCATTGCCATCTAACCTGATACAAAACTCACGACACTCATTTTCGTATTTGCTGTTCTTTGCTGTGGATTATATTGTAAATGATTAAATTCTTAATTCCTCAAGCAGTGTTGTCTGCATGATTAGTCAGGGAAGTTGCATGGCATCATTTCAATCCACTTACTGCAGCACTTTTTTTTTTTTTCCTGCTGCATGTGTGATAGGGATTCAGACTGTGGTGGTAAAATTACTAATATTTACTATCAAGAGGTCTGGCTAAGAAGTTATCTTTACTAAAGGAAGATTCCCTTTGCCTAAAAGCTAACAGTCTGTGATTGTATCCAACAGCCCTGTTCTAAACTAAGTGAATACTGGGTGTGCCAGCCCAGGCTCCACCAAGAGCCATCTCTCCATATTGTCATGTTATTAAAATAGTGGCAGTTAGCAAGGTATTTAAGTAGTCCATCCCACCAGGGATGGATACCTGGCTTTGTTAACATTTAAATTATTGTTTTTCCTCTCCTCTTTCTTCTTACTCTGACAGCATATAGGTTGGGTCTGCAATCACTTGGCAGAGAACAGGGCAGCGGGGGCGAGATGCTGTCCGACTGTTCTCTCACAATGATCTTAGTTAATAAAACTTCTGTCTGACCTGTCCTAAATTACACTTGCTTTATTGCACAGTTGGAGTCCCCAGATTCTCAGACAATATGTAATCACTGTTTAGGAATGGTAATGCATGCAATGTTGAAATTCATACATAAATTATTTATACCACAACTGATTGGGAAATTCACCAGATAAACTACTCGTGATTATTATTCTGCTGGTTCTAAATTTTTTCTGAATTATGTACCTCTGAGAACAGATTGTTTGTACTTGGGAGAGAGATCACTGAACCAGTATAATCTTTACTTGACATGTCAAGATATTGCAAGAAGTTTGTACCAATTCTTCTATGATATAGGAGTGTATATCTAACTGAGGACCCGTGTTTAATATTGCCATTAATAAATATTTTGTAAAGTGCTTACAGGCCAGGATGAATAAATACACGTTGCAGCCTATGAAAAAGTCAGATGTGGAAAACAGGCTATAAAATAAAACAATGATATTCATGAGTGGAAATACCTGTCTGCATGTGCAATTTACTGATTTTATTAGTTTCCATATACCTGTAAAATAAGTTTGACCTTGTTCTAGCCCTCACATTATAGTAGCTTGTGTTTGATCAATCATCCTTTTTATATGAATAATTTAGTTCCAGTAATAGCACATTACTCTGAGAAATATAACTGCAGGGATGTCTGTCTGTACTTAAGTATCACAATAACTAATGTTACAAAAGCAAGCTTATTTTCACCTGTTAATATTTTCAGAACTAGCAGAAGATAACAATATATGTAAATTTACATTAATTTTTTTTTCAAAAATATTTTCATAGTAAGGGCAAAAATACCTAAGCTTCAATGATTTTCTTTTTTAAAAAAAACTTACATATGCAAATATCTCTGGCACAGAGGTGAAAAGAAAATCTGGGCAAATCAGCAATATTCCAGTTTGCGGGACAGCTGGAAAACAATAAAACACAAAGCCAATTTTGTTTGGATCAACCTCATTCAAAGAGCACTTGACCCAGAATAAAACAGTAAGTTGCTTCTCATCAATTTCCATTAACATTTAATTAAAGAAGGAGAACAAAATACATAAAAACTAAGAATCAAACTGCTTAGGAGATTTTTATCATTAAAAGGAAAATCAATACTGCAAGGGGTACAATCTGTCTCTTACGATTCTCTAAACAACACACTTCAGTTTGCTTATTCTTCCAACCACGCTTTCATGAATATTGCCAAAGATCAGCAAAATAGTATGACATTTCAGTGGCCATTGCACAAATTTCTCTCTCATTCATCTATTGGGTCTCCCTCTCAAAGGAACCGCCTCATAATTGCTTCGGAACCGTTATTCTGTCATTCAGCAAGTTACTTAGGCCTAACTTCAGCCATTCTGTACTAAAATGTTCAAATGTGCCTGAAGAATGTAGTTCTGGCTCAGCATGACCCAAGCATTTTGCCTTTTACGGGTTTTGTCTAATAGTATCCAAGACTATTTAGCACTGCGTTGAACAGGAACAGAGATATCTGTCAATCCCACATCCATTTCTATTGCATCCACAGGAACACCAGCGTGGTTTAAAGTTAGCTCAGGATTCTTAGTATCCTTAAAGTTAGAGTCATCTGCTGAGCTCAGACTGCAACAGCAGACAGCAAGGTGGAAAATGAACATGAATAAATCCTTCAAATTAAGACAGAAAAAGCGAATGAAACAAATAGTATCATAGTAAATACACAAAAACCCTGCAGTGCTTCATCTAGCCTCTGCAAAGGACAGTAGATTCTTTAAATGAATTGCTGTATCTAATTGGCACAGCCTGCAGATACTGCAGAGAAAAACACTTCTAAATATATCCACCATTGATCATATTGGGAAAAAAATAAGAGATTCGGTAAAGCAAAACATTCATATGTGGGTTTATTTTTCCAGAAAAAATGACCAGTGTTCTTAATGTGTTTCTAATGCTGTATTACTAATTACCTTGCACACATACACTCCACACGCTCCCGTGAAGTATTTCTTTTACCTGTGACTCTGGAAACACAAGTACTGAGTTGTCTGGGGACTGGACTAACAAATCCTAACCCACCAGGCCTCTCCTCTGGCCCTGCCGCACACTTCTCGGCTCCCTGTATATCCAAGCTGCTCCTTCACATCTCCTCCTCCTCCTTCTCCTCCTCCCCACCTTCCCTGCCTGTTTTTCTGTAGCAGCACTCCAGCCACATCAGCTGGCCTGCCAGGTCTCAGTTACTCTGATGCTTTGTGCAGTTGTGCACCTACAAGTAAGATGAGCCTCCCTGCACCCTGTTTTATCACTCCTGAGGTTTTCCCTGCTCCCATCACCCTGCACCACTTGTTTTCAACCCTGTCCACTTCTGCCTCACTTAACTGAGGCCTGTAACCTCCCTCCCACCACTCCTAGTTTCTAGCTCTCCTCAGCAGGCTGGCAGCCAGCTATCAAAGGTGTCCTTGCCCCAGCCTTTTCCAGGTGGATCCCATCAGGAGGAGGCCCCACCTGGGTGTCCTGCCCTGCCATTGACCTCAGGGGGATAAACAGGAGGTGTAATACCCCAGCGCTGGGCAAGCCCTAGCAGCCTCTCCACAGTGGCCTGGGAGCCCAACAAGCCCCCACACACCCCCAAGGGAGCAGGTCCGGGGCCTTGTGCCCCGCAGGGGGGACTCTGCTGCTACCACCCCTCTCTGCAGTGATGGTGTTGGGGTGTGGCAGATTTCACCCCTCAGTGACTACCAGGACACTGAGCGTCTTCTGCAGCTGCAGATCTGCAGAAGGAGCTGCCTTTCACAAGGGCCAAGCCGCCCCCATTTTGGGATTGTCCATACCAAGCATGGCCGTGGACCTTCCTGCGCAGTGATGGGGGTTCAGGCACTGTCTGCCCAGGGTTCCCACAAAGATCCTGTCAGTCTCTATCCCCCGCCGCTGCCACCCAGCCTGACTGCCTGCTCCCTCCGCTCCTGGCTCCTCACCCAGAGCAGGTCGCCCAGGCCTGCCCCAGCCCATGTGGCCCCCTCCAGCCTCAGGCCATCGGCACCCGTGGGCCAAGGCCTCTGATGTGCCGAGGTGGCCATCCTGGCCGGTGCTCAACAATTCCCAGTGGAATGTGCGGAAGGCCCCTTCTTGTTCTCATTGATTTCAGCGGTGCCATACTAGACTTAGAGAAGCCATTGATTTAGGCAGGAGCTGGGGTATTGAACGCCTTGCAAGATCAGCCTCTTTCACCGCAAAACTGTTTAGAAGAGCTCATGACATTCTCCAACTTCTAATTTGCTGAGGTAGTTTCAGCAAGTTGGCGTGCATCGCATGACTGCATTTACGAGCCACCCCCAACTCAGGGCTACCCAGACAGATCTTTATCACCAGCTGCATAAGCCAACAATATATTGGTCCAGAGATTTTTATTGATACAAATCCTCCTCCAAGGTAATTTGTCTGGATCAAACTTTGCCATGTCAATTTGTAAACTTAATTAACTGTGGTCTCAATAAAAGCCAAGATTAGGAACATAATGATTAATTAGATCCTTTTAGGTAATGCAATGGTTGAATTAGCTAAATAAAAATAGTGGAGAAGCTGGCAAGATAACGCTCCACTGATGGATGTAGGTTTGTCCTACAAAAGCAAATGCAAGAAACATTATGCATTAGCACAATAGAAATAACTACAACATTAATCATTGGAAGTAAGTTATATACAGCTCCTTTTTATATAAAGGCATAACTATTGTAATGATCTTACCCCAGAAAAAAGGGAAGATTCAGCTTCTCCATATGATGTCAGAATTTAATAATTATCTCAGATAAGGAATCAGGGACCAGTCCTACTAACCTAATATTTCTGAGACGAGACGTTACGTAGATGAAGATAATTCACAATTTTTTTCTCTTATTTATGTGGAAGTAGTAGGCCTTTAATTAACCAGTATTGCACATCAATACCAATTATTATTGTAATGTTTTAAAGATGTCCTGAGATTGAGGGTTTTTTTCTAAATCCTGGATTATTTTTTATTTATATATTTTTATAATATGTTAATATATGAACACACACAAAATAGCAATTCCAAACATTCTGGTCACTGGCAAGAGCTCTGGGAATAATGCAAACACTGACTGTTATAGCAGAAACCCTAGCAGGTCCTTCCTTTCAAGAGTTTAGAATTGCACCAATGCAGATTTCTGTGAACTGTTATTTGAGACACCAGTTCCTTTATAAGTTAAAGCTCTTTCCTCTAGTTTTTGCAAATTTTAGTTAAAAAAAAAAAAAATGACTCTATCCTCTGCTTGGAAAGCATCTTAAAAACACAGGGTATTATTATGTAGTTATTAGACGAGTTGCTACACAATGGTCAGAATTTCACAGGTGCATTAAGACTGGTTTACAATAGTAGTGAGGAAGAAGCTTCTAAAGCTTGAATACTTTTGGAGGATTTAATCAAGCCATTGTATATCTTAGCATTTATCAACTGGACTACATTGGCAAATTGGATGGAGAATATTTATTTAGGTCTGCAAGTAATTGGTAGTAACCAAATGGATTTCGCACTGGTCCCAATAGTCTATTCTAGTTCTGCAAAGACCTTGCAGGCATCATTATTCATTTGTCCTTCTTTTCCTTTTCACTCTCTTTTCTCAGTATAGACAGTTAGCTTGAACTAAAAGTCTTTTTGATCTGGGTACAATTAAACTAAGTGTTTCACTCCTAGCAAAATAAGACTTCAGCCTAACTTAAGTTTTCTTATAGTAAATATAATACAAATCAGAACATAAAAATGACTGATTACTTTCTATATGCAGGTAAGGCGAGTTTAATCTCCTGCAGTATTTCCCTATTTTCCACAACCATTCTTTAAACTAAAAAGATTTAGAGGATCGATATTTCTCATGAGGTTGATTCACAGTGGTATCTGCCTTACTTTGTTGAAGGAAGTCATGCCACTTGTTTTTGTTCTAACTCAACAACATCATCAAGTGAGTTACAGCAGTATGAATTTGGTTCCAGATGCTGGGGCTATTCATTGTGACAGGGATTGTTCTTTTTACTAGCCAGTACTGAAATTTACTGACATTACTGTTGTAGCATAACTATGCCAAGTAAGTTTAGTTGTGCTTAATTGATTCCCATATGCATTTAAATCTGCAATGGTTGTGATAACAGCTAATAAATTGTGAGACTGAATTTTATAGGTAAATTCTAAAATTATTACAGTCAAAAATGTGTGAAATAGATTGACAAAAAAAATCAAGAAAATCACAAATTTTGCAGAGCTTTTTAGGAATAGAAAAGTAAAACTATATGTGCTACCTCTTTTCTTTTATTCTCACTACAAAAACAGAACTGCAGCTGAGGAGCTGACTAACTCTATCATTTGCAATGAGTCACAATTAAATGGAGGTTGCCAGACTCAATTAACGTATCAGTTTAGTGCAGATATTGTTCTGTCAAACTGAAAGGAGAACTGTTTTTTTCAGGTCCCAGGAGTTGCCTGTGAAAAAAACATACTTCATTTGAGCATTTCCACCTCCTGTTGCCACTAACAGTATAGAAACAAAAGCCTAAGAACCGCAGCCTATTAAGACTCCACACATTAAAACACGTTGGCCAAAAACAGGCACAATAAAACACCTGCATGTCTGTCCAAAATAAGTCATCTCAATGTGTTTTAAAGTCATTGGCTATTATGCTTTAAAACTGATTAGTGGGGCTTTTGTGTGTGTATTCTGATGCAGTGGTTGTTTTATTTTTTCTTTAAAGCAACTGTGGTAAACAAATTAAGATTTACTGGAAGTATTAGACTTACCCTTATAGGTGAGCATCTGAGTGGATTTTATTATGTCTAATAGGCATTGAACCAAGAGTCAAATGCACTCTGTAGGCAACCGTAGGGTTTTCCTCCTCCATCCAGCCACATTTCAACAAAACTTAACATTCTTTGCTAACTGTGGTTCAAACTGGCCAGCAGTTTGAATGTGCAGCGAGACACGGGGCCACTGGGCAGACAGAACAAAAGCCCATAACCCTCCTTCCCTCAAGGAATTGAGCTACAACTTGACAGTGGGGAAGGTGGTCAAAAAACGGATGACTCTACAACCATGTGGCTACAGGAGTTGGAAGGTGCCGCAGCAACAGTTGTTATGAGGCTTTCTTTCATTCAAAGGCACAGCACGGGACTGTTTTCCCATAATCAATTCCCAGACCAATCCGTCCACGCAGCAGCCCTACTCTTTTCAAAACAGAGGAGTCAGCTTCTCCAGAAAGTTGAAACCCACCTGTTGTCTTCAGCTACAAAATACCCTACTTCCATTTTCATACATCACCTCAAAAATCTACAAGCAGTTTGAGCATACTTATCCTCCTGAAACACGGAGGAGGGGGGGGACGGGGGGGGAACAGACAGACACGGAAATCCATCACTTTCCTAGCTTCTTTTTATTAGAAATATTTTAGAGAATCTCAAGATTACCACATAAAGAGAGGATGAGCTGCCAAACAATCAAGTCCTAGCATATTGAGAAGACAAACTTGCACTCATAACTCACCCCATCAAGCTTTTGGTTCCATGTTCAAGTCAGTTTCATGTCAAGGACATGAGAAACAGAAGGGAGCATTATCTTCTACCTTAGGAAGGGGTGTGGCAGGACTCTAAAGGAGGAGCAAACCCTGATGCTGCCAAAATTTTTTTAAATTAATTTTAATGTGAAGTTGAACTCCCTTTAAGGCAGCCACATACTTGTAATAAGAAAAGTTGATAATTTAGCCGCTTAGCAGCACAATTTCAGTAAACCTGGCACAATCCCTACTCCTGAAGTACAATGACTAGTGCTATGAACTTCAGAAGAAAGCTCCCTCACCAAATAACTGCAGGGATTTTTTCTCTTTTTTTTTTTTTTAATCTGTTTTTGTTTACTTTTAACTGGAGAAGGAGTAGGTGCTGTAGCTGATGGCATTATTCTCTTTATCCGCTTTGGCAAAGAAGACACTAGCATTTCAGTGCCACTTACCCTGTCGCTTTTCATTCCCATTCCTCCCAGCCATACAGACTCCTACTGCTTTCCGCTTGCCTTGTAACTAAGGCCTGTGATGCTCTGTAAATAAGTATTCTGTCTCCCAGCTAATGGTCAGACTCCAAAGCTGACAGACAATTAACCGTCTTTTGGCGGCTCTTGGAACATGTGCCTTTGCCAACGTTTGAACACAATCCATTAAAACCAGCTCTAGCTAAGCACAGATGTTTTCTTGATTGCTTTCTGCAGACACAAGAGGACAATGAAACTGGCTGCCTGTGTGCAAGTACATTTCCCAAACGTCCACTGGCCTCTCTATGTGAACATGAATTTCATATGGGAACAGACATGAATTGCAAAGGTACAATGTATTTGTATTCATTACCCAAAGAAAATTTGGGAAAATAAAAAACAAAACTCACAAATAGAAATATTTTCAAAAGTCTTTAAAATCTTGCTACATTGTTAGTTTATAATTTATTGAACATTAGAAACTTTCAGTACACTGACCTCAAACACATTAGCCCTAGGGAATCTCTTAATATTCATAATAATCCTTATTTCTCATTAAGAAACAGATAAACAATTCAGAACATTTTGATATTACCCTGTCACAGTTGGGAAAAGATTTTTACATTAACTGTTTAAATTTTATGGCACTGTCTGCAGTATTTTCTGCCTTGCTACAACAACAAAATTAAAGGACAGAGGAAAAACGATTCTTTCCAGCAGAACTGAATTCCAGACCACGCTTTAAGGCTCAAATATTATGCACTCATGAAAGGATAATAAAAATCTTTAATAACTACATGGAAGTATGCCCTGAAGAAATGAAATTTAGAAGACATGAATAGGTCATCTAAGGGAATTTCTTCGTGTTTGAAACTAGAGAAATGTTGACAGCTGCAAAGCAGTAGTGACTATGCACATTATCCAATGATGTGTTTACACAAAATACTCAGACAGGCCTGGGAACAAGGGCCAGAAGATGGGACTAAGAAGCCTCAGGATGCACCTTCTCATTTTCTAACACTCTTTCTTTAGCAAGTTAACTTTGCATTCTCAGCTGTGTGGCCTCAAATGTACCCTTATCTCACTCGCCTTGAACCTAGGGCTAGCAGACTCCTTTTAGAAGCTTTTAAGTTCTAAACTACATAACATTTGCAAAACAATTAAGTGCTAAATTGAATGTTGCTTAGATAATATGGGAAGAATGATATACATTCACACGTATTTTTTTACCATTTTTTTTCCCCTCCTTCCAGAGCACAACCCATACAGTTTCAGTGTTTTTCCTTTTTATTTTGAAAAACTACTTAGAAAATGAGGAAGCAAAACCTCTTTTTCCCTAGTAAAATAATATCTTATCATTAGTTACTAGTAAAGGATTCAGCTAAGACTCTGCTCACACTACCCCCACACAATATAGAGCATACAAGTGGGCACGCACAAAACCACTGTTGGAATGACTGCAAATGTGAACAAGACCTGTTTTTTTTTCTCCTGTTGTGTCTGCTCACAGTGATCCACTGCCATGTTCTTGCATAATGACTATAACCAAAATCAATGAGCTTTCCACTTTTTCTTCTATCTTCTGTGATCATTCATATAACCACTAGGCAACACCATCAGTAACAGAACACTCCTGTGCTCCACACACATTAAAGCCTTTTTCAGGTTTACGGAAACCTATCAAATACCTCCACCTGAGAAGACCAACTAACTGATGAACACCAAATTGTTTAAGCAGGATACACAGTTGAAAACCAAGAGGCATGTAAGGATGTTGCACTTGTTCAGATCAAGGGTCCATTTATCTCAGACTCCTGCCTTCAGCAGCGGTCACAAACAGGCCTTGATGTACTTACAGCTTCAGGTGCTTCATTCACTGTCTGGTATTTATTTTAACAAAGCCACGACATATTAGACAGTTTATAAGAATTCAGTCTATTTTCTGGGTCTGACCACAACATGGGAGATGCTTTATAAAACACAAATGTGCAGCATCCATCAACTTCAGTCATATACAATCTCTCCTAGGCCTTGGTGGCCATACAAGAGCCTCGACACAAATATCTTACATGCAGCTCAGGTGTGGTGTAGGACACTTCTGCTCTTACTGCAGGCCTCAGCAGTCACAAGTGCTGGTGCCAAGGAAACCCACTCCATTTAATTTAATTTCCCAGAAACAAGTGCTATTTATGAGAAGTTTCTCTTCCTAGAATAAAGGAAATTTATTATAGGAATGGAGGCCAAATCCAATAAGACCTTGCTATGCAGATCTTCCATCATGGTTCAATGTACCATGGAGTAATCAGTAGTATTTCCATCTTGCAGGATTTTATACATGAATTGATAAAAGGTTTTACTTCTTTTCAGACAGCAAAGAAGATATCAGTCAGGAAACTTATTCAAAGAAAGTTTATAGTTTGAAATTAGTTTTCCTGGCAGTTATTGGTAACAGAGACTCCAACAGCTTGCTAGTTAAAATGTAATTTAAGTAGTATTCATATTTAAACACCAGCACTACTAATTTTGAATGCACATATTGACAAATATCAGCAAATAACTCACTATTGCAGAGAAGTTAATAATGCAGCATTAAGAACAGGTGTGTTGGTTCTAAAGGGTTCTCATAGCATAGAAAGCAAAAGCTTCAACTAAAAAGAAAAGGCATGTTTTGAAATGCAGAACACTATTGCATGTGAGGTTCATAAGGGAATCAAATGAATGGATACAGCTCATTGAATCAATAGAGTTCATCAGTGGATTTGTCAGAGTATATTCTCACATATCATTAAAAGGCATTTGCAAATGTATCCAACAGAGCAAAAAATTATTTGCTTTTCCACTAATTCTTCAGATTTGTCCTGCTACATTTGGCAAACAATGAAATTCAAACAAAGTTCTGTCTTCACATACCATATTCATTTACATTCACGTTTGGCCAGGGTGCCATAAAAATCAGGTTACAAGCTTAACCAGTTATGCACCTGAACATTTAGAATGATCAGCATTTTATCATCATGTATTTCATTTTTAACTTGAAATCAGTTCCATTTTTCAGTGGCAAACTTGGAATATTTTTTTAAAAGGAAGCACTTCTAACTAATTTCTTTTAAAGCATATAAACATGGCATATAACCAAACAATATTCAATTTACAGCAGGCTTAGTGCCAAGCCTTCCTGACAGGTATGATAAGGATGGTTGTCTCTTTTTGGCCAGAAGGCTGTTAGAAGATAGAAACAAAGAGAAAACTGGAATTAGTTGCAGGGAGAAAAAGCAGACTAGTGGTATGGTGCACTTGGAAAACTGCATGCTTGTACAATTAGTATCCCAGGGAAGCCAGAGGCTGTGAGAGGATGCAGTATGTTCTGGAGAGAAAAATGCACAGACCTACACAGGCAGAGGCTCCTTGGAGATGACCAGCATGTAGAAGTCAATAGCTTCAGACTCTTACAGGGGTAAAGTCCAAATGAACTGTAATATAAAGCTTTTCTTCATTTCACCCAGTGATTAGAAAATGCTTTAGCATTTCTGGAAGAAGGAAATTCAAACCTGAGTGCAACATAAGTAATAATAAAATATATATGTCCTTTGAAGACAACACTCTTTCTCTTCTGCTTTCCACCCAATATCTCCGTAGCCATACATAAAAAAATAAAGGTTTTTTTTAAAAAAATAAGCTGAAAAGCCTGGTAAAGTGATTTAGCACAGCCAATCTGCCTGTGTTACTATGAGTGCATAGAATTTGTTATCAGAAATAGTCACTTTTCCCCTAATCTTCACTGATTCCTAAGGCTTTCTACATGGCCACATCAAAGAATATCAACACTTAAAGACATTTGTATGATAATATTAATTCACACACAATTCACACCATCTTTTGATCAGGATTACTTTGATTATTAAAGACAAGATGGTTTATATTAAATTTTTCACACTCTCAACATCATACTGTGTAATTGTTTGCTCACCTAATTGCCATGAAAATCACATCAGCTGGAAATAGCACTGGTAAAAATATCTTAAATCTGATTTAAAAAAAAAATCAGTGTTCCTATAGAGTAAGGCTGAAAGTAGATATACATTCATAAATAATTCCAATTATGACACTAATGACATAAAATGCTATGGATTTCTCCTGGCATGTGCCAAGCTGTTAGATTACAGCAAATGGCCTACAGACACTACAACGTCCTAAAACACTATTCTTACAAACTAGAGCTTCACCATATTTTTTAGGATATTAGTCAACATATCTTTAGGATATGGTTCATCATATGTTTTGTGTGCAGGTGAAGCACTGCAACCTAGTGAACGCAGCATAGGACCAGGACTTAAGTTATGGTTTCATTTCTGTTCTTTGATGCATTTGATAAGCGACCTTACAAAAAGTCTTTACAATCACTTTGCACCCTGGGGACAGTGATATTACCTCTGTTATAAATGACTTTGAGATCAACTGACTGAGAAGTGCTCAAAAATTACAATTGTGAGAGACGTGGCACCAGCAATGGGCAGATTTTGTAGTGCCAGGATGGCACACTGTCAAGGTACATCATGACCAAGTGTGACCTTCTGGCTGGAGGCAGAGTGGGAATAGAGAGCCTCTGTTGTCCCATCTGGTTCACAGGATGCTGTAACTATGCTTGTAGGGTCTCCACAGAAAATTAAGCAAGAATAAGGTGCTCTTCCAATCTACAACTGTACCATTTTCCTACTCTGCACACACATGTTCTCATATTCTAGGAGCACAGGGAAAATGGCCTGAAGAAAAGCTTTTGGTTTCTGAGTGTTCACATTCCTGCATGCAGACTTCCGAGATTCATGGACTTAGAAGGCTCAGGTTCTGGACACTCACTCTGCAGACCTGGCCCTCAGTCAGTGCTGGCTGTGGATGCCACTGACCCCAGCTAGGCCTGTAAAAGATTGTCTGTCAACAGGCTAACCCTCATTCACTGTCAGAGATGGACAACACCTCTCTCACAATGCCACAGCCAGCTGGCATCTCAAAGGGCACCCACCAAAGCCACCATGTTCTGTGTGAAGCAAAACCAAGGTTACTGCAGGGTATTCACACCAGTGTAAAATCCTAATGAACCAAACCTCTGCAATACAACTCAAACTCACAGATTTCAAGTCTTACCTCAATAGAAAGCATATAGGCAAATACAATCACAGATCCACTTTAGTATGCCCACATTAAAAGCACCAGTAACACCCAGCAGCTTCACCAGTTACAGTGCATCAAGGAAAGGCAAACAGCTGGCAGATGGTCCACCATGAGGTCTTGCTCTGAATCAGGAGCTGACTTCCTTTGCTGTGGCAAGCATTTGGCACCACTAGAGAACAATCCAAGCGATTGTATAAAAAGTGCCAACAAGATATCCCATCAGAACAGATCAAGCAATGTCATGCGCAGTTCTCAAAGAGCTGGAGCACATCGCATCCCACAGAAAGGGGGACGGGACACCCATCCTGTCACCTCCCAGCACCATGTGCAGAAAATTACCTGTCTCTGCAGTCTGACACAATCTGTGGAAGTTCTCCAGAGGCAGAATGGACACACTGTTGTTATTAAACAAATTAGGGAAGAGACATATTTAAGACTCTTCTCTAATTTTTCCTCTGAAAATCCATAATAAACTAGCAAAGGATTAAGATTTAGTGATTAGCACCTAAATAATAACAAGTAATTATTTTTTGAGCCAAACAAGGATAGAGTATCCTAGGTAATTTATAGTGGGTAATTAAGGTAATGAATGCTTAAGAGTCTATCAAATAAATAGTCCCTAAAAGTGTCATTTTAACAGGGGCATGATTATAGGCAGCACTAAAGAGGACTGAAACAGATACAATGTACCTGTTTCAGACGTGTTTAGAAAAGACATAAATCTCATCACTTAAGCTGTCATCTAAAGTCATCGTTGAACAGGGCCTGTTCCTCTAAGCTTGCTTACATGGGCAAATCTACCATCAAATTAACTGGTATAGGTATACCAGAATCACCACCTGTGTGAACACTTATTTTAGATGCTTTTTGTTTGGCTTGTCTTGCACCAATTGGTACATGATATAATTGGATGAAAAACGGGCTCCTGTAGTGTTTCTCCCCATGGACAGGTGAGCAGATGGAGGGATCCCAGTAAAAGAGTTCATCTAATTTGCTATCCCTTTTGGGATACAAAAGTAATATTCTACCTTTCAGTACAGTGACAGGAAAACAGTGCAAGCATGGACTAATGTTTCCAGTACTGCACTTCAGCAGGATAATAAAACAGGTAAAAGCTATTCAAAAAATGTGTCCTGCCACAGAGCTGTTGTGTACTGAATCTAGCACTGAATCATCACAGTTTTATTTCTTGTGTCCTCCAGATAGGTAGGAGTTGCTTAAGCAGCACTCTTTAATGCTCTAACATCCACCATGGGCAGCAACTCATCCTTCTGAATCCATTTGGGTGCCTTGGCCAGAGAAATGAAGCTGCAGTAATGGTGAGCTCTTGTTGACCAGCTCAGTGAGCCCAAATATTATTATGTTTTATAGCTCTCCTCAGCCAAATTATGGCCATTTCTTAGCACATCTTGAAAAGGGGATGACTCTTCCTCAACACAGAGTGAAGGGAAAACACAGCTACAGTGGATTAAGGAGTCAATGTACATGGCCAGGACCCATCCTTGCACCTGGGGCAAGGATAGGCATGTCTCCAAGTCACTATGGTCTGGGAACAGCATGGGTCACATCACCTAGCTCAGTAATATAACAATGATCAATAATCTGGGCTTTGCAAAGATGCAGTATGTCCCCCTGTGGTAGGACTGTATGTATAAGTTTGAAAGTGATAGCATTTGGAGTTGGCAAGTTGTTGGATTTAATATATTCCTCCTGCTAAATTATATTATAAAGTTGAAAGGACGGACTACATTGAAATTTCCTTAATGAAAAGCTAACTGCTCCTAATATGACCTGCTTCACCAGGAGAGTCTTATGTCCTGATTAATGAGAAAGCATTACTCTCATTGGTTTTCAGAGGTAAGATAAACCTTTAATATTTAATGAAATGTCTAACAAATATTAGAAGAAAACTCTAAGAAGCAACAGAATATCCACTTGCATGACCAACTAACCAGTTTGGATAGGTTGCCCCACACTAGCAACAGCCTTACAAAATGAGGGAGAAGGGGTTTACATTGTTCAGAAACCAATCTTTGGGTTAACTGCAGGTTTATGCAGTTTTGTTTCACTTCTTCATTCATCTTCGTGCCTCAGTTTTATATGACCTCTTGGTATGATGAGTCTGGTCATGACTGATGGTTTGGAAGGTTTCATATATGGACTTTCATCTCTGCTTTAATAAAATGCCGAGTTTGATGGAAAATTAATTCACTAAGCCCCTTCGATCCTTCCTCAAAGACAACATAATTCTGGGTTTTTTATTACATTTTGTTGACTGATCAGAAAACTGGTGCTCCTCACAAAATTTCTCCCTATGTTTGCACTCTTCTGTGTTTGTAAGGGTCTGGTTCAAAATTTTGCATGCCTGTTTGAAAGCATAATAAAGTCTGTGATTATCTATTTCTTCCAGGCAGTTCACAAGTGTTGATGAATCCTTACTATTACTTCCCATAGAAATACAGGAGAAAATAATTCTGTTATCTTAGAAAATACCTTACTTTTTCTCACATAAGCACAAGCTATAATACTCGAAGTAATTTATTTCTGTGAAAAAAATCATATGCTAGGAAAATGATTTAATACGCTAAACAATTAATCACTACGACAACCCTACAAATATTCTTTCCTAACTGGTAATTAATATATTGCTGAATATTTTTCAATTTGTTTCTGGAAACAGTATTGCAGGCTCCACTATTTGCAGTCAGTAGCAGCACTATCCTTCAAGTGTTCATCTCAACACAACCAGTGGAAATGTACTTTCTGCTCTCTTTCTCTCCTTGCCGTGCACTACACTGTGTAGCACTTGCCATTCCACTCACCGTGAGTTTGAATCCCAGCACTTTCTGGTCAGGTGCTAAAATCCTCAGGTCAAATCAAAGGTGAAGGTGGCAAACATAAGTCATCTTAAGAAAAAAATGGGGGTATTTTATTTTCGTCTTTGAAGGAAAGTATAAAGTAGCCTAAAGTAGGAAATATTCCTGTAATTTGATGTTAGGATTTACATAAAGTGACTGTAGTTTTGGCAGAACAATAAGATAAAATGAACCATGTAAGAAAGCTCCGCTTAGGTTAAATGGCTCTAATCCAATAGGAGCAAGAAGAAACCAGCAGATTGCATTTGGGAAAGAAAGCATGAGCATTCATCTGACAGTGAGATTTCAACAACTTCATCATGAATTGTCCAAGTGTTAAATGTTAGCTGTTTTTGCAGCAAAGTGTGGAAAGTGTTCCTTAGTTAAACAGCAGATTTTTTTGTTTCTTCATTTAATAACAAATAAATTATGAGGAAGCTTTTGTTTTTCATCATCTTGAGAATTGTATCACTGTTTTGCTGGAAATAAGAGCAGTTGGCATTTTCTTCATGCCAGCATATGCATGTGAGTTGAATTGTCTCAATTGCAAGCAATAACAAGATAGTCCTTGTGCCAGAAAGCAATTACTTACTGCACTGCAGCAAGGTTAATCTTGCAGGTGGAAGCCCCTATCCCACAGACACGTGGTAGCCGCATCTTCAGCACTAAAGTGGACTCTAGGGTAATTGCTTAGTCACTTTAAGAAGTAGAGAACTGCCCTCTGGAAATACACCACCTAATTTTATTAAAAAGAACCATCTTTCTAACCATATGGAGAAAACATAGAAATAAAAGGTGCAACCAGAAGACTATAAATGGATTTTCCTAATGTTCAAAAGGATTTAAGCGCTAAGGCGACTTGCCACTCTCATACAAATGACTTTTTGGCAGCTTTTTCTGTCTATTAGAGACTCCAAAATCTGCTGTGAATTGGGATTTACAAGACAGGCACAAAACTAACTTTTCCTAGAAGGTCAAAACCTATTGAAGTACTAGTGGAAACCATTGCAAACGCTCTCAGTGATGAGGCAGGAAACTCCAAGTCCTGCAGGAAACATTGTACCCTCAAAGCAGCAGGCATAGTGAGGGGGGCAGTAGAAGCCTTAAAAAAACACTTCTGTTTTCACTAAGAGAGTACCAAAAGTTGATAAACTGTCCAATTAACTATGAGGATGAAAGCTTTTGTTCTGAAGCCTGCTAGCAAGAAGCCCTCCATAACTACACACAAACGTACAATGTATCATCAAATGTATGGATGTATCACCTTCTACCTCTTTAGCAATGATGTCATTCAGGTTACATAAACATGCTAGGCACACTGAATTTCACATCACTGGTGCTGCTTGAAGCACGTCATAACATTTTCCAGTCAAATATATACGATCCTCCAACTAATATACATATATCTTGACTATGCAGTTAATGAGATGCAGTTATTCACAGCTGATAAGACTCTTGTTCTAAAACCCTTTACATGAAAGCAAGAAAAACTTGAGTTATAGGGAGACTTTTCCCTTTCATCAGTACTGTCACTTATAATTCCAACATCATGTAAGAAACAGGAGAAATTGGCTCTGATCTGGCTAAAGGTTAATAAATGCAGTGGTTCAGGGAACTAGAGCAGAAGAATACTAATGGCTCCTGCACCTGGAACGCAGCTTCCCTCTTCATCCTAATTAGCTTCTCCCACATCAGTGCATTTTCAGCGCATTTGTGACCAATGCATTTATGAAATAATGCAAGTCTTTGGCTTCAGTAAGTCAAGTTCAAGTCAAACAGAAGAAACAGGGTGTTAACAAAAGACTGACCCTGTTATCACTACTTAGATAGCATAAAATAATATTGACAGTTCTTCTGCTCCTCCATCCCCACTTTGTTTTTTTTTTTTTTTTAAAAAAAAAAAAAAGAGGTATTTTTCTCTGGACTAATTCACAAATCCATTTGTTTATTTCCCTATGTTAATATTTTTAGATTTCTCTGTAAATATTCTTACTTCTTCTCATGCACCAACAGGTGACAAAAGATTTGCAGAAATGCTATATTTCTTGTGAAACCATATTCTCAACAAAATGTGAAAAAACTAAACTCAATCAAAATACTACAGCAAGAGATTTCCTGGCATTGAAGTGGTCAGGAATACACACATTAAATTAAATGTCTAAGGGCAAAGGCAAGGGAGAGACTTGAGGAGTGATGAACCGCTCATCTCTCACAGTGCTGTCAGCAAGTGCAACAAATTACGTGCAAGACATGCACAGGATGAAACACGGCTCCTTCTCCCTGTCAAAGTGTCCTCCCCTGCGGTGGCCTGGGGTCGCTGTCATGCAGCACCACGGAGCTGACAGTCGGCCATTGCATCCCTTGCAGCCGTGAGATGAATGATCTCTCCCAGACTCTGCTCACAAATTGTCACTTAATCAGCCACCTGCTTTTTGTCAAGTTAGTACCTCAGCAGAGAGTGGCAAAGTAAACTGGTCAGAGAAGTTCAGACAATGTTTTCATCATGAGGTGTGCCACATAATTTCTTAATTCTCATTTTGGGTCTTTAGCTCTATAAATGACTCCCTGGAGCAGGAGTGCAAATCCAGCTCTCCTGGCTGACCACCAGGTTTTGGAGACATGGCCTCCACCACTGGCTGAATAGTTTGTGATTGGTGGCACATGTTCAGGAGGAGAGACACTGCTGGTATAACCAAAAGAGGTTAAGGGTATAAATGGCACATTAAATTAGGTATCAGAGGGAAAGCCAGTGGAGAGAATCTAGGTTTGGTAAACTGCTTTTCTCTGAGCACTGTCAAAGTGCATGAGATGATGCCCTTCAAACCAGGAAACCCTGAGAGGCAGGAGACCTCCCTCCCCGCTCGCTGGGGCTGCCTTGCACCAGGCAGTGACCTGACCACAGTGGGGCTATGGCCAAGGCTGAGGCATCACCCTCCAGCCCTCCAAACCCCCATAAAATGCCTGCACTATAAGTAGGACTGTTGTTTTCTTGATGTGCTTTTTTTTTCCAGGACAGGGAACCCATTCATTCAGCAATGGAAAGGGGATTTATTTTTGTAGACAAGATGCAGAGAGCATCGGCTGCTGCCAGAAGGAAATCATATGGAGAAAACCCACAGCAGCAGCTGGTGCAGCTGCCAGCATTCCCCGTCTGCTCACCACTTGGACCAAAGTCTCTCTTCAGGACTGAGGATCTGCCTCCTCTTGTGAAGAGTGCTTCTGCCAGCACAGCAAGCCGATTCCAGAGGCAGAGGTACATAAAGCAGCAATTCAGTGAATCCCAGGCATCTTTTCTAACTCTAACACCAGGGCAGGATATCTGAGAGTGGCTGAGGGAAATGCAGACCTTCAGCCAGTTCCCAGACATGAGCATGAATCTACTGAGCAAACAAATATTTACCTCTACAGTAATTGATTCCATGTTGCAGTTCTATATAAACCAGCAACTGTGGGTAGGGGCTACTTCAGGAGGAACTTCTGACTCTTGTGAGCATGTAATAGGTATTCTTGCCCTCCAAATGGTTTTGTTAACCCTCTGGAAGGGTTTATTTTGGTAAAGTGTGAGACATGAAACTTTACATACCTGGTGTTCCTGTGGCATTTGGCCAGGTATTTTCAAAGGGTTGCAAGCTTGTGGCCAGTGCTATGTAGAACCAAGCTTTACCAGTGACTTAGATCACATCCTAAAACAATGACAAACCCTTGGCAGCATGCAGATGTGTTTCAAACATGCACTAAATATATTTTCCTTTACTTCTTGACTGAAAAAACCCTAACACCTCCTGTCTCTATTTACCTGATGATGTCAGCTTGTGACCTGCCCCATACAGCAGCTGGTTTCTGCCATCTCTGTACCTGAGGTCCTCAGTTGTTGTTCCTCTCTACCTTCTTCCAGGCACATGGTGAGATACAACCATACACAAAAGTTTACTCCTTGCTATGAAATTAGTCACTGCTGCCCTTGACACAGATTCTTCCCTGCATCATAATGTTTAATACCAAGGAAAGATTAATTAAATTTTGTGGAACTATGGCTCAGGTAGCTCATTAGGGACTTGGTTGCTTCTTTTATTTAAGTTTTCATTAGTTCACATTAAGTTACATTACATGTTGTAGACACTTTCCCCTTCTTGCACTCAGCAGATCAAGTTAGACACTTCTAGGGTTGTAAACAATGCAAGGTAATTAGCCCAAGTAACACTTGCTGCCTCCGGGAGCGATTTTTTTTGTGGTGTACCTCCTGCCAAAGGAAACCAGCAGCCCCATGAGCTCTGAGGAGGAGGGCCAGGCTGTGAAATTCCTCTTGGAGGCACATATTCACTCTACAGAGTCAGTACAACATGCATCCCTCTGAGTGAGAAATCCACCTCTCCCATTGTGGGAGGTGGTGAAAATTACACATACCGCAACTTACATGTTTTAGAAGCCACAAACTCTGGAGACACTTTCATGCAGCTGGATGCAGTTACCAGCATTTGGGCTCTGTGTAATACCACAGTGTCTTTCAGGCTGAGAAAAAATGAGGACCTAGTGCTTCTGGCTGTGCCTCCCCCAAGGCCACCTGATGGGGACACCCCTCACTGCGGCAAAGAAACTCTCTTGCCTGACCTACTGCTTGGGCTCCTCTGGCACACACGTGTGTGCTGCTGAGCAGGCACCTGAGCAACTGTAACTGACTGGGCTGAGAAATAGCTGAGGAAGAAGTTAATGTAGAGAAATACTTCTTTTTTATCCTGAGTACAGTCCACCTGGTTCATGCCAGAGTGCTTCTGCACATGGGCAGGTCAAACAGAAAATCTCCTCAGTCAAAATATGGCAGAAATACAACTGTTCAGTCATGAATGTGACAAACCTGCCATGTTGCTCTTACAAACTTGGTTGAATGTCTTGCTTTTCCCACAACTTGAGGTCTTGATGGCAGACACATTTTCCATCTGACAGCCACAGTCCCAGACATGGCCCTTTGCACAAACAGCTCTCCACCTTGCAAGTTCAGGGTGAACCAGGAAAGGAAAAAGCCTGGCTAAAAGAAATAAGCAGTTTTATATAGTTTTTTTTTTCCTTTGTGAAGACCATCACCTGTACACCCAGTTCTCTGATGGCCTGCACAAGTGTTTGTGCCAGAAGACCAGGAGCTGAACTTTCCCAGATCACAGGGGAGCCTCTTCTCATGCTGCTGCTCCTCATCAGGGTCTCCTGAACTCATGCTGCAGTTCCCCAGGGTCTAACCATACATTGTCTACCCTAGTTTTTTCAATTTCTCTAAATGCTATCCTCTCAGTTTCTCCCATATCTTCTGTTTTGGACATGATGACCTACTACAGGGGTATATGACTCCTTCTCTCTTCAGATACTTCATCCATCTCTTCCCATGCACTCAGGCCAGCCTCCCCAAGCTGGTCCCATCAGTTCTTGTCATCGCCAACTGGACAACTTGAAAAATGTGGTTTGAGTCCCTGCACTTTCTGGAAGGTTTCAGCTGAGCAGGCCGGACCATAGGGCAAGTGTTGGAAAGAAGGATCAAAATGAGTGCTTTGGTTAAGCAGGAATTTCTATCAACTTGCGTTTTAGTGGATGGGTTTATGTTATCTAAAATAATGGAGCAGATGGTTTTCAATATGAGAAATCTATGAAATCTACCTGGTGATTTGCAGGGAGCACAGATGAATGGAGAGTAAGAAACATTATTTAGAAAAGCAAAAAAAGAGTCCGTAATGCCAGAGAACAATGGAGGAATGTTTCCAGGATGGGGTGTTAATGAAGAGTTGCTATGAAAAATTATTAAAAGCTGGTAGAAAATACAGGCTGTGCAAAACTGATGTTATCAGGTTCAATTTCATTTTAGTCATTCAAGGTACTCAATCAGAGTTACTATAACAACCAGTCAATGGTCTCAATGGTTTTCCCTGTCTGCATGTTTATTCAGTTTTTTCAGATTAAGTCAAGAATAGCGAGCAGCTCATGTTAAAATACAAAAATACAAGGTTATGAGCACATTTTTTATAGGTTATAAAAACTGTGTTTGCCAGTCTTTCCATTGTCACGTTGCAAAGGAAAAAAATTAGAAAGCGTAAATCCATTTGCAGCTGCACTTTTTTCCAAAAGTAACCATGTGGGAAAATACAGGACTTTAAAACATCTGCTACATGGTACACTCAACAGATAAGACATCCACACTGGGGAAAACACATTTTCAAAGTTTTTCAACCTGACACAGAAGTCAATGGAGTCAACGGCATCCTTGGTACCTGCCTGAGCAATACACGCACTTTAGCTTTTTTCTTACACTGCACACCCCAGCTGAACACAAAATCTGACAAGGCCTTTCATACCCACCACTTACAACCTACCCTGGCACTGTCTGAACTGGAAGATTTTGTTCTCTGTGCAACTTGTCCTATTTTTTTTTCAGGATCTGAATTTAGTGTTAGAAGAAAGAAAGTAGTTCATTGCTCACAGCTTAACTGAAGTATTTCTGCATCGGTACCTGCGTAGACAGTTTCTCTCAGAAGTATGAAAGGACATAACATCAAGGATGGCTGAATAAAAACCCATCCCTATGATGCTCCACCACAACTAGGACAAACCTGATGCCAACAAGAAAACCACAGGTGAGAGCATGAGTCCCATTGCACGAGGCTGAAATTTAGTATCACATCACCTATGCACAAACCCTGAGGTGGTCCTGCCAACCCCACCTGCTGTTTTTCACCAGGGCCTCATTTCATTAGTTATTGTTGGAGATTTAACATAGAAGAAATACATATTTGAAGGTGGGTGCCAATGTTTTCAAATTATTTAAAGGTCCATGACCTACCTGAAGACAATGTTGCCAGAGTCCACTGCATACATATGGCTCCTAAAAACTTACCATGCTGTCTCTGTCTGTCAGGATACATCAGTCTGTATTCCCAGGAGGAGGTAAAGTATCACAGGAGAAAGGTTAATGGGGAAAATGAAAAAAAAAAAAAAAAAAAAAGAAAGAAAAATTAAGTGTTATTAATTCTAAAAAACTTGGTTCTTCAAAAGAAAAACACTTAATTTCATTGAGAGCTAAACTTCTTGATGACTAAGAAATTTGCCACGTGTCTTTTTCTTCCCCTCTATACATCTGAGGACAGCAAGGTGCCATGTATTGAAACAACTTAGGCCTGATTATATTTTACTTGAAATTATTTTTCACAGAGCTGGGAAGTTTGAAGAGAATTTCCACAAGTAGTTAGACTGCACTAAACCAGCTTCATTAATGTAATAAAACTTCAAAGTAGAGAATTTATTCTACCTGTAGCAATCAAAATGTAAATAAATACAATAATTCAAATAAATAATACAAATATTTGGGGGCATTATATCACTTTTGGGAGCTGTAACACACCGGCACATCAGGGAATGGAAAACTGGCTCATTCACACTCTGGAAATTCATCTGAATCAGACGGCAGCACTATTGAATTAGACGGTACGTAGCAGGATGGCACTACACCTCCCACTATTCAGACCCTAAATCAGTACTGCTGTTGTATAACATGTTCTGCAGCACCTCTTATTCAAAATACAAAAATTTTATTCAGCAGTTGGAAGCATTGATCAGTGTAAGGAGGGCTTTCTTCTGCTAGCTGTATGGGCTGAATGCTATTTTCCTTATTTAACAGAGAAAGTTGAGAGGGCCACTATCGGGTTAGATGCTATACTATGAGCAGCTGCTGTGTAGCTGCTCCATCCTGTCTCCAACACTGTCATGCTCTGACCACTTCTCTTTCTGCACTGGGAAACAAGTTTCAGTAGCAAATACAACTTCTTACTCACAATTTCAGTACTCCTGAATCAGGGTTTCTGCTGGGGATTCTTTTTTTTTCTTTGAAACAGCCATTTAATACTTTATTTTCTGTCAGTGGATGGACGGTTTGCGTCAACCTGTTGAGCTACCCAGTGACACTCGTTCCTCCTGTCTGTTCCTCCTCTCACCTGTCTGTTCAACGATGGGCTCCATGAAAAGATGCATTGTGGGTTTTGGCACAGGTGGTGCAGGGAAGGCAATTAAAAGACATCACAATATTAAAATAGGACTGTCACCATCTTACATCCACAGAGAGGTTTTCAGTTTGATTGGTGGACCATTAAAACGCAGGCCCTTAATGAAGATGTAACTCTGGCACAAAGATGGTTTTTGGAATATGAATCAACTGTTCTGATTAAATCTCTGAAACCACTATTACAGGACTTTTTATAACCTCTCTCATAAAAAAAAATTTGGATCCCTCTTGTTATAGTTAGCTCAAATTCTCTCATTAAGTCCTCTTTTATGCTCATTTTTCTCATGCTGAAGCTATTAAGAAGAAACAAAGTTGTTTCCTCCAAAGGGCTTTTCCTTTGTGCCCTTGTAAGGAGGACAGAGCAATAATGTTCAGGACAGCTGCTCTGCACTGTACACAGCCAACCAGCCAGCAAAAACAGTGAAAAATGAAGCCAAAAAAGGAAACATTTTCATATTCATGGGTCCCTGAGGACACTTCAATGAGTTCACAGGGCTCTAATAAACACCAAATGTCGCAAGCATGGTCCACTGAAAATATCATGTGGAAAAGTCTTTAAACAAAAATGATCTAACAACATAACTTATACAAGGTTAAAGGAAAATGAAGTTTCTGTGTAAGATCAGGACAAACAGTCCAACAAAGTTCAAAAAGACTAGTGTTCTCCATGTGTTGCTGTTAATTTCAGGTCTGCAGCTTTAAAAACGGTACTTCCTCCATCTGCTCACACTGCAAACATGTCTCCTCGGTATGAAGAGCAACATGGTGTCGGTCCTGTCGAGGATTTGCAGTTTGTCTTGCAGGTAGTTGTGGAATGACACCAATTTGGAGGCTTATCTTTGTTGTTATATGGCTCCAGATATGTGCTCTGCTTTGTCACAACTCTCTGTACATTGGGCTTCTGCTGACCAATGGTCAGATACAGTGAAGTTATGCCAATAGCCTTCAAGGTAGGAGAAAAATTAGTAATTGGGTATTTTTAACTATTTTATAGCTGGAAAGGCATTTGGCCTCTGCTAAGACTTTAGTGTCTACTTCATATAATAAAATGGAAAGAGACAGTAACTCCAGCAAAGATCTTGCTTGCAAACTGAAGAGATGGAGGAAAACCAAAGAGGTGAAGTGACTCACAAGATCCCATGACATGGCAATGACAGGACAGGCATTAGAAACCAATCTTTGTGATTCCCAGTCTGGCAATCTGTTTTGCTCCCAACCATAAATGAAGCAGGACTTTCATAAAATCCTACAGTCAAGAAGGCACAAGATTCTATATCTTCATCCCAGACCTACTAGCAGCATACAGACCAGACAGCTGTCCCTGGCACCTGGCATTCTCAGGGTCTGTTCAGCACACATAGGCAAAGTTCCTCTGGCCTTACTGACCACTGAGCCATCTGTCCCCCTAAAAATCATTCATATAATTGCTGCTAAAATCAGCAAATAAGGGTCTGTACTGGAAGCATTGCATTTACATTAGAGAGGATTTGAGAAGCTGTTTCTTTAAAATATGCACACACACGCACAAGCATGGGCGCACACACACACAGTCACTAAAATATGGGCAGTCCTGACTTAGTTTCAATAACAATCACATTTCTAGACTGCTCAAGCCCTGCAGTGCCTGGTAAAGACTAAGAATCCGGGACCATGTTTTCCCCAGGTTACACCAGTATGATGAAGCCAGTGGGAACACTTTGCAATTAGGAGGATCGAAGGGTTCCCAGGTCGTAATTGGTCTTTGTGCACATCAGCGCAGCCGTTCGTGCACGGGCTGCCGAGCCAGAGTTACTCTGCATGCTCACTGGGGTAATAGACTGCAGTTGACTCTGAGTTAATCTGTATTTAATTCATTATGGGTTGCCCATGTGTAAATAACTACATCTCAACTTCCTATTTAAAACCATGGGATTTTGTTGTTACAGCACTGAGGCAAATATGGTAGCAGTAGACCACAGGCAGCAAGAGGGTACAAGCATCATGCTGCAGATAACCTCACATCCTACTTTCCCTCTCAGCCTCAGGAAAAAGAAATGTTTCCGCAGAAGTATGCAGAACCAGCTGGGGAATACACTGATGTGAGCAATGAGCTGGCATCTCTGGTTCATATACACTCCAATCTACCCACCCACTCCTCTGAGAAATATGTAAAAATACCACGATCAAATAGGGCTACTTTCACCATTGACTCAATTTCACCCTATAAGACTGGTTCTGCTACCTGCATACAGCTCCCTAAAGAAGTAAACCTATGATTTTTTTAGAGTGCAGTGTGAAAGAACTGAAAACGTGTGCCATTTTCTCAAGGCATCAATATTTAATACCTTTCTTGATAACCTAAACTCATTCTCTGACTTCAAAGCATTTAATGGTCTAACCCAGTACATCACATTACATAATCAAGACTTTTTTTTTTTAATGCTGAACATTAACTCAGAAAGTCCTCAGCACATGGAACGAAATACCACAACACGTAGGCATTCAGGTCACTGAAGTATGTAAACCTATCCGACGTCCCTTAAAACACACAACTCCTAGCCCAAGCCCTGGTCTGTAGATGACCTGCCATTTCTTTGCTATTCCAAGCCATACTGATTTGAAGGAGATCTAAAATGACCTATCAGACTCAAATATTAAGGAAAAAAATATGTTAGTGTTTAGAAATGCCAGAAAATAAATACAAACAAGGAGAAATAATTTAAGCTATCCAAATGTTTTGAGTGCAAAAATAACATCTGGAAAAAAAAGGTTATGGATGTCATTATGCTCTGAATACTGAAATCATCTTCTCATTGCAGAGTAGCAGTGCAGAAATAATCAAAATGTTAGTTTTTATAGAGACAGAAATAGAAAAGAACATGGTGATTACAATGCTTTTAACTAACACATGGAAATGTGCTGACCATGCAGGTCGGTTCAAGGTGCAGCTCACACTTCCATGATGTTCTATCAGGGACAGAAATGGAGAAAACTGTTAGGAGTAGACAGAGGGAATGGGAAATAAGAAGGAAGGTGATAATATCAGAGCTGTTTAGTTCAGAGAAGAGATATGTGAAAGCAAACAGAAGTACAAATATAGTTAAGGTCACATTGGGTGCTCCCATTTGCTAAGATAATAGTGCATCCCTGGAAAGGAACAGCAGTGGATTTAAAGCTGAGCAGAACAGGACCTGATTATCATTCCAGCATTTCTATTTAGGGTAAAAATCTAAATGGAGTAACAATTTGAAATTTGATTTTTCATTAAAAATAAATTATTTTCTTGGTTGGTTAGGACCTACTATGAACTGTTCTTGCAGGTGAGGGGCATATTCGAAGAGATTTATGCCATTTTTTTGCAGGATGTTTAGAGTTGTCTAGAGTTGTCTAGCCCTGTTTGAAAGTTTCTCCCACAGCAAAAACCCTCAGCATCCTCCCCACCCCTATTTTTAAATATAAGCTCTTCACACACATTTACATATAAAATAAAAAGGGTAAAAGGAATTAACATGCACTTCAGTTTTCAAAGCCCATATTAGGAAACACTCACTGTGGCCAAATCAATGCAACAGCAGTTTTGTTCTTAGAGGAAAATCAAAGTTATTCTAGTCATCCTCATTCCTACTACTTTTATCCTCTCCAAGGTACACAAATGGTTCTTCTTTTATAACTACAGTAAAAGAGCTCGGAGGCATTTCAGCTGCAGGAGATTTACACAATTTGCCATATTTCTCTTGCTGGGAAAGAGGAGGGTAAAATCAGCATCGTGATACTGTGATACCACATAGAAGCTGTTTCTTCATTTGGCAAACCGCTCAACTGACAAAACTATCCCATCTCAGAAATTGTCCAAGAAACGTCCAAGGTCTCTGTTTTCCCTTGAGCACAGAGAAATGCCTGTTATGGTTCCTACTTGTTTTGCTTTTCCCTGTGCTGCTCACAACCAAGCCTCTGAAATGCCAAACATCATCAGTCCCCAAAGTTAATAACGCTTCTATAATGAGAGGGTCTTAGACTTTCAAACCTAGTTAACTGTGGTTTTACTCTCTAGAGTCCTGGGCTCAGATTTTCTGTTCTTTGTATGTTTCATAGCTCTTTACATACAGTGTAAAATGTTACCAGCCGGACTGCCAGTATGCTGCGTATGTGGTCTCTGAAAATGTTCAGTGATCTCACTGACTGTCACATCTAACTAGCAGGCTAAGGTCCACTCTAAAAAGGGAGAAAGAAACCACCAGACCTTGTGCTTTTGCAGTACAAAGGTGTTTTTAAGGATTATTGCTGTGAAATTACACCTGGAGCTGCATGGAGACCAGTGGAAAATGTCTTTGACCTTGCAGTAACCTTGTGTAAACAATGTTAATCATGACTGGTTTTCTATGTTACTGTCCCCTGTTGCCTACTCCAAGGCTAAGAAACTTCAGTGCATTAAAATAGTTATTGCATCACTAAGGAATGATCATCGCTTAGTTTATAAACATAGAATATTTTTAATAAGCAAGATTTGAGCATACTGATTTAAACAGAATGCAGTCCACCTCTGTAATGATCGTTCTGTGTAAGCTAACTAGTTGCAAATAAATAAATAAATAGACAATAAATTACCCCCACAGAAAGACTTTTGGGGAACTTCTAGAAAGAAAATATGGAAATCAATGCAGAGACCTTCAGTGTGTGGTACTTCCTTTCTTCAGTGGAAAGAAGGACCCAGTTACAACCTGTGCAGTACATTGGGAAACGCCTGCTGAAGCAGACTGCTAAGTGGGAGAAGAATAGCAGTGACAGAGGATCGCACATTAGATCAATAATGCAATTTGTGGAAGCCATGGTTTGGGTTTTGTACTGCAACAAATCTGCAAGAGGAAACTAATGCTGACTGTAAACTGTTGGAAGAAGCAGAGAGACAAGAGGCTAATGTGATCAATGGGAAAACTCACCATGATAAGTAGGGTGGATGGTGTTTCTGTACATAGAGACGAGCAGACTTCATCTGTTGGCCTTAAAACAGGTGGTTTTGCGTCCAAATTACAGGAAGACACTTGCATTCATACCGGGTGAATTGCTCAGTTTGCTATGAATGCTGCTGGCAGTGCTATGCACAATATGTCAGACTTAAAAAGCTTCTGTTTCCCAGTCGTCACTTAAATTTTATTTTTTTTTAGTAAGTAAAGTCTTAGAGGACTGATAGTTGCCATAGACACATCAGCAAAGACTCAAAAGAATGATCTGGGAGAATATGACTATCTGTGAACTAGATCCCGAAGGGAATCAAAGCTGAAGCTGAGATGACTCATAGACACAGACAGAGAAATCGGCTACCCTGGCAGGTAGAGCCAGCCGGAAGACAGGAGTCACAACGGTGTTTCCAGATTGAGTCACAAGGGCTGTGTCCTGCATCATTCATGTCCTACAGAGACTCCTGTTTCTTTTATGTAACTGAAGGACTTGAATTGGGCCTTTGGTGGACATCACTGCAAGTGAACCAAAGCCATTCAGATTACCATGTGTTATTGTGCAGAACCCTTGCATAAAACTAAAGATTCAAGATCAGATAAATATTCTATAACCTGGGCACACTTAATTTTATTTCATTAAATGGGGATGTTTAGATAAAAATAGAGTGGGGTCCCTTTAAAGCAGCTGTCTAGCAGAGGACTAAGCCCAGCAGTCTTTACTCATTAAAAACCCCATTAAGGACAGAATTCCAATTTTATATCTCATAATATTTGTGCAGTCATGTTTATCTTGGGAACAAATAGACGGGACTGTTCTGCTGTGAGACATCTGTGAGTAACCTTTCACCTCCTGTCATTTTTATGTTCAACACAAAACACATTTATCAAAATGATGCTTTGGATTTATATAATGACTTTCATCCCACTGCCTCAAAGAACATTATTCTACTTGCCAAGGGTTGTTTATGCCCATTTTGTGGAATAAAGGAAGATTTTCATTAGCTGATGAGACAACCTGGAAAATGGGGTACTACAGAACCACTTTGGTGGTCATGTGAACCTTGCTCCTCTAGCTCCCCTGGCCAGACAAATGGCCAAATCTTAGAAAAGATTTTATTTGCTCCACTGAAACCTCTATTTTTATTTAAGTCTTGATTAACAGATGTTAAACAAGCTTGCAGATATCAAAGTCACAGAAGATGTGAGACATCGCTGACACTTTTCCACCCCCTGCTTTGCTCTCCCCCATCCTCACCTGATTGACCTCCGAGAGCGCTGCCACGCCAGCAGCACCCCGCACCCCCAGCTCTCCAGCTCTTCTCAGGGATGGCATCATGCCTGGCAGGACACCGCCGCCTTCTCCTCCTCCCCGGGCTGGACACTGTCTCCACAGTCGCCCAAAGAGCTCCTGCATTTCTGCAGCCAAGATCACCTCTTCCTGCAGGCCCACCGTGTTTTGTGCATCTGATGTATTTCAGAATAGGGGAAAATGGTGCCACAGGTTAACGAGCCATCCTTCACTTAGCTCCCACGGCTCCCTCTGCTGAGGGACCACCATTCAAAGTAGACTTCTCACACTGAATGAATTTTTCATAAGTTAATTGTCTCCATCCTTTTCATGAATTAAATTAAACTGGGAACATCAAGCATATACTGTCAGCTTTAGCTTCAGGCATCTTCACCTTTAGATAATTTCTAACAGCAAAGGATGGCTCAAAACATGTGGCTGTTAACACCTTTCAAATCAAATCAACAAATAATGAAAAAACAAAGGTAATCCTTATTCATACAGAACGCTTCATCTTGTACCATTTAACAAGGAAGACGGACAAGAATGATACCATTGTTCATTTTCATATCAATTGGCAGAAATTATCTTTATTAGAAAAATGAATTTTTCATATATTTACAATTTTTACATCATGTTATACTTGGCACATGTGTTTTCCCCAAATAGTTATATACATTTCGGTACACACAGACATTCGAGTCCCCCATTCCCTTAATGTTTTTCTACATATTTAACAAAAATGAAGAACACAATACAATTTGTAAGACAACCATAATAATTATATATTTCTCTATCGTAAAAAGTTTGAAGCAAACATTTTTTTTTAGATATGTTTCAAAATATTTATACAGTATTAGCACTCAGTCATGCACTGGGTTAAAATATGGTCGGGGTGAACTGCTGTGAGACGGTATGCGTAATGCGGGAGAGAAGCGTGTGACTCCCAGCTCCTTCAAGCTGCAACGTGTGCTGTTGGGTAGATCCCACCACCACCAGGATTTCAAAAGCAGGGACAAGGGGGTGCAGGGGCAGCCGGGTGTACGCGTGTCTCTGCAACACAACAGTTAAAACTGTGTGTGTACAGACACTTGGGTGTTAAAACTCATTTCAGTTCGCTAAACCTATCTAATAAAACAGGCAGTAATTGGAATGTCAAAACTGGTTTTTAATTATTCTCTTTTTTCCCCAAACCTTTTCTTTTGAAGAATGCATTAGACTATGAATCGTATAATGAAATTCTGGATTCCCTTAAACATTAATTTATTTCATGCTTGATTCCAATTCACCAATATTCTTTTATTTCTACTCTAACATCCTGATTTATTTCCCCAGGTGTTGAGAGGTCTTCAAACCTCTACTATTCTTTGCTATCAATTGGAAATTTATTACTTACCCTTTGGTTTGAAATATGACACTCTTGAGAGTGTTACAGTAAATTGCACTAGTAAATAACAGAAGTGATAGGCTTTTTAATTTACCGTGTATGGAATCAAATGATTCTAAGATTTCTGGTAAGATGCTATTTATGGAATGCAAATTTCTTCTACTGCAATGTAGATTAGTGCTCCGTGTAACCAGTACAAATTAGTACACTTGGAGTTTTTTCCCCCCATCAGAACAAGAATACTTTTGCAACTGTACTAATAACTAATTTTCTTTCTGAGCAAAATCCTAAATTAATATTGTGAATTATTACTTTCTCAAGATACAAATGAAACTAAATTAGTCTCAGGATGATGACAGAAGATCCAATACTAATTTTGAGTTACATCTCATTTTTCAGAGTTCAACTGCAAATAACTTCTAACCAAACTCAAAATAGCAATACATTACTTGAAACTGCTAATAAATGGTTGTAAAATCTTTGTCACAATGCTGAATTTTTGCCTTGCCCCTCATTCTCCCCCAAAACTTTATACATATACATATATATAAAGCTTATCTATAGCTTATATATGTACATGTATGTATACAAAGACTAATCAGTACAACACATTAAATTTACATTATTCAAGTAAACAGGTAAAAATGTTTTTAAAAGTGTAATTTGAGATTCTAAAATATTTCTGGTGGTTTTTGTTTAGCAGCACAGAAATATTCGTGTTTCATCTAAGCCAGCAAAAATCATTAAACAGGATGAAAGGAAGCACAAAATGCCCTTTAGGCTTTGTGTAAATTTGAATCTGATGAATTAAAATTAACATTATTAACTCACAGGTGAAGCGCTTCTGAGAGAACCTGATATGTATGGATGCAAATTTTGCATAAAAATAGTATACTTAGTTAAGAATCAGGTAGGAGTTTGCCTAACACATTAATGAATTCTGTTTGAACCTTCTGGTTTCAACAGGGAAGACACAAGATATACTGTGCATGTGCACGTGGGTGTGAGGTGTGAAGACAGAGAGATCAAGCTGTTCTTCATCAGTGCAAAATGGACGTTCTGAAATGAATAAGACTATATCAAAATATTATAGCTGATATGAAGTATAAACTGTAAACAGTTCTTATTAAAAATTGCACTAGTTACCTTCCTATCTGCACACAATTTTACATGATGCAACTTTCATACCTTTGCAACATGAGGTTTGGTTTTGGTTTTTTTAATTCTGAGCATGAGCTATACTAAGGATCTGCTCTCTCATCACTTAGACCTCCCTATTTAAGTCAAAAGGTATTTCGCCCAAGTTTGGAATCCAGACCTAGGCCAGGTAAAAATGAGCTAACCAAAAATTTTCTTCTTGCAGATGAAGGACTTGGAACCAAGTTCTTCTCCAAGACACACTTGTAACGAACTGTAGACGAAATTTGACCCTACAGAATTTTCTGTTTCTGGGTTAAGGTGGAAAAATTAATAACTATCCAACTCTCCCTTTGAACAAAAACTCAGGAATTACTTCAAAACAAATGATTTCAATGTATTTTTTGTCATAAGTTTTGGTTTAGAGCACTGTAAATTTAGAAAAGAAGCCGAATACCACAATCATCTCTTGGTCAAAATCTCCACATCACCAGTTACAGCAAGCTCGAAAGCCTGTGCACTGAGAAAAGTGATTGTGACTTAAACACCACTGCTAAATACTGCCTCTGTGTGCAAAACTGATTTTGAAAACGGCACAGTCTGCATGGAAGCATATATGGGTGGCCACTGGTGCACACACCAGCTGATCTTTCCTGGAAAGTTTTGGGTTTTGGGTATCCTTCCTCAGCTACCTTAAGTAACACGTTTAACGACCAGATGATCTCATAAGCTGACACAGAATTTTAAAGTCAGTCACCAGGCCAACAGACCCTCTCTGGCCATGAATCTTCAAAACAGTATGAGAAGACATCATTTTCCTATGGCTATGTTATTTATAGTGAGTATCATTTCCAGCTCTTTCAGACAGGAACTCTCCTCTGACATGTTTTCATGTGTCCTAGCACAATGCAGTCCTGATCCCAGCAAGTCCTTTAGTCTCTGTAATAGGTATCAAACACTACAACAATTTCTGCCAGAGGCTTTGTGGATCTAGGAGGTTTGGAAAAGAGAGAAGAGAATCATTTAAAATAAAGCACTGCTGAAATGTGTCCCACGGCTTTGGGAGATTGCTCACACATGACTAGGTTGGAAAGTGTATGCACGCACATGTGTGTATACTGTATATATATTTAGGTTAACAAGTTTAAACTATTAATAAAGAGCTTCTTATAGTATTTGGTAATTAAAATATCAGGCTTGTATCATTCAAAATAGTGCAACCTACATAGCAATATACAGGAAAATTACACACATTTTTTCCTATTACCATTAATATGCTTGTGCATATCAAGATGACAGGATACCCTTTTCCATAGGATTAACCTTTTGCATATTTAATTGTATTCTTTGGCCCATTTTCCGGTGAAACCTCGTATGACAACGTAAAGACTTTGGCTTTAAAAAAAAGAAAGCTCCCATTTTTTCAGTGACTTTCAGAAACTTAAGTAGAATTCAAATCACTTTAGTTAAAAATTATCATTTCCTCCAGAAACCACACACCCCGCAGCCTGTCACAGACCACCCACTAGTGTAGATAACTGTGAACCTCCAATTTAATTTTTTTTTTCACTTTTGAAGATCATCTACACTTCAAATGTTGCACAACACATCCTCCAAAATTTTTCTCGACTCCTCTAATCTCGTCCCAACAGTGAACAAGAAAGGTCTCCTTCCCCAACAGCACGGGAAGGCACGGCCACATCGTGAGGGCCTTTGACTGCATCACTGAGTCCAAATACAGGGTTTGCAAAGTGAAACAGAAGCCAAAATATATTCCCAAAAGGTTTTTGCCATTAAATGCCATTATAAAATGGGCTCAATAAAAAATTATCAGACTAAACAATCCTGTAGTAATGATGTAACACAAATCCCTTCAAAACAGCTACTCTTATGTACTGCAATGCACAAAACAAATTTTAAAATGTATTCTCATAATGCATTTGCTGAGAAAAACATATCATTTCTTCTAATAGTACTAGAAGTGCAAAACAAGACATTCTCCATTAAAATTTCATGTCACTGTAAATATTACCATTTGCCACATTAAAGCTTAGTACCATTTATGAGAAGTGAGGAAACCTTCATCAATTCCCAAGCAAAGTATCATCTCACTTGGAACTTTACAGTGCACTGAATAAGTATCACAATATTTATTGGTATTTATTTTCACAGTTTTCTAACGTGCACATAGAAATATAATTTTTGAAATATATTAGTAAAAACAAATACTAATACAAAAGGGAAAGGACAAAACATCTAGGAGTATAACTGCTTATCACCACTACTTTTTAAGAGTTGGAGAGTCAAAACCATATCTCTTTTAAATATGTAATACTATATTTAGTGTGGTTATCTACTAATAAAGGTATTGCATGACAATGTTACAGCATGTTTATATTCTCTACTAACTTAGCATTGTTTTCAATACAGGTAAAGAATTAAGCAAAAGGAGTAAAAAGTGTCATTTAAGTGCTAAACAACAAAAACCTGGTAAATAGTGAGGTAACTTAATTTTACTTCTATTATTTCTGGTTCTTAAATTATAGATATGACAAAATCATCACAAAATCAGCAGTGGATTCTTACAGTTGTTAGACTGGCATTCATTTAAAAAACCCAGTTTCAACCACAGCAGATATATTCTGCAGTATGTAACAAAAAAGCTCAGGAACCTGCAAGAAGAACGAAGTGCATTTTCACTGCATTGCAGGGCGATGCACACTTGTAATCCTGACTTCCAAAGTTGCAGGACATTGGAAGAGCACATATTTTTAGAGAGCATACTCTGTACACAGGTCAAGAGAAGCAGGGCAAAGAAAAGTTAAAAGCTTGACAGGTGAAATAAATGAGGAGCTTATTTACAAAGAGTGCAGTAACCCTCCCCAGCAGAGAAGAGAGAAGCAAGGCAGGATTTCTGCTCCCATTTAACAGGGCAATAGACACCAGAGAGCACAAACAACCACCTCTCCATCCCACAGACATCACTGCAACACTGTAATGAAGGTGAACATGGGATTAATTCTACAATGAAAGCTGAGCATCAACAAGAATTTTACACTATGTACAGTATGCGCACATCAGACAGAAAAGTCTGCATGATCAGAGGGATGTAAGAGAGGTGACAGTCTTGAGGATACTCCCATTTAACCACAGCTTCACAGGTGACTCCAGCCAGAGCAGGTTGAGCCTTTCCTTTATCATACCATATACCTGTCTGTACTTGCATTCATGTCCACAAATACATATACGGCTGTGATTAAACTGCACTCCCTCCTAGTGATAGTAAATATTAACACGTTGCTAATACATTTAAATAAGACAGTACAGGTGAGTTTGGGCAGGGCAATGATTCATATCACAGATCATACTTTAAAAAGCCTTTATGCTCTTTCAGAAGTGCCTTCAGCACTGTTATATTTTGAAGGCTCAGCTCTCAACAGAAAGGAAGTTTAGATTAAAAAAATAACATTGGTAAAACAAACAATTTATCACTGGAAAACTGCTTTTATGTTGCAAACCAGATTGCCCTACACAGAAAAGATTGCTACTTTAAAAGGACTTTTGAGCTAAGATAGGACTAGAGCTGGGAAAGGAAGAGTTTAGCAAGGGATGTATGACACTCCATTTTGAAAGAAGCACATGATGTGATGATCAACACTTAACACAATCTAGCCAAGCCACAGGAGTTACTGTTCTATATAAACTGAGAGGATTTTGCCATAAAAGGTCTGTTTTCACTAGGTTTTATATATCAAACATCTTTAATGCAATGTAAAACAACAAAAAGATTCACCTTTTGAATTCTTCCTAAATCCAAGCTGACTCTTAGACCCTTAGATTCGTACCAAAATTCTATATTGATGAATTCAGCAAGGGAAGGAATAATACCAAAATCTTCCCCATCACTAAGATGCATATGCTACACTGCAGAAATAGGAAAATAGCAAGTTATTCTACAAGGAATAGATTCTGACACTTTTATTTCATGCTGGAGAGTCATGTGGAATAAAGAAAACGATACCAACTAGGCTGCGAGTACTGCAGAACCCACAAACCCAGGTGCTACTTTAGTAACTACTTGCATAAGCACAGGAACTTATGTGCACCTGCAAGGTTTAACTTGGTACTCACTTGCAGATTTAACTAGCAGATTTTTGAGGCTGGGGATAAATGGACCATTACTTTTTTAAGCCCACCTAACTGAGGTTTCTAAGTTAGGAGCCTATACTTTCTAAAAAGTCAACAGAGGTAAAATCTTTCAGGACACATCACACACACAACTGCTCCCAAGCCTCTGGTGCTCTGAATTACCTTCCAGAGGGAGCTTTCTCTCTCTCTCTCCCCACTGGCAACATAAGGAGCTTAGCCTTCCAGCACAGAAACCCGAAGCTACACACACAGCTTTAGCTTTTGCTTCCTTCAAAACTATGTTAAAAGATTTCTTTTCACCAGGAAAAAAAAACCACTCCTGACTTCCCTTGTGAGCCTTACTTCACCTCCTAAGTGTTCCTGAAAGATCACAGAGAAAGAGACACGTATTTATGAGATGCTGCCAAAACACGGTGAGCTGGCGGTGATTTCATTTCTGTTTGTCCACAGCACTTTTTCTCCTAACCAAGCTTCTTAGATAGCAGAATAATGAATTCTGAGCAAAAGCTGCAAAACATTAAATGAAATTTTCCAGAAATACAAAAACTCTTAATTTTCCTTAGTTTTATCTTATATATTAAAATATCTTATTTCCATGCGTTTAAGTCAGTGGGTGACTACACTGCTCTAAGAAACACAAGCAGAACACAAAATTCATTTCAAAGGAAAAAGGAAAATTTACTGTGGTGAAAAGGGAAAGACAAAAACATGAAGAAATTCTACAATGTCTTTAAAAGAGGAAAAAAGCAAGAGGCAGGTATGTCTATGTAGCTGTTTTTACCTCCATGTACCTACTCCATTCCTCAGCAATTCAATATCCTGCCTCCATAAAAGTTGTCGTCCAGGAGCAGTGTAACACTACAGGACATGCTACCAAGAATGGCCCATATCATTTACAGCCTGATTCAGTTCCAGCTGGAGTCACAGGAAATCTTGGTGATAGGAATGACCAACAAACTGCTAGAGCTGTAATCAGGAAAATGTAACAAGTCACCAGCACCATCCAGAAAGGTACAGAAAGGATGGCCACTTATGCAGGAAGATTCTTTTCTCCTCTTCAAGAATAGCAGCAGCTGGAGTGAGAGAGAGGGAAATACAGAAAGTCTTGATCTCAGTTTAATTGAAAGTCAGTGCAAATATATCAACAAAGCTCAGGCAATAATCCGAACTCCACGCGCTCTATGGCTGAGCCTCACAAGCTGTGGCTTGTGGCTGTACTGTTGAAGATTTTTCTTCAACTTCTCAGCTTCTTCTTCTTTACACATATACATCTGCAACCACACCAGCTACTCGCCTACAACCCTACACTTTAGCCTCTTCTTCCCCCTTTATTCACTCATTATATTCCAAGATCAAAACAACAAATGCATGCAGATTCTTATTCCCTCTACTTTCAGTATCTGGGGGTTTTTTCCTTCCTTTAAGGCAGCATCTTTTATTTCCATGTGAACAACTGCTGTGCAACATTATCAAGTCCTCCCTCTGTCTCTTTAATTTGTTTTGGTTTAGGGGAGGTGGTTGCGTTGCATATTTGCGGTTAATAATAATAAATCTCTACAGTCACCAGAAATCTGCTCAAATCAGAAAAAGCAAACATTGCAATATATTTCTTTGTAGCTAATTTGCTTGTACATTTCACCGAAGGATAAATCCACCTGGGTTTAGGATGTTTACATTTGGATCTCAACAGTTTACTTAGAAAATGTAAATGGGAATTTTTCTTTCCCACAACTTCACATACAGTACTTAAATATATATTGAATTATGTGTGTCTAGTTAGATAGAGATGATACAAAAGACTTGAAGTGATCAGCAAATATTTTGAGAGCTTTAAGATGATGCAAAAGGCAAGAGCCACTGCTGAGTTTTATGATTCACTTGGTAAAATTCTCAGTGACTTGCATGGTATTTTTGATATCAAAACTGTCAGTATGCTATCATAGCACTATAATATAAGCAAATACCATATCTGCTGAAACACAACAGATAGTGCAAACTACTTAATATTTTAATACACTATGATTTGGAAATTAGAATTTGCCTGAAATATTTTTATTAAACTCATTACAACAATATTCATGCCTTCAGTGCATTTGCCTTCCTGTAGACCTAAGACAAACAGTATACCTATGTCTTTGGGAAAAGGTTTTGGCTCATAAAAAGTGGTGTTCATCCCATAAACACCCTAGCCCTGCATAGGTCATACATCTATTCCTAAGAAATGTGAATCTCTCTAAGGGCAGGTAAGGATCTTCTGTTTAGAAAAACCACATCCAGTGAGGAACCAGAAAGCATACCATGTGAATCGGGGCCAATAATTGTGACCAAATGTTGAATAAAGAATACTCAAACCATATTTGTTTTGGACAGTGTATAGCTACCCATAGATATGCTTTCTGAACATACTTATAATAAAGTATACTGAGATTTTTGAAATCTGGTAAGGGACTCAGAAGCCCAAATCTCATTACTTTTCATCCCTTCAAAAATATCGTCCTTCACCATCATGGTAAATGTATAAATACATTTGTAAATACCAAGAACTCATTCTGGACTGTTTGGTGGTTAAGTCAGCTTAAATCTGTTTAATAAAAAAAATGTAAGCCAAATTCAAGAAGCTATATTTTGTCTATCCCTATACATCTTTTCTGTTATCTCCCATCTTCGGTATGCTATTCCAAATTAAACAACTTGCATACTGTACCTCTGGCATGCAGATACTACAATTACAGCTGACAGGCATGATTCTGTTGAAAAGAGTTTCAGTTTAGAGAAAAGTTGGGGTAATATTCCCATTTTCCAGTTCACAGTGGTAATGGTTTCCCTGCTCAGTGTTCTTCAGTGAAATTGTAGGGAATAATGCTTGAATAATCTAAACTTCCTCTACACAAAAAACCCTAAAGCAATTCTCAGAGTAGCAGAATGGGAGAGCACCACCTGTTGAATGCTTTCAGTATTTAAATATATTAGCAATTATATTTACTTCTTTAGTTTAAATTAAATTTACAGCTGTACACTCTACTCATGAAAGGCTTCCTCTCTTCTCTTCCACACTCCCTCATGGTTAAAATCTAGCAATTTTTTTTTTTTTTTTCCAGTGAGGGTGAGGAAGGGTGTGTAGCAGATATTTTATTTGTGAAATAATCTGACTGAACTTTACTAGAAGTAAAAGTCATATAACAATGCATCCCTGTTATGTGAATATCTTTGTATACCAGTAAGTGATAATAAAGATACTGTTCCCTAGTTATGTGTGCATATATTCAATTTATATAACAGACTTGATCAGAGAGTTTAAAAAAAACGGTCTGATGTTTGACAAATATGCACAATATTCTTGAAGGAAGAAGTCCCTCAAAAGGTGTTAATCCTTCACTGTATATGCAAATAAATGGTATTGCACTCCTCACTGATTACACTGAACGTATGGCTGTCGGTGTTCAATACTGTATTAACAGCTTTAATACTATTAACATACAAATAATTAGATGTCACTAATATACTATGAACAAAGAACTACAGTTGGTTGGGATTTGGTTTGGGAAGTGAAGGAATAAAAGAAATACTATACAGCCCTGAGTAATCACCAGTAAGGGGCAAATGCAAACTTACGTACACATTAGGCCTCAAGGTTACTAATAAAGTCCACAGCTCTATAGTAAGTGCCATATAGTGATATCTAAAAATATATACTCTGGATTAGGCAGCTGTGAAATTTCTGAGAAGATGACTGCAGACTTTTCAATGAATTAGTTTGCAATGGTAAGTGCATGTGAAATATAAGAAAAGCATTTGTACATTAACATTAACCAATATCCATGGGGCTTCCTTTTGGTACACAGCAGTTCACATGTTTGGCCCTACAGCCTTCCCTTTTATTTTCTGTTAGTCTAGAGTGAACAGACTAATTTTGTGCTAACACACTGTATCTTATTTATTAAGGTCCTGGGGTTTGGGGTTCTTTTAATTATTATTTGGCTTTGAAAATGATTATGAAGCTAAAATATATTTCGGAAGTCTAGCTTTCTGTTCTCTTTGAGAGTCTTGCTTTTGAAACTGTGCAAATACATTCCTAATTCTTTTTGTCTGTGTCATACTACATGCATACCGTATTGCTTATCCAGTACTAGAAAATCATTAAACATTTCTAAGGACAAAAGTACATTGAATGATAGCAACATAAATTAGAATAACCAAAATAGTAAAATCATTAGATACAAAACAGCATAGTTGCCAACATATATTGGGGCTATTTCAGCACAGCTTGCCATTTATATATAAAGCATACATAAATGGCTGGTTTTTATCCTTTTCAACAACACATATTTTAAAAGGATAGTTAAGAGCATACTAGTTTACCTATTCATGTACAAAAGTACATTGGGAAAGGGAGAGGTTTACTTATCATTTACCATAGCAGGATACAGTTAAAGGATAAATTCTCCCTCTAAGATGGTGGCAACTATTTTTTCCCTATAGATAAAGTGATCATGGAAAATTTAAACATCTGATTCAATGCTAAGCATTTTCTTATACACACGTCTATTGCTACAGGAATTTAAAACCCTTGGAGTTGAGTACAAGCTATTCCTATTTGCAACATAAGGCAAAACATGCTCTGAAATGTACATGTCATTATGGATCCGACCATCCCTGGAACAGTATGATGCTGTAGACTTTATGGATGACCTTAAATAATTATCATTTCTTCCTCTTGTTGGTAATGAATGTTTATAAAGATCAGCTGGACTTCGCCTAAGAGATAAGTGCTGCTCATCACGATACGAGTGCAGAAAGGGATTATCATCCGAGTGAACAGTATACAGGGACTTGCTCCGCTTACTGTCCTCTAGAGTGTGAGTTAAAAGTGAGGCCTTGTTGCTCAACAGTTTGCTTGAGGGAACACTAAACATGCTTGCATATGGACTACTTTGTAGAAATTTCTCTCTTTCTTTCAAGCTTATACTACGAGAAGGCCTTCCACTATCCATTTCCCTGGACTTATCAGCGATATTATCAAAAGAATGTTGCCTGCTAATCCTCAACTTATTTTTTTTATGATATTGCAGAGCATTATTTTGTGACCAACTATGCTGGTATATTTCTTCAGGAAGTGATAAGTTCGTTGTATCCTGCAGCATCTGATCTTCTTCAATATCATAGAGGTTCCCCATCCGCAAGCATGCGTCGCATTTATAGGGAGATCTGGTCGTATAGTGTCCCGCATAAGTGGGCAAATTGGAAAGACAGCTCCTGCAGTGGGTAGAATTCTGTCTGTATCTATCATTCATGTCAACTAGGGAAGTATTTTTTTCTTTTAAAGTGTAGTGTTTTCCATAAAGTTTATACTGGTCATTATTTGGAAGACTGTCTTCATTATGCAAGGGAGTCCTGTTAGCATGTTCTGCTTTCCTGTAGTTGTCATTGTGATCTTGATAAACATCAGGGAACTCTATAGTTTCTGGAAGGACAATGTTTTCAATGTACTGAGGTGTGTCCAAGTGGAATCCTGGCTCCTTGTCAGCTTCAATTGTGTAGATTTTATCCCGTGGAGAGCTCTGTTTGGTTTTCAGATATGTCAGTTCCACTTCACTACAGTCTTTTGGGTATTTTGATGCTACTGTCCTTTTTTTAAAATTGTCCTTGGTTTTGTGGTGCTTGTTGTTGTTTTCAGGTTCCATATGGCAAGTAGCTCGGCTTGAAGTCTCTGATACATCTGAATGGACAACCTCTTCAGGAAGGTATCTTTGGCTTTTCACTGAAAGCTGCCTGTTTTCATCTGACTCATTTTCTCTCTGGGAACCTTGGCTCTGACGTACAGATTCTTGACGTAAAGATTCAACAGATTTCCTCCAAAGCTGCCTGGGTCTGGAGTTCACTTTTGCTTCTGTTGTTACTGCAACCTCTACTGTATTTGGATTGGACTCATTCAGTGTGAGAGGATGCTGGCCTTGGAAAACATAGTTGTTAAGATTGTCCTTGTGTCGATTGCCAGGAAGTGTCTGCAGTTCACTCATGTTGTCACCAAAAAAGTTGTCCTTTGTCTGAAAGGATCTGTTATCAGAAAATATCAAGTTTCCCTTATCCATGACCATGTCCATAATCAAGGAACCCCTCTGAATAAAATCAGCTGTTCTTTTGGGGGAGTTAATTCTTGAAGGATTGATATTGGTCATATTTTTTGCTGTTCGCAGTAGTTTCAACATGTTGGTTTGGGAATTGGTCAAAGTAAAGTCAGGAGACTTCTTTTTTTCTTCAATGTGTACTCCATGAATGCAGCTGTAAATACCCTGTAATGAGAGTAATATAAAACAAATTAAATCACTAGTTGTAAATTTTAAATACTTCCATTCTATTTTTAAGTAGCAATAAAAAACAATTAACCATTGCTTATCTAATGACTGGCAAGATTAAAAGTACATATCTATCCTTTTAGCATTTCCTTTCATCAATATGGAAGAATAATTTCTGCCATAGTGTTGGAACTGTAGAGGAGAAAAATTGTCAGTATTTAACAAACCAGTGGTTCATGTTGGCTTCCCTTGCTTATTCCAGAAAACAAGATTAGAAGGGACCCCAGAAGGTTCCCTAGTCTCATCACAAAATTTAGCTAACCTTCAGTAACAAAAATTCTATTAACTTAAACCAGTGATTAAGTTACCCCTCTAAACAAGTCTGCAGTCAGGCTATTTTCTTGGAAGTCAAGGTACTCTTCACTTCCACTGAAATAAAAAGGCTTCTAGCCATCATATTTTAGCTTTTCTGTTTATTATCCTAGTACATATGAAATAATCCCAGCTCTTTCTAAAGCCTGAATTTGAGTTCATCTTGAGCCCATCTTTTAACTTCAACCTCTTCGGTCACTCCTGTGAGCAAAATTGATACTTCCGACCCTGTGAACTTGTAATTCTCAGAAATTTGCCTTTGAAATAAGTAACTTTTCTCCCCCTGCATTGGTTAGGAGTATTTCACATGTAAAAGGCCAAAAGTTCAAATGTAAAATGTGGAGGGTAAAGTGTATATGCTTTTCTAGACAACCCCCAACAGGGTAGGGCAGAGTATTTTTAATGCAGTTCCAATACGGTTCAATTTACTCAACAGGGTAATTTCAGCACATTTTAAAGATTAGGCATTTTAGTATAATTTTCAATTCTCCTCAGCTATATAAAAAAAATCTAGCAAAACCTACTAACTAATGAAAGTAGTATGCGTTCAAAAATAAAAAGACAAAAACCAACGAATTTGTCAAAAATACAACAACAAGCACATACTTCCCTTAATTTACGACAAGTATCAGTCATTTGGATATGTAAATCCACTTTGGGTTAGGTAAAGATGTCATTAAAGCCTGTCGTAGTGTCTAACCAAATATAAATGATACTTGTGTTTGACCTTTTCTCATATAATTTATTCAAGTTTGCTATCAAGAAAGTTTATAAAAATATTCCAGTATATTTTTAACACTTAAAATCCACTTGTTTAATAAATACACAAAACTGAGAGCTATGTTTGTCATCAATTTAGTATTTATTTTGTTTGGATTTTTTTTTGTGGAAAATAGTCCATTTCCTGCATGTGAGCAGCTCTACCATTTCTTCAAAATTCCCCTAAATGTATTTGTTTTCAGCATTTGGTTACTGATTATCCTGGCAGATGATAATTCATAACCTAGAATAATCCAATGGAGAAAAGACTTCCCATGGAGTGCAAGTACATCCTAAGCCCATCGACTAGAACATCACACTGATGCTCTAACATGTATTTCAAATGTCCAAGTGGGATTAAAAGGAAAGATAATGTTTTAGGGAGGTAGCGCTTATTCTGTCTGTTGCCTGAAGGGGGAAAATGAAAGTAATACTGACCCTGCTGATTGAGAACAACAATCCCGGCCTATCTGAGCAGACTCCAGTGAAGCAGAATCTAAGTTTCCAGTAAAATAAGTGCTCCCAGACAAAGGTTATTAAACTGAGTGCCATGGCTGCTGCAAGCATGTAAAACACTCCTGCCATGTTGTCAATGTCCAGCTGGCTGCTCATGACTTCATTCTTCTCATTGTGGCAAATACCAGTCAGCCACAGGGTTTCTAACTCTTCCATTTCCCCTAGGGAGAGCAAGGAGTCAAACCAGTTAGAATGCAAAAAATTACTGCTCACAGTATTCGAAAATCAGTTTAAAAATACAGCACCATTTAATGCTTCATTTGTGGAGCACTTTAGTCTTACCTACTAAGGATTTGCAAATATAGCAGATTTCATGTCGCAGCACCCTAGTTTCAGATGTCCTCAGATTTCATAAATTACGTGGGAAGCTGGCTGCTCTAGAAAGCAGGATCTGTGATTTGGGTAAAACTTTCTTCTGCTTGCTATAACTAGTATCACTTGTTCCAAAGAGTGGAACTGGAGGGTTCCCATCCCAGGGGATTCCTCCACCCCATCCACGAGAGCTGCAGTTGGTGCACACTCAGACCCAGGAGGCTCCTCCCATCCCAGTCCAAGAGGTGCCACCAGTGCTGCTCCTGTCTGCAGGTCCAGCCGGCAGTAAGCCTGCGTGTGCAGTCCAGAGGTGCCGAGGCACACACAGACCCTCACGGACAGCAGTGTGTTAGAGCACCTACATGGCACTCAGAAACGAATACAGAGGGCCTGATCCTCCTCCTCCTGCCCAGCTGATGAGGACTGAAGTTTGCTAGTGAAACATGCACACACCATCACTCATGTGATTCACAAACATCAGTATTTACAGACCCCTCAAACACCAGCATGGGCTAAGTCTGCAATATCTGTGCCCAGACCCTATACACCCCTTACCCAGGCACCAGCTTGGAACTCAGGTCTTTACAGAGCCCCCCTGACAAATCACATCTGCCCCCATACTCATAAACACCAAACAGAAAACAAGATTACATCAAAACCAGCTAGGAACTGAGTTTAGTAAAGGGACAGGCTGCAGCAATTAGACACAGGGCTCAGTCAGACAAACATCCTGACACACAAACAGACCCTTTTATGCCCCCTCCTCTCCATTTTCCTACACTTGTTTCTCCCTGATCCACTCTAACCTCTCCCTTTGGTCCTTCCCTTATACATCACAAAATAAATTCCACATGTTCTCACAATCCCTTTAAAACATGCCATAAGAAGTTTGTTCTTTCTCGTGAGACCCATGATAACCTTATTTCCTCTTTTTGTGTAAGTTGCAACGTTCTGGCTGAACCTCTCCTGACATGTCTGGTCTCTGCTATTGTCTCTGGCATATTTTGTTGCCTAGCGTTTGGGTACCTGGGGATTTGATTTATTAGTGTTCTGGTCTCTTGTTTTATTTTTTATGTTGAAGAGCCACTAAGCAGATAACCTTACAATCCAGGTATCTACATATCCTTTACATCCACATACCCCTTCCATATTTTGACTTCAGCCTCCCAGTCCAAGATGTTTCTGAATGTTAAAAGACAGACCATCCAAAAAAACAAAGATTAAATGGCAAGTTTAAAAACTCAGCACAAGCAGTAGCAACCAGGTCCAGCAGTTGGCTGCCCCTAGATGCTGCACTGGGCCATCACTGCAGCAGTCATTAGTCACATTTTCTCTCATAGTTGGCTGCATTTCAGTAATAGGTGAACTGATTTGGAGGTGCAGTTTTAAACCACTTTCTGATCTGCAAGCACTTTAAAAAGAAAAGACATTATTTAATCAAAACTTTCAGGTTTTCTTCCCCATAATAATTTTAATTATGGCAAAGCAATGACGATCACCAACACTGGATATAAAATCACCCAAAGCATTATGTCTGAAGGTTACAGTAATGTTACTTTGGAAATGGAAAGCTTGACTAGCTTTACCCGTACAACACACGCAGCAAGTGAGGAAAAATACTTGTATATGATACAGTATTAACAAAATTTACTGTGTTTCATAGGCCACCTGCTTTTCTATAGAAAATAACTGTCACTTAATGCCTGAATACTTCCAGGAATACAGTATGCCCCCTTTCCTGTTTAAGTTTCTTTTTTAAAAATGTAATTCTAACTAGCACTATCTTTCAAATACAGTTCTTCTCCTGGCTTTCGGCCCCTCTTCATTTTTTGTTTTCCCCAAGAGACCTGGGTGATGCAGTAACTGCAAACCCTTCTGATGCCACATACTGCCTCTCTCTCATGGTGCCCTGGACACCTCCCTCTGCTCCTTCCTGGCCCTCTGGATCACCCGGCCTTTCTTCTTATGGTCTCCTCTGGCCTGCTGCTGCTGCCACGGCCTGCTGCTGCTGCCACTGCCTGCTTCTTGGGCAGCGGCAGAAAAATAAGTAGTATCATCACATGCCTGAAGCAAAGCATCCCTGGCTTCTGGCTCTGGTCATGCCACATCCTTACTGCCATTAAAACATTTCATCTACTTAAAGCTATGGAAGCAGATCCACTCTCTCCCTCTGTTGCACATTGTTAGACTTAGAATCTGTATTTCACCGACGAGATCTGGCTTCAGATGAAGGACACTATCACTTAACAGTGGTTGTTACTGCCAACATGGACAGAGGTGTGCAAGAAATTGTAACTGTTCCTGCCAAGATTGCTTTTTATATTGCATGATATATTAATTTTCAAATGTTTAGTGTTGTTCTTACTGAAACATTGCATGTGCATACATGCCTTTTTACTCTCTTTGGGATATAGTCAGCTGAGTAATTCTATTATTATTTTTAATTACATAAACTTCACTGTTTCTAGAAAATACAGCAGGCAACACAGAGGGCCAGAAAGTACACTATTAACTGGCTTGGTGTGTTTCCCAGTTTAGGACATGGCTTCAATTTGGGGGAAGAATTCCCATGCCACAGATCCCGAATCCTTACCCAGTGATTAGGGAATACATTTTCAGTATTATAATCCCTACATCATTGAAGTAAAGATCAGAAAAAAATGGCTAGGAGCTATACTGACATTTCAGCTACCTTCAAGCTAGACTAGAAGATCATTGACCTGCTGTGCAAGAGCATTTTGCAGGATAGAGTGCCAGGGCACTAGGAAAGCTGCAGCCCACAGATAATTTGGATGTGCAAGTTGAAAGTGGAACACAAGACTGTGATAGAGAAATTGCTTCTCATGGAATGTGAAGGAAAAATTGAAGTAAAACGTAAAGTACTGAAGCACTTTAGCAAAGGCATTCATTTCATTTCAACAAATTTGTAAGAGATTATTTGGTTCCTCGTTAATTCTAAGTTTAGTTTTGCCTTGAAGCATGAATTGAACCTCTAAATCTGAAAAAGACAGTGTATCTTCTCCCAAGTGCTCCCAGCACTCAATCTTCAAAACACCTAAGAGCATCCCCAAAGAAGTAAGTAAATCCTAATGAATCTTTAAAAGTCTTTTAATCCAGGACATAGGGACAATGAATTATTAATTGTAATGGTATAGATATGGCACATTGTTGCTACATAGATAATTGGGGTTCATTATTGCATTTCCATGTCTTAGAACATTTGGATTTCTTTTCTTCTGCTAAACCTCAGTGGACTGTTCCCCTTGATTCTCTTTCAAGTCCTCCCTAGGGTCTGCAAATAAAACTCACAGAGGCTATAGAAAAGAACCCAAGTCCAAAGAGAGAGCAGTATTTCTGGTTTGTGCATTAGTAGCTGAAGCTCTGACAATCAGCCCTCATTACTTCCCACAGGAAAATTCACATCTCCCAAGATTGTCAAACATCAACTTAATTTGACTGCTGTGCCCTTTTACAATTCATAACAAAATTCACAAAGGAATTTAAACCTCTTTTTTATTACTGTTTCCTCTGCATTTCTTTCCCTTTGGCATGTACATCTAAAGTAACTATTGATAATCCACTAACCTTTCCAAAAACATCACTACAGAAACCAAGCAAGCTTGTTTTGAGACAAGATAAATGACAGTGCCCTGACAAACTACAAAGAACAAAACATCCTAGAGTCTCGCAGATCCTGCTGCTGCAATATCCCTTCCATTATATCTGACAATGACAGAAATCACTGTTAATTAATACCCCAAAGCAATTCACAATGTTATAGACCGCAAAGCACTGTGTTGCATTGTCATATTTATGAAATGATATTATCTGGGAATGGACAGATTAGGCTGGTAATTCTGGTCTATATATATAAATCAGTTACCATTTACAGTATATATTTATATACATGTGTGTGTATACACACAGAAACAGGGACACACAGACAAAACGGTTACTAATTTAACTGTAATACCACTTCAACATAGCTGACCCTATAAAACCAGCAAAAATACCCAATCTATTTATTGCTCTTCCTGCCCATTATGTTTTACCCAAGGTATTTACAGAAGGCATAACATTTTTATTACAAAATCCTCAGGTATGAGGAATTTTTAACTGGGGTGTTGATTCATTCCTTATAAAAATCAGTCACTTTCAAACACGGCCTTGAGTTGGAATTCAAAACATTGAACTTTGAGACCAGTTAAACTTCGGTTCAGAAAAAAATATTTAAAAGAATCAAGTCCTTCTGGAAGAATGCTGTTCTTTCAAATCCTTTTGGGTGGTCTAACCTGTGAGGTGAATGTGTAAGGTCATGATACCTATAGCAATATACTAGTCTTGGCAACTGAAAGGCCAATAATTTCTGATCACCAAGCACTGAAGAGTTCAGTTGTCTCCATGTGTGCGTTATTCTAATTGGCAAGTAAGAGCTCCAAACATTCCACAAGAAAGACCTTGGAAATCTGAGTCAGCAACCTCAATATATATAAATGCCAGGCCTCAATGAACCAAGTGTTAATGGAGTTCAAGTCTGCATCTAATAGAGGGGGTCTCAAGTTACTTATAAATATTAATCAGATTTATTTATTGTTTTCACTTCAGGCACTTACTAAAAGGAATGTAACGCCACAGTCATTTTCTGCCTTCATCCATGTGTGGACTAGATTAACGATTAAATGAATAGTTGCAGATTTCAGCAACAAAGTACATCATGACACCAGCACAAGATTAGAAAATGAAAAGTTCCAATATATTTGACAAAAAAATAGTGTTTATTTTCTGTTTAATATGTTCATAGTATATTTAACCTACAAAATTCACAAATAACTGCATGATGCCTACATGAAGATATTTTTAAAATTTCTGTAGCGCTGTACCATAAAAAGTCTGCCTCATTGACAGTGTAAGAATCAGTATAAGCAAGTATTTTAAAGATCCATATTTCAAGCAGTGTTGAGCCTCTGCATTATTCACTCAAAACACAGTATGGTCTTCTCTAATAAAATGCAAAATTCTAGCGTTCTCAATGGCAATTCAAGACTATTTACAATGTTTTTAGGTTACAGTGCAAGCAGTACTTGGATCCCTTTGTATTTCTCTTGGGTTTGTTCCTATGGCTATGGTGCTCTCTGCTCTGACTGCTATTTGCACAGAAACGTGCCAGTTAGCCATTCTGACTGAATATCTCAGAAGTGCCTTTCCTTCTACATTCTAGTGCAACATTTCTAGCATATTTCACACTTTATCATTCTGGGAAGAAGTGATAAACTGTCCAGTGTATCCCCTGAACAATTTCTTCACAATAAAAACATCATTATCCAGACACAGAAAAGATACGGATCAAAGGGTAGAATTACATGCTTTTCCTCATCATAGTTCTTAGCAGTTTTTGCAGGCTGTGGTCAAGTGTCATCTGTCCCTGTCACCATCCTCTCAGAGGTGAAAAACATGCTGCCCTTTTGCAGTCTCTGTCATTGTCTCTAGAGATGTGTCCATTCTCAGCGATTCTTTTAATCTGGTGTCCCCAGATTCCATTCAGTTCCTAGGCTCAGCATCTTGTAAGGGTCTGGGATCCTCCCTTAGTTCTCAGCTTTTTCATTAAACCACCTTCCTGAAAGAGGCAGTGTCTTCCCAAGCGATGGGCCAGCCTTGAGGTAATGACAGTTAAAGCTGTCTAACTTATGGGTCATTTCACTGATGCAATTTTGTTTTCTGAGTGCTTTTTTCCTCTATGTCTACACGTGCATCCAGGAAGATGCACACATACTGAAAATTACATGTTATTTATAAAAAAAGAGAAATCTCAAACCCACATAATGCATCATTCTCCACATGTACTTACAGAAAAGCAGTTTGGGGTAAGATTTTTTTTTTTTTTTTTTGAGACGGAATAACAGTTTTTCAATACTTCCCCATGATTAGTAAAAAAAAATAAGATTTTTCATTATCACCCAAGTATGTCCCTAATTACAAACTTGCCAGAAAGTTTTATAATTACATCCAAAAAGAGAACAAACAGACTAGGATAACCTTCTTTGCTGCTTATTTAAAAAGCAAATAATAAAATCAACTTGCTGCTCTATTCCAGGAAAGAAAACAACACCTCTGAAGCTTGAGTGGCACCTGAGCATCTTCCCCTCTCCCTGAAGATACAAATGTGGGGAAAAGTGAGAGAGATGGGGAATCTAACCCTGTATCCTCCTGACGGCAAAACCAAGAGTGTGCATCGATAGTTGGTAAGTAACAAGCATCAGAAGTGCTGCATGCCTGGTAGTGCCTCCAGCCCCCTACTCCAAGCCACAAGGCTTTTATCCTTCTCCTTCCCACAGCTGCTGACACGCACCAAAGGGCACAGTCCCAGCCAGTACAGTCATGGGTTGAGCTTCATCCTGGTAGAAAAACTCCCCCAAAATCAAACAAAGCCCATGATTTACTTCCTTTGATCTTCACTCTTGGGAAGCCAAGCCTGGGCTGGCTTTCAGTGTGATTTGGGAATACAGCCAGATTAAGCCAGACTCATGACAGTCCAAAATAGCAGTCAGAAGCCTGAGACACCGCTTGGTTTTAAAAGGTGTGCTGCATTCAGCCAGCTCCAGGGGAAACAACACCAGCAGAAGTTTGAACAGGGTTTGATGGAGGGAACTTGAAGAAATAATAACAGAAATATGACTTTGGACCTACCTCTACACATGAAAAATGCCTGTCAAGAAGCCATTGAATAAAAGTTACATGAGGGAAGAATAAGCAGCAAAATATAAATAGGGATTACAGTCAAAGGATTGACTAAGTGAAAAAGGAAACAGAAATGGTCCTAGTGAAGAATTTACTATTTACTTGTGTTTCACTTATCTACATTCTCTGCAAGAACAGTTATCCTATCAGATGAGTAATTACATTAATTTTATCAGATCTGTAATTGGAAAATCAACTTTTTAATTTTGATTCTCTTATTATCTTCCAAATTAAATTGCTAAATAATTTGGTTTAATATTTTTGTAAGCACTAAAGTCTATAATTCAGAGTTCTTATTTTCCTTCTTTAAAAGACAGGTGGTTTTCTGCTCTACTTTAACCATGTAGGTTAAAGCCATAGGTTCCTGGAGATAATCACTGATGGTTCACAGGCTGCCTCAACTACTTCCTTAGGTACTCTGGAGGGGTATTTTCATCAAGTTCTTACCTTAATTTTAACCTTTTTAATTATTCTCATACATAAAGGGAGAAGAAATCTATTTTATATGTCCCTTCTGGATCCAAGAAAAAGGCGTTTAACAATTCATGTGCTGTTCGCAAATGACAATTTCAGGGTGGTTCAGAGTACCAGCCTGTACCTTCCCCTTATCGCAAACCAAAACCTGGCACTGAGGTGCCAACACAACAGAAGAGAAACAGCAAATGTAAAACAAACTGAGGAAAAAGCAATCTAATGGGGGTTTCTCTGGCAGCGGCATTTCTAAAATGGGCTACTGCTCCCTTGAGCATGGGTGAGAGATTGGGTTTACACAGCGAGATCCACTGCACAAAGCCCGTGGAACCGCCTGAGCTGTGAAAGCCCCAGTGCCGGACACGCCTGCACCAGTGCCAGGCCCTGCAGCAGGCGCAGCGGGCAACCGCCGCTGCACGGAAAGTCATCCTCCTCTGACTCCAAGACACATTGCCTCGCATGAGTGAGAGCTGTCTGCAAAAACTAATTCTCCCCTATATTGTGTTGCTTTACACACTGCAACCATCCCTATCTAAGTGTAGTCTGCGTATTTCGCAGGAGCGTGCCTAGGACAAGCAAGGAAACGATGCTTTGTCCAAGCTGAGCTGCAGCTTGACGTCTTTGTTGTTTTACTGGTCAAGTACAACAGCCCTCTTGTGTCAGCCCATCCCCTAGACTTGTATAAGGTGCAGGGCAGGGGGAGGCCACCCTGCAAGAGATCACAGTGCATGTGACAGAGCAGAAGGTGCAAAAAGAAACAGGCTGGTATTGACGGCATAAGGGGTGGTGACTCTTGCACAAAGCGCTAACCTGAGGTTCAGCCTGAGGAGCCACCATGCAAGTAAAGAAAACTGACATATGCAAATTATAGATCTTGAATAAAAGAGTTAAATATATACTTTCAGATTGGTCAGATGTAGGGCATGATCTTAAAAAGACTGTGGCTGCACTAGCAGAATCATCTGCTTACTCAGACTGGACAAACGGCAGTCTTCAAATTTAGGAACAGTTTCCTACTTACTTTGGTGAGAACTCCCACTAAGCAATGGAGGAGGAAGGCAGCACCCCATCACTTGGAGACCCTAAAATAAGAGGGTCTTTCCGCTGAATATAGGAGTCGGAAGCCAAATGGGTTACTGTGCATTTGGCTCAATAAGCTCATCAATTTCAATTTGACCTAGTTAAACATGCAGCATGTTTCATAGAAAAGATTATATAAAAGCACAGCAACTTTTTGAATTCAGTCTGGATCCCCCCAACAATCTCTCTTACTCTTGTTTTCTGAGTTATTTACCCCCGTAAAAATAGCAAGAGGAACACAGATGACTGACAGCAATAAACTTATTGTGAGCTAATGACTGCACTCTAATGCCCCCATTAGTTAAGGATGAATTAACAGAACTGCTAAGCACAACTTTCAATATTACAGTCCCTCTAACTCTTGTACAAACACCCTCCACTTATACACTCACACTCTCCAGTCACATTTGTTCCACCCACTGCTTAAGGAGGACACTAAATATATAAACAGAAATCACTGGGATTGTGGGTGTATTCTGCCTGAGCAGCACGCACTGAAAATATGTCCTTATAATCGCATATGTATTTCCTTCTTGGTCTTTAACAGCCAGCGTGAGTCACACTGCTACACTTCCTTATAATCTAGACAGTGATTTGGAAGGCTTATGTTAAAATATGAAAAAAATAGCAATGAGCTTTCCTCTTACAGATGTAAGGGGGCAAATCTCATTTCCACAGTTACCTATTACCCATAAGGAGTGGGAAGCAATTATCCACCCAGGAAAATAATTCTTAGTGTACTAAGCTATTCTAAAAGCATATAAAGTTTAACCAGAGCTGAAAGTTATTAGGAAGGGGATAACAGACTCTCTGTGGAAACTCAAACCAAAACCAGTTTTCTTCTTTACATCTCCGTGTCTCTAATTGCTTTAAAGGATGCAGCTTTAAGGGTTAAGGGCTTAATACAGGTGCCCCTCTTTTCCTGGAGATCTCTTCCAAGACCTTCTAAGCTCAGAACCTGCAAGCAGTGCAATACGTTACAAATACCTCACATGAGTAGATGCTTAACTTGGCCAGCTGGCTGATATTCTCCCACTCCTCCCCAAACTTGCTCTCTTTACCCAGCATTTTTCTGTTCCTCATTTCCATCCATTTCTGCTGTTATGCATCTTTCACCCCTCTATTTCTGCTGCCTCCCCCATAGCTAAAGGCTCCTTATTGTCTTTCTCTCCATCCCATGCACACCCTGAAACCTGCTTACCCTCTTAATCCCAAAGCAGTTTTGTCATTTGCAGTTCAATAATCTCATTTGCTCACAAATGAAACAAAAAAAAAAAAAAAAAAAAAAGAGAAAGAAAGACAGGGAGAAAGACAGAGACAGGAAAGGGAAAGGGAAAAAAGGGAGAGGGTGGGGAGGGAGGGAGGGAGAAATTCTTCTCACCTACTAGGCACCAGTGATTCTGCTCCAAATCCCAAAGACACGATGCTATAGTTTCAGCAATGTCTTTTGAACTACTTTGCAGAATATTTTTAGAAAAGTACCACTCTGCTTTAAATGGCACCATGCAGCCCAAGCCAGGGGACTATTAGCAATACTTGGGCCTTCAGACAGCTGGCCAAAAGTTCCTACTATTGAAGGCTGGAGGAGCATGGGTGCCTTCACAGTATTGCAGTCCAGCAGCTATAGACTGGCTAAATTACACAGGTGGTGTGCCTGTGCGTTCACTGCACTTATCAAACGGCAAGCTAACACAAAAAAGCAGTTGACAGCTGCTAGGGTAACATGCTGGATTCTGGGTATGTCAGCCTGCCCAGCTGCACTTTACAGAGGTTTATAAAAGAAATCAAAGCACGTATCATGCGACTCTTCAGTGCACAGCATTTCTGTTCTGACACATTCCTGTGGCTGTGGGCGGAAGATCCAAACAAAATGATGCTGTTGCTTCTTAGCAGCCGTATCATTTCAGTTGCTTTTGAACTCCTGAGTGCTTCTATTTCTCAACAGAAGATTGAGAAATAGTCTTCTGTGTCTCAGTAGAAATATTTTTATTTCTCCGCTAAAAAACAATTAAAGTTTTGTCTTGTGACCACAGGAAGCCAAAAAAAAAAGGACAACCACCACTGCGCTTCAGAGAATTAGCCGGATCATCAACTATTTTAAACAAAACATCAACTGGAAGTTTTTGCAGATAATGAGATGCGATGTACAGATAACAAGATGTAAAAAGAAAGAAATTCACTAGTAATACACTTATATCCTTTATACAAAAAAAAAGCAACTCCTAACTTTACATTAAAATGATTCAGTGTTCCAAAGCAATTAATCTTATACTAAGAAATGCATATTAATCTCAACTTCCTATGAACTGGGTTATGTATATGAACCTGCAGAGAAGCAGTGATGAAACATTTTGGGGATAATTCTATTTCTGAGACAACTGAGTAGCTATCCTTTAAATTCCTCAGCAACTCCTTCCCATCCTCCTTCTCTCTGTCTCTTTCCCTCTTTGTTAGAGTAACAAATTTGGTGTCTTGTAGCCTGCTTCCTTCCACTGACACTTCAGAGTCACTTTCATAGTGTAATTGTTAATTGTCAGTATAATTTGTCCACCCAGTAGAACTATCCTCAGGATCAGAACACTACTCATGTAGATATATAAGTCACCCAGCCTAAGCTTAAAGCTATCCCTACCACAAACCTACATCCCTCTGTATTTACCTTATTTTTTTTCCAGTGCCAACAAGATAAAAAAGAGGGTTCAAAGCCTTTGTCTTTAATGCAGAAAAAGCATCATGCTCCTGCATGAACAAGTCATTAATACTTCAACTGGATGTTTTACATTAGCAAGGAAGAGGGAAAAGGTTCCTATCCACTGTACAAAAGTTTCATTTCAATGTGTAAGTGAACTGGCTTTGATAGGCAAATGATATAGAGGAAGCAGGGAAAAATCAAATGGGAAAAATCAAATGAGAAAAATCACAGGAGAAAGACACATGCAGAGGAAATCGAAAGCTCTAAAACACATTTCAAAAGGCTATCTTAGTACTGTGTAAATGTGAAAGAGAGATGAGATCATGGCTTTTTGTAGGTGCAATCAAGTATACTTTTAAACAAATTACTTGGCCTTATCCAAATATCTAGTATCATCCAAAAGGTTCTCTCCTCTTATTAACATAACACTCATCTGAAGAAATTGTGTTTGTTCAACTCATCAGTACTTTTTTTCTCATGTTTATGAAACTCATTAGATTTATAATCATTCATTGAAATTATTCAATACTGTGATGAATGTTCTATAACATATGCTTAATAATTCAATACTATTAGACACTTTCTGGTTTATAGGCTTAGTCTTAGAGAGTAATGAAGGTTGTAGAGGTTGCAATTGGCTATACATGTGAAAGAAGTATTTCTGCCTTCATTTGTGTTTGTCTATTTACTTAAACAACCTCATCCAGACCACACTGAGGTTTTCCCAGGAGTATCATCTTAGGATGAAACTTTCCCCCCAACCACACTTGCTTTTAGTCTAGATAACATCAAAGAGATTTTTAGTGACACAGCAAAGTGATGTTGGTCTGCACTCTAGGTTCATCCCTTCTAATTCACCAAAACAGAGTTATGTAAGTTCACAGCTAAAAAGATTACTCCTCAAACTACTGGTTGGACATAGATTACAAAATCAGGTATTGCTAGTTCCAAGCAATCACTCTTTACACTTAATTTGTTGGTGTTTTGTTCCAGTTCACCTGCAATGTACTTTATAAATCAGTAGAAGAAACTTCAACTTCAGTATTATTCTTAGGGGGTTTTTTGGTGTGTTTTTTTTTTTTTCTTTTTTCTCCCCCATTTGGTTGGTTGGTTTGGTTTTTTGTTTTTTAAATTATCACCTAGATCTGTGACAAAATGAAGTGAGACAAGGTAGCAAACATTTCTGGGACTAAAGGAAGCATATCTACAATGATTCCTACACATCGTATATCTCCAACTGTTATTCTCTTTAATAGTGCCCACACCATTTTCTGAATGAACTTATGGATCCTTTACAAGAGAAAATGAACATTTTAGCATTCATGGGTTGTTCAGGGTACCTTCTAAAGGTACTGAAAAATGCCACTGAAAAAATGCCATAAAGACATTCACAATCCCCATGGTTTGTGCATTCAAAATTTTTGCTTATCTTCTGAGGTAATATCTGAGCAAGATGAACATGGGAGAAGACATTTCCTGACAAGGTTTCATTCACTTGGGTGCCATCTGTATCTACTGCAATTCTGTAAATTATTCATATGGAATTTTAATACTGAGTTTTGTACACAATTCATTTGTATTATTTTCAGCAACTATAAATGGGTTAAAGATATAAGCATTCATATGCTATGTAAATCCACAGGTGAAAGTGTAAACAGATGATAAGATTTTTCCCTCTTTCCTCCTATCCATTTTGTTTTTTCCCTGATACTCGAAGTGATGCATAAAAATGCACTACCTTTGGTATTTTGATGAGCTTTTTCTTGAATAGCTTCGCATACTTTCCCTTCTATTTAATTTATTTTCTTTCCCTGTGATTTCATTCCTTTTTGTTGGATGAGAAGTATCAAAAATGATGAAAGAGTAAGCATGAAGAAAAAGCAAGGTGAAAAGAATGAAAAACTTCAGGGATGCTCTGGCAACATCTAGAGGGGCTAGCCCAAAACTGAGAAAGACACCTCAGATCCTCCTTCAGGCTACAGAAGCCTTTTTTTCTTTAGTATGGGACAAATAATTCAGCTTCTCTGATTTAAGTTCCCCATCTAAATATGGGTCAGATTTACAACATTTAACACTTCTTAATAGTATTACACAAATAGAAAAATATTCTATTCACAAAATATTTGCAAATTGGAAAATAAAGCAAATATTTTAGCCAATTGCAACTTTTTAAAACAAGAATATGCAATTGATTGAAACCTGGCTGTTATAGGTCATAGATTCATTCCTTAGCAGAAGTAAGCAATGTTTCTTTAATAAGCCTCTCTAAATCCAACAGTTCAATAATGATGACACTAGTATCTCTATATGTACACCAGACAAAATGCATCAGTCATGATGATTACATCTCTGCCAGTTGTTTACTATTATACTAGGAATAAATCCATGTGCTGGAAGACTAACACACTCACTGTCTCCAGTCTGAAAACTAATGTCTTGGTTTTTATGGAACAGGAGGCCACTATGCTAAGGTCTGCACTTTGCCATTTAAACTGTCCTATTATACAGAAATTTACCACTTAGTCTCAGTGACATGGTATTGGTGACCTTAAGTGCATATTTATTTTTCAATAAAGCCCTCTTTTTCACTGACAGAGAAATGCAAAGTTAACACATATATCTATGTAAAAAAAAAATATCAAAATTATCATGTAACACAGACCATAATTCCAATCTGATGGAGAATTTTAGTCAGTCATAACAGAAAATTTTTAAACCACCGTATTTTTATTTGCATGCACATATGAAAGGCATGAAGTTTCACTGTGGCAAAGACACATTTCTACAATCAAAATGTAGTTGAAACACTACGTGGAGAATGAGTCATTATTACTGTCTACAAATATATCAAAGATGTGCAGTAAGTTTTCCTCTCCTGCAGGGCAGAAGTGCCAAGAGGACATACAATTCTTCTATTTTTGTGTTAGAATGAAAAATAGGTGTTTGAAATCCAATAAAACCAGTCATCCTACTTCAATTCCGTAAACATTCTTTTACCAGAAGTTTAAATTAATCCATCCTGGATTAGGGATCACTCACACCAGTTCAGAACTGAGCTAAACACTTTTAAATAGCAAAACAGTCATGCTGAAAGATCAGCTCATCTACCAAATGAAAACTCCTCCAGAATTGCTCAAAGGCAAAAATAAAAAAATAAAATAAATAAATTTAGAAATGCTCTCTAACATTGAGGCCAGTGTTACTTTGTGATGTATATGAAAACACTTTCTGAAAATAGATGTCCACCGTCCTTGGTGGTGAGGTGAGTTAGAACAGAGTGGAAGAGAATTCCTGTCTCAGCATCGAGAAATAATTTTACTCATTTGTTTCTGGTTTTTTTAAAGACTGTAAGAGAACAGTAGTAAAAGGCGCATAGCTACTAAAATTGAATTAACTGTGCATACATAGAGAACAAAAAGAAAGGAAAAAAGATTGGTCCCTACCATCTCCAACAAACTGAAGGAGGGCTAGATCAATTTGTCTCTTCCAAGGTGATCCTTTCTGAAGTGCTATTCCGTAGCCCGTAGTGGCAAAGATGTATCCACTCCCTATTGTCACAAGTTTGCAGCCTTCATCTCTTCCAGCCTTGTAATTCAGCACCGCTGCATCATAGATGAAAGCATCCAACTTCCTGAAATAAAAGAAAACATTTTACAAACCAAATCATCAGGGACAGCTGTTGTCAGACTTCTTTTCTCCTTGATGTTAGGACCTTGTTGAATATCACATGGATTCTTTGATATCATTAATACATCTACTGCTCCACTGTATCTAAAATTAACAAAAGGCATCTATTTTAGTGAGGGGAAAGTAGGACACACAGTTTTGCATTTCTATTTTAAGGGATGCTGTTAAAAAATACTGAGCAGGAGAAACCAAGCTACAAAAAGTCTTGCCCTGTTATCTTTGTATCTTTGCTCTCAAAATGGATAATAAATATCTTGAGGTGCAAAATGATCTCCAAAAACAACAGAAATGACAACAGAGAATTTAGAATTGAAACAACAATAAACAATTAGCTTATTTAAAATACTGAATGAGACTGAAAATATGACTTCACCAGTTTTACACACACTCTTATTTTATGTCTCTTTCCAAAAATAAACAATGAAGGTGGAGGTTAAGTCCTTGCTAAGACAGATGAAGGTATTGGAGCATATCTGATACAGCTATCTAAATCCTGCTTAAAAATTATAGAAACTATTTCTTTATGATTCGCAGTTCTAAACATATTATTTTTGTACTTGGAGCACGGCAGGAATAAAGGAACTTGTGGAAAAGGTTGAAGCCTTTCAGCCCATCTTTCAACTCCTATCCATCTCACGTTAAACCAAGAGAAACACCAGGAGAGAGTGAGGTTGTTGGACTTTGTCTGCTGTCATGAAAAAGTACTGTAGTTTATTGCTTCCCTACTTACCCTGACAGTCACCACTCAAGTCATCAAATTGGAATTCAGTGAAGTAGTTAATTTAGAGAAAGTACAGGTGGCTCATGCAACCATTAAAAGAAATATCTGGGCCATCATTTCCTTTGTTTTTCCACTCTTCCCTAAAACCCAGTGCAATCCTCAGCCTAAAAGTCAGTTTAGCTCCATCAGTGCTAAAAATCTGACTCGCTCATTCCTTTAAACGGGTAATCTAACATAGAGAAAACAATTGCTAAACATCGGTAGGTGATGTGTCACAAATTCAATCTGGAAATAAAATATGGATGGCTACCTAGCACTGAGGGTAACTAAACTGGAACTAGGCAAGAGGGTGCTGGGGTACTGCCCAAGCCCGCAGTCTTCAACACAAGATCAGACCGTTTTCTAAATGATGTGCTTTGATTCAGCACTTTGGAGACAATCTTTGGTTTGTGTAGAAAGAACAAAAATCCACATCCTTTGGGTAGGCACAGAAGGGAAGAAAAAAAACCTGCTTGCCATACCCTCAAAGCTTCTTATAACATTTCTGATCTACAGCAGACATTTACCATAATCAATACAATCCAATCTCATGCTTTTAGACCTCCACAGTTATCTGTGGGGAAGGAAGGATACTTCCCCTCTCAGTGGCTGCCTTTGGCTCAGGCAAGGGATTGGAAGGTAATACTCCTCTCTGTGGGTACAGACACTGCTGCAACCAGACAACACTCTGGAATTTGTCATCTGTTTATTCTGGGATTTATAGTTTTGCAATGTAAGCATATAAAACACATGCTGGTAAACACAGAGAAAATATAAAGAGTCAGCTATTCTTCTGTCAAAACAGACTCCAGTTAGAAATACAGAGGAAAAAGATATCTTTGCTAAAGACTCCAGGGCAAAAGCCTTGTGCTCCCTCAGAAATCATGCTCTTCGTATGCAGCTTGCCTGCTTAGGTATTGGCCAGTGTAATAAAACCTTGTGACAGAAAGACGAGGCACAATTGCAGTTTCACTCACTCACTGTGGACCCACATCCCCAGCTTCCCAGAGAGTCAGGTGTCAGCTGCAGTGGGTACACACAAGGAAAGCAGGTTCTGAAGATGCACAAGGCTTTACTTCTGAGGGTTTTCTCTATACTACTTCTATAAGGTCACAATAAATCTCAATACACAAATCGATTTAAAAACATGAGGTACTTTCTTGACAGATGTTGAGTGCTGAAAGGTTCTGTTATCAGGTGCTGCCCAATGTCTGAACTGTAAATCAAAAAGTTGATTGCCCTGAAAAAGTCTGGCTGTCTACAAGTACAAACTCATATTCAGAATACATTTTCTCCATTTCCAACATAAATCTTATAAGCTCTCAAGGCTTAATTATCTCTTCATCATGTGCTGATTACACAAGTACTCTTCCTTGCAAAGCAAAGCTTCAGAACATGATGTACCCCTGCAGTGTGGGCAGGGAGTAACAAGCCACGACTGAAGCTCTCAGATGTTAGGGCATCCAACTCTTCCACCACTAAGAGGTGAACTTCCCAACACTCTGAATTTTTAAGAAATTTCAGGCAACTTTAAACATTCCTCGATAAGAGTTTCCAAAAACTGAGACAGCAAAATCTGGGCAAGTCTGAAAATTTGACCCCTTCTGAGTTGTTTGCAAAGCTGGCAGTGAGCATAAGCTCTGAAGACAAAGCGGGCATTTGCACAGGCCAGCAGGCTGCTGGGGCCACAGAGGACTTTCCTTCCTGCTATGTCTGCGTGGTGAAAGCCACATCTGCTGTTTTGCTTGGCACTGAGGGAAGAGCCAGGCTGCATGCATGGCAGGGATTGCTGGACGCAGTAGCACATCCTTGTCTTGTCATTCTCAAGGCAGGACTGGCAAGCCTGGATCTGTGCTCCAGCTCACTCCTTTCTTCTTTCTCTTCTTTCTCTACAGATGGGCTGGCAGGCCCCAGGATCTTTGTTCTTGTGGCAGCAAAATTCAACTGTGCTACACAGCTGAGAAGCTTTGTATTGGTCTGAGTGCTGACCACTCTGCTATTTAAGTTACATATTCACTGTAAAACAGCTTACACACACTGAGTACAGCTCCCCACATCAAGAAAAGCTCAAAGCCTCTTGCAAACCTTAGTCATGTAAAAATGAATCAATTAACTTGTCATTTCTGTGCAGTCACTTCAGTGGGTGAAAAGCTTTGTCATATTGTGTAGGTTTAAATAAACTGCTAAGAATTATTAAGAAGATGAAAGAGAACTATAGAAACTGGAATGCAGCAAGAAACAAGATTTATAACTGCCATGAACGAGCCAAACGCGCCAGGCATCTTCAATGAATGCAGAGGAACAGGACTACAGTGTTATGACTCATCTGAGCAACTGGCAGGTTTGTAAACTTCCTTGGAACTACTGCAATAATCCTAGCTAGGAGAGAAAATAAACATTTGGAATATTTATATAAGAGAGACTACAAAGGCAAATGTCCTTCATTACCTAGCAAGCACAAAGAGGAAAGGGGGTGGGGAGAATTTTAGCTCACACAGCATAGGAGAACATCAGGTGTTATAAAATTATGAATTGGAATAGTTCTAAAAAAACCCAAAAGAGTACTACTGAATGTAATGATTTGAAGCTGGAGATCTGTGAAAAACAAATGTGGACAGTCTTGTACCTAAACATTTATGAGTCACCAAGAAGTATGAGATCTGGAAAATCAGAATAGCTATTGCAAAACCCCATTCTCTGAAGTGTAGCTGTACACATTCAAAAATGCCTGTGTAAAGAAAATTAAAGGTAGAGGAAAAGGTACAGAAAAGCAATTTCAGAAAAGCCAAAAACACTTCCCTATAATTTTCCCCATCTTTATTATTGGCACATACTTTTCATCAAATTCCTATAATGAAAATTGAAAAGCAGGATTAGGAAAATGCTCCTTTATTAGTCATAGCTTATTCCTCAGCAACAGAAGCATAGTTCGCTTGGAAAAACGGTACTTTGCTTCCTTAACTATATGATCCTTCAGCAATTTTGTTTTCTTGATGGAACAAGAGGGAAAAATCTAAAATGGCAATCTGCTTGGTGGTTCTGGGGACACAAACAGTAATCCAGCACACTAGAAATCAAACTCTTTCAGTTCCTTTGTGTCCTGCTACGACCTGTGTCTTGGTACTCAGAAAATGAGAGAGATGCTTTAATACAGTCCCGTTTATTCACATTCTTCTATTTTACTGTCAAGCACTGGAGTCTACGGAACAAATGATGTGTTTCCATTGAGGATAAGAGAAACTGCAGCATGACTGAAGTCACCTTCCAGTTTTCAACTACCGCAGTAAATCCAAACATACAATATCTACAGCAGAATTAATTTCTTTCTAAAGTGGGTACCATTCAGTGCAGTGTTCATCTGTCAGATCCAGGACATTAACTTCAGAATCAATTTTTCCCACCCTCATTTCTTTATGTTTTCTAACACCCTAAATATGTTCTTTTCATGGCCAGACAAAAGCTGTGGATTATTGCTAACACAGATTTGACTTACACAAAACCAGAATACATGTAATACATGAAGTGGACCATCACAGCAATTTGCTTGCACTGCATTTTGCTGTAAACAGGTGTATCGCAATGACTTTTCTGCATCATTTTTGATGAAGAGTACCTTTTAACTCAAATATGCACCTTCTGGGGCTTGTTCTGAAAAATCAAAGGTCAATAACATATTTAAGAATAAGTATTCATTATAAATTATATAAATTTTATTCTGAGGAAAGATAGTTAATGAAATCTGATCTATTTTTTATATTTGCCTTGGTAACTTAAAAAACTAAGACATGTTATTCCTCAAATTTGGTTGCAAATAAATGCAAAAGAGACTACAAAGATTGTTACGTATCAAGTGTCATACCTGCTTACCAAGGCTCCAGTCATGTCTTTTGAAAGAACAATATTTGAAATTACTGTTTCATTAAAAATATCAGACAGCAAGTCAGTGACTCCTCAAACAATAATTTTAACACCACCTTTGCCCTCACCTCTTTAGCCCCACCTGCATCATCAAGAACACTTTTACCCATTAAAGCTTTGTCTCCTGAATGTAATTTTGGAGAGACAAAGCTCATTTTCAAAACATTCTGGAAAAAAACCACTACTTTTCAGCTTTTTTGCTTTTAAAAATGAATTGCATAGTCTGCAGAATAGATGCCTTACATGACCCTTAAAGTAGTATTTATAATTTGATATTAGGCAAAAAGCTGGTAACCACTTAAGGCTGAATTAAACATAAGCATGTATTTTAGAGACCATCTATACCATTGTTGGAAGGCAGGAAGCGCAAAAATATTGGTTTTAAAATATGATGGATTTACATTACAGATTGTCAGATGTATTACAAATTTAATAATTTACATTTTATCCCTTCTTTATCCAGAGAAGGGATAAATGAAAATATGTCAAGAGTGCACAATGAGAGACACAACATCATTTGCGCATCCCTAAAACTATGTCCAGGGGATCTAATGCCAACATTAGATGGGATGACGCAGCAATCAAAGGGAAAGAAGGCTGTTCTGAAGATGAGGCTTCAATGAAAATGCTCTAAAGTGACACTTTGATATTTCTGGAGCAAGAGAAGCAGATATTTAACATTTAGCGTGAAGGACTGAGTATTTCTTTTATCCAGTTTTGACTAAAATGCATTTCAGGTTATCTGATGGCACTTCATCACCAGCAGTGACTTTATCTTTTAGCACATATTCAAATAGCTCCATGCAGATCTTAAGTTCACATGCAGTGGATGGATTTCTTGACATTGCCAATTCATTAGGGGAAAATTTAACAACCACCCCCCTGCAACAACACAGGTTAGCAAAGTTTAACCCAGTTAAATGATGAACTCATTAGCAAGAATGAGCTTTCAACTTTTCTCCCAGCTCAAACTGCCCTCACTTCAATCTTCACACAGAAAACGTAGACACAAAATTCGAAAGAGCAAGCTCTGACAGACATCAACACCATCATGAAAGATTGTGGAGGCTTCACCTCACCTCTCAGGGCAATCTCAGGCTGCCAGAAAAGCCACTGTGAACCCTCCTGCACCGCTTGGATGTGGTTGCCTGAATGGACAACCCTCTTCACTCACAGGAGCTCCCATTCACCACCCCTCTGAACAGCCACCTTCCCAGTCTCTATAACATTTCCCTTACAACAAAATAATGGAAAATTTAGTATGCCTTTGTGATTAATTTATACTATGGAATAGTGTCCCACTTCAGGTCTCAGAAGCCAAGCAATGAAGTACTTGCAAAGCATCAGTTAATCAATATATAAAATTTGAAAAGTCAAATAGGGGGAATATATTTCTAGATTAAAGGTTTTGTCCCAGTTACAATAGCATAATGAAGGATAAATTCAGCACATTTCATCAAGCACCTGATCTCATCCCCAAATCAAACAAATATTAAAACTTAGAATAGCTTCTCGAAAGAAGAGGGGTTAAATGGGATATAGCTACTTTCACCTGCTCGTTTTATTTCCAGGTATGTTGTAATATTTAAAAACATTAGATAGATAACTGCATTACCTAAAAAACGGCAGTATAGACATAGGAGATAACCTTTTTAAAAAAAAATAAATTAGAAGAGCACTCAGGTACTGAGTAAAGGAATCAGAAATAAATTATATAAACCATTTTTTTTTTCCCTAGAGGCAAGTTGCTATGGATCAGCTGAACAGGAAAGACAGATTTTTTTTTTCTTTTTAAAAAAAGGCGGGAAAAAAAAGCAGCACGTTTATATTATGGCCATGATGAAATTCCTGAGAATTGTGACCCAGCTTAAAAGGACGTGATGATGTCTGGTTCTGTTTATAGATAACATGAAACTATTGAGGTATGAGCTTCCCCAGACATTTCAGTGAGTGCCTTCTTAGATCTCAGTAACCCTCTAAATGCCAATATTAGTGTTCGCCTGTTCTTGAAAGCCTGGAAGAACCAACCTCCCCCAGAAATTCCCCTGGAACAGCACATTAAGTTCTACCCAGTCCATTATTTATTTAGACTAAATACACGTGGATGAAATATAAGAATGTGAGAATAACTGCATTTCCTGAAAGGACAGTAAGTGACGGGGAAACAGGGATCAGCCATCAGAAAAACTGATGCCAGAAAATCCTGCCACAAATGGAAATGCCATAGGAAGTCTTATCTCTGTGCTGCCAGCTTGTTCACTTGCAGTAAAAGCAGGAAAGCTATGCTGACTCAGGCACACATTTATTTTAAGTTATTAGCTTCCAGAATTGATACTTTAGCGAGCAGATCATCTGAAAAATGCACCTAGATGGAAGAGCAAATTTCAATGGTTTCATATCTCTGCAGTCTTTCGGCACAAATAGTAGTTGCCTAGTTGCAAACCAGCTTTCCAATTCCTAGCTTGGGTGACTACAGTTATAACATCAATTGAAAATCATTCCCCTCAGAGTGCAATACCAAAATGAATCTAAGAATGAACACGGAAACAAATATTAGATTGAAGTCCAAAAGAAACATCATAAGGTAAGTAGAAATTAAGCTACCCCAGCCATCTGATGCCAGACTGGATGAAGCTATTGATTGCAGAAGTTGCCTGAACACAGTCAACCAGGAGAGAAAATACTGAATGGGCCAAACTAGTTTTTTTACAGAATGTCAGAAAGAAAATCATTACTCACATTATTAGCTCCTTCAGATGGTTTTAAGGAAAGTGTATTTGTACAATAATTTAGTACTTATTGTTAACATTGGTAGGGATAAATAGACATTCTGGAGCACAGCAAACATCTTGCTCTCCCAGGTAGTGTTGGATCTTTGTTCAGTGCTGTTTGACTGCTGTTTCCCCAGAGGTGTATATGGTTAGGAACACCCATACATGGGCAGTAGATCCTCACTGGCATAGACTTAGGTCCCAATAATCTATGACACTAGCAATAAATAGATGCTTAAGGAGGAATAAAAGAAACAAGGCATAATATGGATGCTATTGTCACTGAATATATCTTCTTGTCTTCAGATGAATGGGTATTTCATGAGCTACAGGCTGTATTAAGCCCCATCAAGTTTAAGAGCTGCCAAATGATTCACCTTCCACCAATTCCTTCAGTTTCTTTCTGAGCTTGTTTTAATTTTGGTATTCACAACACCTGATCTCTAGAATGTAACTATGCAAATTTAACTCCACAAACGCAATATTCTATCAACCACTACTGAACTTCACAAAGGTCTGGTGGCAACCAAGGAAAAGACACAGACAGACATGAAGAGAGAGAGGAGAGAGTAAAGATGAGAGACCGACTGATGTTCACTTTTACTTCAAAAAAGTCTTCAAGTATTCTACAGTTGTGATTATTTCAACTTGTCAGAACTAAAGAGTACTACAGAACAACAATTTCTGAAAGTATTTTACATTTCTGTTTCCACTACAGCTATGAGGCATAAAGTATTCAGGCATAAAATATGATACTCCATATACGATTTATGGCAAAAGTTGCCTGAACTTAGTGCTTCAGATGCGGTCTAGCTCGGTTTCAATTTTCATTTGACTGAGAAAATTAAAGTTTGGTTCAGCTTTTTTCTAAGGAGTTCCCATGGCCCTGTCTCATAGCTCTATTGATTTTTTTATTTTGTCTTTCAGACCAGCTGCAGAAATGGATGCTTCTAAGTGTCAGCATCCAAAAATGTCCAAAAGTTATATCCAGAAAAATGGTCTAATGGGTGCCTTTGTACAGAAGTAGAGCAATCCAGGAGCTAGTTAAAACACTCCTCTAAGTTATTTTATATTCCTGACTATTAGTTATAAGTACCATTGACAGTGAATTATCTGAAATATTAATTTCTCATCTTATGTCACACATTCACATTTTGGATTTATCACCTGCTTGAAGGAATGATCACCTGGCACAATAATTTGCCCTTTCAGGGTCTGGCAAAAATCTTTTAAATTAATACCCTACAGATTTGATGAAAATATGGACAATAATTTTCTTAAACCTTTCTTCTTAATGAAATAACATTTAGAGATACAAATTGGATTCATCACTCAGTACTTTCCTTTAAAAAAAAGGCTAATTCCTATCTTAGATTTTGTTTTGTTGTAATAACAGCTGATGCAGACTCAGAAAATTATTTTTCCTATCACATGTGAATAAACAAGTTTCCAATTCAATAGTTTAAACTGGTGAATTTTGAGTATCCCAAAAGATCTCTAAGGTTTTCATACTTTGAGAGACACCTTGAAAGAGGAGAACATCATTCCCTCTTCATTAAGATCAGTACATAGTTCCATTACAGGCTGCTGTTTCAGTGACATCTTAAAAATGTGACTGGACCAAGGATCACCCATCTAAAAACTGATTATTTCAGTTGCTGTATTTGATTTTTTAAATCTTGTTTTTGAAGCTTATGAGAAACAGGAAACCCAAGCAGGCTCAGAATAGAGAACTTTGATGAGTAGGCCATGAGAAAGCAGAAAAACATCCAATTCTTAGAAGGACAGCTGGATATTAAGGATTTGATACATCATTTTAAAATTCAGTTGCATAAAGTAGTGCTTGTGCTAAAGCTGTCTCCAGCATAGCTTCCGTATTCATGTATCATAACAGGCATCCAACAGGGTTGCAAGCAATAAATTATTACAGACTACAGACATCTCACGCTGCCCACCAACCTTTCCCTTTCTCCCTCAAACATACTTCAGAGTCAACCATCTCTGGCAATTTCTTAAAAATTTGGTAAAAGAATTGCTATATGTACTGCAATTAAAAGTCTAAGAAAAGAGTGAATATTCTCCATTACAAATACTGTAAGGTGTTGTCAATCAGAAACAGCCAAAAAATATTGAGCCACTAGATTAAAAGTTTAAAAATTTATGTCTGCTGAACATTTCTTTGAGTTCTGGTTGCAGGCTGTTATTATCTGCCCACAGGAATGATGAAGAACTTGTGCTTTTTATGAAAAATTAAAATACATAATTTTTCTCGCAAACAGGTAATTTCTCTCATAGCTTTCCCTCCTGTTTTTAGGTGAAAAGGTATGAACCACAGAAAGAATAAAAACCAGAAAGCTTTTCCTTTGATGAAAATTTTTATGACAATTTTTCTGTAAAAATAAACTGAAAATACTGCAAAAAAAATTGAAATTGTTTTTGCATCCAAGTGGAGATGTCAGCTGGTTGCTTAAAAGATGAGTTTGTTTTGTGTTTTACTTTAGGCACACCACCACTTTAATTGACAGACCTAATTAACAGAAGGACCTGCTGGGCACAATCTGAAATGTGTTCCAGCTGACAGAAATGGAGATGTTTGCCTCCTGGTTATGCCTGTGCCACGCTGCGGAAGCTGCCAGCACAGCCGCTGACCAGTTTGTATCTGCTCAGCAAACAACAGAGTGTGCAAAGCTGTGAACTGGATACAATTTTAAGCACCGTAAGCACAACAAAAAGCTAATTCAGGCCGATAAACATAAAGACTGAGGGTTAAAAGGGCATCAGAGCCTTCTAGGGTCTTCTCTTGCACTTTCTCTGCTTAGTACCATTAAAAAACCTCAACATGTTTCTCTGCTTAGTGCTATTAAAAAAAATAATTCATAATCATATTGTTGTTCTCACATGGTAGAGTGTGCTTCCAGGGAGGAAATAACTTCTCACACCATTCACAGTGTTCAGTTAGATACTTTCAGGTGTTTCTTCCAGCATTATTATTTATCATTTAAAAATGCTGAGCATTAGAACTATTACATGTTCCTATCAAAGCAACTAGCAGCTCAGGACACGTTTGCAGGCCGATAGCATCTTCTCAAAGGACAGCTCAAATCTGATAATCCCCTGCATCTGAGGCCATCGCTGCCGAGGCTCCGGCAGGGGAGAAATGCCATCACCACAGCATTCCTTCCGAGCAGCTTCGTACTTCCACCAGGCTGTCACAGACGACTAGGGAATAAGGTATTAAACTTGATGTGTATAAACTACCAAGCACAGCAATCTTTAACAGGAAGGCAGATGGAGTCCCAAGTAAACTTTAGCATCAAATCCCTGAATATATAGTGACAGCTGTGGCTGTAAATAAAAACTGAAAACAACTCACGACAGCAAGGGGGTCTGCAGCTGTACAAGGGGCTGCTTGCCTGTGGAACACAAGGGATTCATTACTGCAGTTTCCATGAAGCAAGTTATATTCTTAGCTTTTTGCAATGAAACTGAAATAAAGTCCTCACATCAATATGCTGCTATAACACAGCATCAGTTAGACCATCTCTTTTCTTGAAACAAGATATACACTGTGTGATACTCAGCTGCAGTCCTCATATCCAGGAAAATTAAGGAAGTGAAGAAAAAATTAGATGGATTCATCAGTGACAGGCTAGAGACAAGTGAAAGTTTCCCATTTTAATTCTATAGTAAGAAGAGACTTTCCCAATTAAATTTTCTAAATTCAGCCATTAGCAGTTAAATCCCAGACAATATTCCAGTGTAGGTGTGCTGGGGCAAAGGCAGGAACACGAAATGCATTTCCAGTTTACTGCCATTGCATTTTCTCCTCTTGACAGTTTTAAAGCAGCAAACACCCATACACAGAGAAACACTACATGCAAACTCAACTGCTATGAGCTCATACAGCCCACACCAAAGAATTACAACAGGTAAGGTTGTTCCGCTTGCAAAAAGATAGCATTCTTCAACTACAACCTCTTCTGGAAAAATATAGCAAGGCAAACAGAAGCACACAAACCCAAACAGCCACTGTAAACATAACATGATAATTAACTACTTCCTATTCAAAGACTTATTCTATCTTCAAAAAGCAAAATCAATAGGATCTGTCTCTCTGGTACACAGGGTTCTAGAAATGTAGATTAATTAAACGCAGCAGAGACAGAAATGCTTGCAATGCATTTTTAGAACTTTATTTGATCAATAAACATCTGAAGAACACAGAGGAGCCCCTGCAGCTCTAACAGAGCTGGACTTCACTCACCAAGGATACATTAGCTAATGTCTTACAGACTTTACTCTTCTGAATAATGCTCAGGAAAATAACTGCCATTTCTGTTTTCATTAAAGAAAAGGAAAAGAAACTCTGGAGCATTCCTGAGCTCTTCAGTCCTGCCTAAAGAGCAATCTGAAGCTCTGCAGGTAGCACAGCACATGTGGTTCAGCTGATCCCTTATATGCATGAAATTTAGGGAAAAACACCAGTACATTTTTTGACAAGCTTGTAAAATTGTGATTACTTTCAGTACTAAATTGCATTGAAGGGGGGACAATATTTTGTCTTTTTGAAAAATATTAAGTGTTACTTGAGTAAGAAGATGCATGAATTTTGCTCCCTTTTAACAGGCCTGGTTGCAAACTGACACCTTTAATAAATACAGAAAGTTCTGCTGTTGTTCAAATGGTATTTCAGCAGCTTTCTGAGAACTGTATGTGCCAATGTCAGAAATAAGACACTATTGACAAGAGGTAGATATTACTGAGACTTTACAGATAATTCTTTTTTATTATTTTCAGAAAAAAAAGGTTGATTTCTTATCAAAGGGGAAAAGCCAATATAGATGATAAATTTGCCTTCACCATTGATAGCAACAAGCCTTCATGAGTAAGCTGCAATGAACCCCCCCACAGGGATTCACCTGAAGGAGTAGGTATAATGTCAATGCCAGTCTAAAGCAAAAATCTCATTTCCATTTTGATTTGCAGTATTTCCTAGTTGATTCCTTTCTAGAATGATCTTAAACATTTTCAATGCTAATTGAACAAGATAGGTCAAAGCCTATTGCCCATGTAGTGAAGCTGTTTGTTCTAATTTAAAAAAAAAAAAACCACAAATGCAGATGCTTTCCTGGTAAGTAAATTTTTGAAACACTATTAGCTTCACCTCTCAAAGATGAAAACAAAGGGGCTGGGGATTTTTTTCAAGGCTTCCCAGACACGGATGTATGCACACATCTCTGCATGTACAGCAATGCTCCAACACAAGACCTATCTAACCCCTACACCAGACCAGGAAATAAAGGCAGGAACATAATTTATTTTATGAACATTTCTATCTGTATTTCTGCCCTTGAGGTTTTTCCTGGCCACATTAGTGACTGGACTGAAGCAGCTGACTTTTGACTTCTTGTGAGAAAGCAAGATAAAAAACCCAGATTGTTTTTCAATTTGTTTTCAGAATGAGGAAAGAGACATAAGCATGTCTCCAACAAAAAAGAAATCTGAGAGAAATCTGTGCATCTGAAGGTTTATGTTTGTCTCCTTCCCACTTTCCCCTTTCAGTTCAACTCAATAATATTATGTATTAAACACAATGGTCTCAAGGATCAAGATATTCCCATACATCTCAAGAGGCTAACACCAATTAAAGCTGATCAAAAGACTTAAGAGTTTGAGATACAGCAAAACCAGACTGAACTGTGACAAGAGACTACTCAGTAGTTTGATTCTATTTAGATCAGATGCCACGTGTAGCATTATTCAGTCATTAAGTATTGCCTGATTGCTAGTATTTTTTGCTCCACTTTAAAATTAGAATCAAACACTATATATAACTAATTAAAGGGGACTAAATCTTATGTCTCCAATTAAGCAAAAATAGTTTTAAAAGTGAGATTGGAAATACATACAGGTTATACAAACATTCTTCAAGAATAACACAGGTACTACTTGTTTTGACTCGCAGCAGCCGTTATCAACCGGACAATCTCTGCAAGTCCTTCCCAGGTCTATGGTCTATGACTGTACAACTACCAGGTAGTTCATATGTAAGAAAAATTGCTTCTTGTATGCTACCAATGATGAGGATGAAAAAAGACAAAAGTACAGGAATAACTTTAACAACAGATAAAGATGAAAACAGTCAAAATAGCTGTAATAAGGTAAACAGAACACATCCATACTGAAGAGGAAAACAGAAATTACATATTTGCTTAGAAGCAGTTTGAGGAAGGACAGACAGGTCATCCTCAAAACAGAAGTGGCAACATCAGCTCCATGGGGCAAGATGTATTAAAAATCATGGGATCAAGCAAAGTAGGAAAGGTGAAAGCTTGCTCAAGTCTAGATAAGGATGAAAGGGCAAACTCCACATGGAAGAGACACAATCTGATCAAATAAGTCATGAGGGAGAAAGGAAGAAGATACAGCATGGGTATATAAAAAATGAGGAGTATACTGAGGAACAGAGCAGAAAATTTGGTAGAAAAAGTGAAAAATTATGTTTTTGAAGAATATGAGTCTAGAGAAGAAGAGGTAGGGACTACCAAATACCTATTCATGCTTTTATATTCTCCTCTCTACAGAGAATGCAAGTTATTACAGTCCCACATTACACAGTCTCACCTCTTTTGCTCATGACACTTTTAGCTCCAGAGATCCCTGAGGTGTCAGTCACGTGAACTGCATCACATCCTCACTAAACATCTTAGCCAAAAGGAAAATGTGGGTGGGCTCAAGGTGCAAATGACAGGTGAGAATGACAGAGCCTGATCGGTTTGGACACCTAAATGAAATCATCTTTCCAGAGAGAAACAACTCTGAGGCAAAAAGAAGGTACAATCCTGCTGCACGATCCGTAACCGAGTTTACTGCCCACAATTACCACATTGATTGGGTCTTTGCACAGTTCTTGCTCTGCAGAAACTGAAGGCAGAAAATATGTAAGCCCACTTGACACTACTCTCCTGCTGGAATGTCCAAACCTGCGATATAAGCAAACACAAAGTGACACTTCTATTGTGGGAAACTTCAGCAGCTGATGGCATGCTGTTTAATCCTTCTGTAGGTGCCATCAGACAAAATACTAAGGAGTGCAGCTGTATGTAGCAGTTACTTATATTGATCTGGAAAACACCGCACATGGCAGCTTATTTGCACCATCTGCTGCAGAAATGTCAGTCACGGGGAGCAAGGCAGACACCTGAGGGTGTCCACACTGAGAAATCACTTAGAAGAGGAAAGAAACTCCAGCAGGGGAAAAAAAATCTATAAAAAATTAATAGCTTCTGCTGTCAAACGGACTAAAGCTTCTGAGGAAGAGCAACTGGCACAAGAGCAGCCAGCCTGAGTTTTAGTGAATGTCATGAACTCCCCTGCAGTCAGGTAGCAACCTCCCCCCCCAGCCCCTTTTCATGCTTAAGTGTCTGACAGGTGGCCTGATTTTAAACCTAACAGCAGTTTTCCAGGGCTTTCAGTGGCACAAATGGTTGGTGAAAAGTACAAGGAATATAAATGCCCTAAACAAACTATCCATCCAACTGAAGAAGCCCTAGCAATGGCTGAAATTAAGGATATCTTCTTCTTTAAAAATTCACAGCTGGAATGGTAGCATTCAGCTGACTATCTATAATGCCTAATCCAGCTGTCACCCAGGAAATATAACTTGCACAGGCTGGGGCAGAGCAGGAGCTCTGCCTCCAGCTTGAAGGACCTTGGCCAAGGTTCATCTCATGTTATGTTACATGTCTATGTTAGGATAGGACAAACTGTGACTGAGAAATGCCAGTTGAGCATGCCGTGAGCAGTGACGACAGAGGAAGTCCAGACAGCAATATGGAGACAGCAGAGAAGGAAACAGTAGGAAGGATAACTTTTTAAAGAAGGGAACTGCACTCTAAGGAAAGATTTGGGGACTTCAGGGGTTTTTTCATAAGAAATATGTTATAATTCCCTACATGTTTGGGAGAAGGAGAGTAAAAATTAAAAGGACAAGCAGTTACCAAAAAAGGACCAAAAGTGACAGCTTAATTTAGTATAGGAAAAAATGTGTCCTGTGTTCACTGTAAATAATAGCAGGTGAGATGTCCCTGCCTTGAAACAGTCACTAGAGTAGATGTACTTAAATCCACTATGGGTAATTTAGGCTTCCCACTTCAAAAAACCTAAACAAACTATATTGATAAATTATTATTATTATTGTAATGCAGTATTATTAACAAAAATACAGTCTATTATCAAGCCTATATGTTTAGAAAAGATTACTAGAGCTAACACATTCCTGTCACCCAGATGAATACTGATACAAGTAGTGAGTCACTCTCATACTTTTTGATGATTAAGAATGAAAATTCAGACTCTTTGTCCAACCAGGCAGAATGGGCTATTCCAGAGGGATGGATGGCACTCAAGCCTAAATCTCAGATCTTAAGGAAGAAGGACAAAAATATTTGCCAGAATATTTACCAAGATTGCCACAAGCAGGATTAGATCTCAACAGATTTTCCTGAAGATCAAAGTCAATACTTCACATGTGACAGTAAATGTACAGGGCCTGCTAATTAGAGGAGGTAAGAAAATGTAAGAGTGGACCTAAAAACATACTGAAGGGACAGGAGGTTGAAAAGAAATAACAAGTAGTTGAACACTGGCTAGACAAACAAGCTTTGTCAGAAATTCACCCTGTGAAAGCAAATTTCTGAGAGAGTTCTGCAAAGGTAATGAGGGACTGTACTGTTGAGCTCCCACCCAAATCCAGGTCCACCTGTATCATCTCTCTGTAAATTTGAGAAATACTAATTCTGTCCTTTGAATCTATTTTACATAGGACATCAAAGCTCCCATGAAATTTTAAAAGTCATACGAATCACAGGCAATCATTTTCCTTTCTGATATCCACACAGTGCAGTTGAAAAAAAAAAAAAACAACCCGGTCATGTACTACACAGCATGCCTGACATCAGTCTGTTCTGTATCACTTTAAGTACAGATCAATATTTCTCAGTTTCTGCAAAGTCTACTGTATTCTTTAAAATCCATGGAAAAAAGCTTACCCAGTTTTCAAGCTGACCAAAGCATCTTCAACTCCTTTCTGGTTATACTTCGTCATGTAAAGGTGCATATCAGGGTAGTTGTTTCTGATATTCCTCTCTGTGCTTCCATTTGGGACCGTTCCAAATCGAAAAGGAGGTGAATAATCATGCGGCCTTTGAAACTAGAGAGAAAAGGTAAAAGCAAAGTGTTTAAGGCATTCAAAACGTGAAGAAGGGCAATTTCAGGTTGAAAAAACCCAGAGTTGTATAAGCTGCCTCAAATTTCTTCTAGGCAAATGCTGTGGGTTAATTCAGCAATATTATACCAGAAAGTGTGTCTTCACACTGACTGAACTTACAGAAACATCTACATCCAAAGTAAAACCAGCTCAATTTTGCCACTCTAACGTGACTTTCTCCCACGCATTGTAATATGGCAGGACAGCAGAAACTGGAGCAGATACTGGAAGATGTTCCTCATCCGCCAGCATCTCCCTAGAGAACTCAGACTACAAGCAGACACACTGGTAAACAGCAATCAAAAGAAAACTATTTTGTTGATAATCATTTCGCGCTACCTTCTCAGTTGAGACATTGTGGGTCCCCACACAAAGAAGGCAAAAGGATCATCTGCACTACTTGAAAGGGACCCTAACCCACTGCTCCCAGAGGGGGCACAGGGTGAGGGCTGCCTTTCCTTCCACCGCCCTGATTCAATGGGAATAAAAGTTCCTGCATCTTCTGAGGGGCTCAGCAGCTACATCACTTGACAAGAAAAGGGTTTCTGAGACCCTCACACTTATAATCCTAGTCCCTATTTATTCCTACAATTTAAAACTACAAATTATTTACTTGAGGGCACACAGGTTTATTCTACAATCTTACTCTCTATATTACTATTGTATCAGCCCAGACAAACAAGCCAGGGAATATCTGCAAAGGAATAGCAAGGCATACTCAGATTTCAGATTTGGAAACCATTCAGACAATCTCACATAAAATTTTGCTAACAGACCTGAAAATTTTATATGTGCCTTTTCAATAACTCCCTTTAAATACCAAGTGACACTTTAGGATTAAGTTAAAATGTCTCTTTAAGAAGTAAATGAAAAAGGCCACTCAAATCAGAGAAACTATTGGCTAATAGTCACCCATGAATTCCACAGTAAAATGCACTCTGTCTTTACTGTTGGTTAGAAGAGCAATCTATATACCCTGTGCTGCAAGAGACAGCTAATATTTATATAGCTGCTGCTTCCTTTGGGCTACATAAGTAACACTTCTCTTTTTAAAGTTTGGTCTAAGGGCATCAAGAATTCCCAGGACTCAGTGCCAGTTTGCAAAGAGAATACAAATAGGCTTATACAAAAACTGGGAGTATTTCAATTCCATCAAACCTTGACTGTGAAATTATTGCTGCAACAATATTTTCATGTTACAGAACTACAATTAAATGCTTCATTTCAATTAAGCATATTTTGACAAAGCATAAAGGAATGAACTCTACTTTTCTCTATTCGTTTAGCTAACAGATGTCTTGCTTTTCTCATTTTCCCTTTTCACAGCTTTACTGTTTAAATTATTACTTTGCTTCTACTTTACACATACTAATTGACCCATGCACTAAAATTACACTGTATACTAGTCATGGTTCTTAGTCTGTATCTGCTATCTCCTTTTTTAAGTTTATTATGCAGCACTGAAATAAACCCTGCTCTTAAATATACGTCCAGAGATTCTACTGATACAGATGTAGCTTGCTATTAACTTTATTTAAACCTACAGATAATTAATCCCTGAAGTAGTGAGATGGCTTCCAATATCTCCCAATATCTGTATCAAATTTGCCAGTCAATAGAACTGGAAAAAAAATAATTAAAGAAACTACGTCTATTTGAAGAGCTGTAAAAATTGCTGCTGCTCATACAGCTGACATTTTTTTGAAATTCAGCTGTGGTGAGGATTCTGCAAGCTCAATTCCTAATCCTGGGGTATATCAGTGGAACTGGGGGAACAGGGATATTATGGTGGAGTACCCTGGTAATTCAGAAATGGAGTTTGGTTCTGAATATTCTCACTTTTCAAGGACATTCATATGAGTTTAAGATGCTGGGAGCAGTTTCCTCCCATAGGAATAGTTGAAGGAGCTGAGGTATCTGACTCAAACTGAACATTTGTGGAACACAAAAATATTTTTGCAGGAGAGCAAAGATTAATAAAAAGTACTAGTTCATTCAAAGATCACAGGGATCACAAGCAGATGAATAGTTCCAAACACCATACACAGACTGGAGTTTCTTGACACAAGACACCCAACCAAAAAATTTTCACAGTCACAAGGAGATTGTCTGTTACTACTGCCTGCCCACAGATTATTTGTAAAGAAGAAAGGGTTTAAAAGCTTTTTAGTAACAGTGCACTCATATCTAAGGCGTACAAAGTTCTCATCAATAATTTTGAACTTATATTCTGTGAACTGACATGTCCTGGAGAAGCATATAGGCTCTGTGATTGTAGCAAAGGTCTACATGGCAGGCATGAGACAAGAAAGAAAAAAGGATCAAGTCTCTACATGCACTCACTTTCCCTGAAGCCCCATGATGGGAAATAAAATATATCATCACTGCTAGGAAGCAATTTTCTTCCTAGACATTTTCTGAAACTTTTATTTTTTTAAAAATCATTAATAAAATCCTTAAATTGAATGCACAACCCCTGCTTGAATCATAATTGTGGAGATATCTACTGTTATTGAGAAGACTAACCAATTTGTTCTTGTATCCCCATGCTCTGCCAGCTGCTAGACCTTGGCACATGGCAACAAAACTCTGATATTTTGCATTTATTTTGTTTTACCTATATGCCTTAACAAAACTGACAATTTCATTAAATCAGTAAAGTGATCTTTCACAAACATGAAATACTGACTTAATCTGAAGTTTTGCATGCTTGCCTGAAAAGGTTGGTATTCAGAGCAATTGTTATCTTTCTGGAGTATTTTAAGGAACTGTGGAAAACATTACAAAAATAGTAAATATTAACCCTCTGCTAACACAGATTTTAACAGGAATTATGGCTGGTTTGGAGTGATAGAAAAACACCCATATTTGAACTCTTTCCTTTCTTCTTTTACCAGATGGAAAACACTGACAATCTGATCTTTGTGATCCTTGAAAAATATAGCTATTAGTAATTCCAAGACTATTATTATAATCATCATTTACTGAAATGCAGTTGATATTTATGCCTGACAACCCTCAAAAAGCCCTGTAAAGGTCTAATGTTGAAGTGGAGAGATGGACTGGGGCAAGAGGGTCACCCTAACTACCCCATCATCCATGCTGCCCGTTGACCTCAGCCTGCTCTGTTTTCACACAGATGTATTTCTAAGTAACTATAGAACTTGTGACATCTTATTGCACAAAAATATAAAGCCAGACTGCAAGAATACTGTGAATCTTGCAAAAATAAGGAACCTGTAAATGGCATAATTAAGGCTTCCTAATAAGGTTGAAGAGAATCCCCTAGACCACATGCATGGTCTTAAAATGTTACTGTGCGGAGGAATCACATCAGATAAACACTCTGCAAGAAAATTCTGTCCACTGCTATCTACTCTCCCTTAGTAATCTTGTCTCTAGTTCATTGCATGAAGGAGGCGTAAGTGATCTCAGAAGTAACAAGTGCTATGAATGCCAGCTTTGCTGGATGCTTTTGGACTCATTTTCTGTACCGTTTTGTGAGCACAAAGCTCTTAAAAATCTTTTACATACACAAGAATGTCAAACTATAATTTTCTTCTCATTTTCTGAATCATTTGAGTTTAGGAACACCCACCCCTAGTAACTCCAGTACATGCTGTGCCATGTACTTCTGGGTGACACATAGATGACATGGCGTTCAGAAATTCATTAGCAACATTATGAATGTTGAGGAAACTATCAAGAAGTCTTAAAGTGAAGAGGGGTAAATAGCACGTTATCATGTGTTCAGCAAATCTGGTGAACCACATGCTAGAGCATAACACATTTCCTGAATGGGATGATATTGACTGCTGAGGGTCAGGGATGACTGCTCAGAGAGAGAAGGGTTTTTTCCTGGCTCCTCTTCTCTGTAGTCTATCACATATGGAGCTGGACTGAGAAACCCCAGTATCTCTAATTTGGAATACTTTATTGCATTCGCAATACAGCACTGACAAAAGAGCTTGACTCTTCAGTCATGGCAGTAGGAAAAAGGGGAGAGCAGAAGAAAATCAGGTATCAGTAAACTGATTTACCAGCCCAGAAGTTTTTTTCAAAAATTTATTGAACTCCTAGATATTATTTATTTGAAATTAATCTTATCCATACTTCTGGCCCTTCTCATTGGTCTTTGCCTACTACCGCTTTGCTTGAAGCAAGGGTCAGAGCTCTCTACTGAAAAAAAGTAAAATTGTTGCAAATTCCTGAACTGTTCTCCTACTAGCAACACTGCAGCAACAAGGCAAAGAGGGAAGAAAAACAATATAACATGAATCAGATTATATTCCCATAAATTATCCTAAATTATTTGAATTTCTAAAATCCGAGAAACCACGCAAAACCTGTGTATGACAAGAAGAATGTTTTGAAATAGACCCTTGCTTTTCTGGACTTCTGGCTTGTTAAATTTAATCAGAAAAGGCATGGCTCCCCTGATTTATCTCTATATGCTTCAGGCAAAATTTGAAGAACTGTAAAATAAAAACAAAGGTAGCAGATCAAATAAATGATCAGCAGACCACACAAAAACAGATGGTATTTTCTGATTCAAGTATTTTTCTATTTTTGTTTTGTTTTTTGTGTAAATAACATCCTACTTAGGAGAGAGAACAGAAAAATGACAAAAATAAGGAAGTTATTAGCCAAAAGCTATAGAACAAATACTGCCATTTTCCCAGCCCATAGGTGAGAGTGGCAAACAGCCAGCAGAGAGAGGAAGATAAGGGTGCACTGGCAGACCTGAAGGCTAGTGCTGTGCCAGGTGCAGGCCAAATCCTGCCAAAACCTAGACTTCCCAGGAAACGCTCTGTACTTTCTCACAAACATGAGAAAGACATTTCTCAAATTCTTTCTTTTTATCCTCAAGAGAATACCTTTTATCTGTCTCTTACGAAGAATGTTATCGTGAAATAGAGGTATATTTAACAGTCTTCATAATCTTTCAAAGGTTTTGCGACAACACAACTTAATGAAAACAAAACTACTATTATTTTTTTTTTCTTTTTATCTGTCTTTCCTCTAGCCATGCTTGCAATTCATGCTTTGATACTTCAGGCAATCAATCAAAGGCTGGTCATAAAAAGCAGTTAAAACAAAAAACAGACTCAAGGCCATCTGAGCTGTTGCCTTCTTTTGAATAACAATTTCCTTTATTTTCTGTCTTTTGAGAAAAATCCCTTTTGAAGTTTTCCCTTGCGCTATACTCAATTTAAATATTACTTCTTAATGTCAATATTTAGTTTCATTTTAAAACAACTGGGTACAAACTTGAAAACAGCATGCCCTTCATGTATTTTGTGCATATCCATCACATCAATAATTTTCCAAATGGACTTCAATCCCTGCATGCAATACCACTATTGCAAAGCAGCCATACAAATGAAATAAAAAAAGAAGTGATTGCTGTGTTTCTGACTTACAAGGCTATTGATTAAAATCCACAAGTACAAAGATCTCGGAAGTATACCTTCAGCAAAAGAAAGTTCAGTCAAGCTAGAACACTATGAAAAATAAGCATATTTATTATTTGTTATTTTGTGTGAAACTCAAGTAGGGTTTAAGTGAACTATCAGCATCTACTGCTCAAAGTGAAATTCTCACAAAAGTTCTTGAATTAGGAAAGCATCTTCCACAAACACATCAAAATTCTGTCCCTATCCTATGTAATTTACATCTCACTTCAATGTGATAACACAAAACCTGAACTTTTTGTATGTGTTTATTTTTCCTATTCACTCTTGCCATTTTACAGAAGGAAAACATCTACACACAGTATGTACCACTTTTGATCATTTCTCTCTTTTTTTATTTGTGCTGGCACCACTTTAAATCTGAATTCTTTCTATTACTTCCTTGCACACTACATAGAAAGCAAAAAGACATATTTTCAGGAGATTAACTGGCTTCCAATAATTACTGGATGGTTGCTGGTTTTATGAATATTTTGTCAATTAATATATTATTAATATTCCACACAGAGATGTTCAAGTAATTTTAAATATGCCTTCCCTGCAATCAAACTGACTTTTTCATTTTTCAAGCTTTTGTATATTGGTGAGGCATTCCTTTTAATCAAACAGGAATTGATTGCCGTCACACAAAATAAAGGCACTTTTCAATTAATGGAGTTACTTTTGAAAAGGCAACTCAAAGACTTTGAAAACAGTCTGATATTTTCATGCTTTGGGTCTCAGGTTTGTTAGTAAGGGGTTACACTCAGAATGAAATCATCCAGTTTTAGCTTATTGTCTTGGTCACAGTTTTTTTAGGACAAAGTACAAATTTGTAGAAGGATTATGAAGAATGGACTCTGGCCTCTTTGAGCTGGAAACTTACCTTTTTATCACTCAGTCCAGTCACTTGATCAACAAATTCCTCTTGAATCATAAATGCAGCTAAGTTGGCAGTATAACTGGCCAGGAAAATAACAGCAAAGAAAGCCCAAACTGACACCATGATTTTACTTGTTGTCCCTTTGGGGTTTTGCACAGGCACAGAGTTGTTGAATACCAAGCCCCAGAGTAACCACACTGCCTTTCCAATGGTAAAGGATGGTCCATGGGGATCTGTAATGGCAAAGAACAGTTATTTTAGTTACAGTTAAATCAAAACTTGGCAAGTTACCCTACATAATAACAACAAATTACTCACAAAGACACGATTAAAAGATATTTCAAATACATATTCACTGTACTCCCAATGGAAACACAGGATTTACCATAGGGACTCTCTATTGTAATGAATTAATTTCCATATTTGTAAAAAAATAATTCAACATTTTTCTATGTGGTATTTAGTTCAAAAGTTTTAAAATGAAAATGGAAAGCATAGGTTTGGAGGAGAAGCAAACTGGTATGTCTCTTGCAGTAAGGTGTGTGCCATGGTATTGCCCCTTTCAGTCTTCTGTGCCAGTGGACATGGAAAATGGAAAACTGTGGGTTTAAGTCTTTATGCTTCAATTCTAGTACTTTTCTTGCCCAAATTATTTTTTATCATCTCCAGTCTTCCATTATGTAAACGTATTTAAGATCAAAATGTGTGAATACATCACCTACTTTTAAGCAACTTTGCACTCAGAGGGTAAAGCAGTAAGTCAACACAAAGGAGCTACCTGTATAGACACATAACTTAGAGCAAACCAGACTCTGGTTACCTCACATGTTCAGAGTCAGTTCTGTAGCTTCAAATGTGTTAGCATTACAGGTAAGAACCTATCCCAGCTAGTCCATTCCATAATTTTTGTTATTCCTGTTTTCAGTCCGCTTTCATTTCTTCCCAAATCAAGAAGTGGTCAGCACAATGCCCTCACGCCTGCATAGTGGCAGAAGTGGATTAGCAATGCTATTATCCACGTAAAAGGCCTTATTTGTAAGGCTCTATGAGAATAAAGGGAATTTTGTTCTTACCCAGCTCTAGGTAAGTACAGTGCAGTCATCACATATTGCTCGTCATCTGGACTCCCTTTATCCTCAGTGGAGAGAAACAGGCCTCCCCTGACTGTGATTCATTTGACCTTTTGATAAGTATCTATTTTTCAATTAAATGGCAGTTCAGACAATAAACTCTAATGAAGACACCTGTACTATCACCTCCTTCCCCACCCTCTGCCTTTATCCAAGGGGATGCACATTACAAACTCAGATTTAGTTATTAATTTAATTATATTTTATTTCAATAATAATTCCATTATTGTTAAAAGAATAAAACCCAAAGTGGGTATACTCAGTGCATGTTCTCATTTCAGTAGAAATGCTCTCTAATACAGTGCAAATCTTTCATGATACAATCAAGCACATCTTAGATTATCCTCTTCCTATTCTACAGCAGTGCTAAGAAGATAGAGTGCAGTAAAATAAACACAATGGTGCTGACTTTTGGTTTATGAAACTACCTTCTAAAGCCATTTAAGATTGAGCTGATAAAGGGATAACATGTATTTTCTGAGCAACAATGATAAGGAAAGTATATGCCATGAATGCAGTCCAAAGTTCTGTTTATGCTACTCGAGATTGTATTAGCATTGAGCTTCATCCTGCCAATGCGTAAGGAAAGAAGTAATCTACATAACGATTCCTGTTCATTTTAAACTTCCCACATTTCAAATGAACAGCAGCTGGATTCATGGCAAGTCTCTAGAGCTAGGTTAGGATGGGCTAGTGCCGTAATATGCCTTTATAGCTGTACGTACACTAAATAATCAATTCTGGAACATGAGGTGGTACAGAAAAGAACAGCCTAGCCCCTAGATCCCCAGTGTCTATATTCACCTTTGATTTCCCATTCCTAAACACAGTGTTTATTTTGGACAGAGATTACACGTTTACCACCTTATGGAAAGGATGACATCACCTGAATATTACAATAACCCCCTTTTTCAGAGAACAAGTCAATCATAATCTAGAAGAAACCATTAACTTGTAAAAGTCTCCAGAACTGTGTTCACTAAGTTGGAAGATCTCTTCTTATAAAATGGGGAAAGTATGATTTAGAAGTTAAAACCAGGCTGTACTCTCAACTGTAAGTAAAGAAAGGGAAGGATGATGGCACCACAATACATGGAATCCTCATTCTCAGGTCAAAGTACTGATAATATACAACTGAAGCTTTCACTGAGAAAGGCAAGCTCTGTATTAAATTTTTTGTGCTGGTATATTTTGAAAATGAAGTTTCTATAACCATGGATGCTACACAGAAAAAAGTGATGCCTTTCTGCCACTGCCCTCATTTCAAGGCTGAGTTCATAAGATTTTTTTATAGGAACTACATAAAATTTTATACAACGTAACTGCTATTTTTCAGATTATCCACCAAACCACACCACTTTAGCTCATTTTCTCTGAACTAACCATGAATTCATGAGTCAGGAGTCTGTAGAACTTATTCCAATCCTTTTTTGAGCTGACACTCTACAACTGATACAGTGTACTAACCAAACACTGCCTGAATGCGACTCTGATATCACTTACCCTTCTACATGTCTTTATTTCAATGAATTAGAATACAAACATGAGCATATAAGCCCTCAAGAAATGATATTTTAAATGAAGAGCAAGCATAGTTTCATAGCTGCTTTTACTGCTTTATGCCTGTTATTTTAAAAAGATCGAGGGCAAGGGATGGGAAATACATGATTTTTTATAGCTTTAGGGTTGTGTAAAATGGAAAGCTTACCTCTCCCTTGTGCTAAGTTCCTGTTATATCCTACAGGACTGAAGTACTCAAATATAAAGACAGCCATGGCGGACACAATGAGAAGCATCACAAACATCATCACCCAGACAGAAGCACTAAAAGGCTCTGCAGCAAAACAGACAAGAGAGACAGAAACACAGTTCATTAAACCAGTCGCAGCACAAGAATTCTAATGTCTTTGGCTAGGCAAGCCCAGCAGCTTTCTTTAAATTAGCTTTTACCAACCAAAATGCTAGCAAATAACTAAATAGCAATATATAAAGAACTGCTGTTAGTATATACATGCAAAATTCATAAAGTCAAAATCTTAAATGTAAGTTGCAATTCAAAAACAAAGGCTGCACACTTTTCTTTGACAAAGACTTCACTGACACTGAGTGGCAAATAATTGGTTTGACTCGCTGCTTATTCAGTCTACAATCAGGTAGCCCATTTCTATTCATCCTGTATGTTATCAACAGAATGGTCCAACCATTATGACTGTGTTTCTGCACAGCAAAAGCAATTAAGCATATGTTTAATACATTTGGTAATTCAGTGAAGTAGACTTCTCTCTTGCTTTCTATCCAACAAAATGTGTTAGGGAAAAAAGCTAAATAATTGCATTCAAGCTAATTTTTTTTTTTCTGTGTTCACTTTCTATCTGCAATGAAAATGTTGTTTTTACCAATTGCAAACACATTCTTTTGAAAGTCTCATTCTCATCTAGGAGCACGTTTCTGAAATCAAAAGATTTTCATGGAAAACTGAATGTCAGTTTGAATGACATGAAAAACCATGATTAAGTAAAAGAAGTAGGTTGGAACAGAAAATTAAAAGCAGTTTCAAGTATCAGACTAAGCACCAACTTTTTGAAAGGATTGGATATGGTAACTGTATGGGATAACACAAAGTTCTTAAATGTCATCTTGCCCAATCACAAATTCTCTGTCTTTTCAAGAGTCCCTGTGGTAGCTATCATGGTGTAAGTGTATATGTAAGAAAGGTTTTGTATGGTAAAGTAATATCTCTTTATCAAGGCGGATTATTTGGGGGCATTTTATATCCTAATTTTGGTAGATAATGCAAGTGTGAGTGTGGTTTGAAGTTTGAGAAAAAAATCTTAGTATACTATTTCAAATTAGGACAAAACCAAGAAGCACTTGAAATTACAAGGAATTAGTGTGTACCAATGCTTTGTCTGTTTTTGAAAGCCCTCCATCCTGACTTCTTTGTCTTTGAATTTAAATTAAGATTTGAGCTACTGAAAATTCTTCCATCATTGCAGGAAACGACTATGAGTGAGAGTTGAGGTGTGCTAAACCCATATGAACCTTGCCCAAGTTAGCACGAATGATTCACCCAGAACTAGAATGAAGTGTAATAATTTGAGCCCAAGCATGGAAATCTCATGAGATCATTTGCCTTTACCAAAAATTTCTTAAGAAATTTGGAACCAAGAAAAGACCAAATTCCAAACAGCCCCAGGTGATTTTGGATGCTAAACTAAACTGGAACTAAAAGGGCAGGGAAATTTTAAGCCACTTTTTATGGAACAGCATATTTATTTTATTTTATTTTTAAGAGAGGTTATGAAGTTCTTTCAATTACTATAATTATTTGTTTGGAAGAGAATAGTAAGTTTGCAAAATAACAGAACTCTTAAAAGGCAAAGAACAGGTAAAGGACATTATGTAGCCAAATAGAGTTAATTAATAAAAAATATTCTATGAATTCACATATTAATTCTATTCAGTTGGAATTCACATAAAACTATCATACAATTTTGACAGCATTCTCATAGAAGAAAGCAAGGCTGATAAAATTTATCAAAAGCAACAGTGTAGAAACAGCAGCAGTAATTTGTCAAAATCTAAATAAGGCAAAGGCCAAAACAAGCTGATGTGAAAAAGTGAGCTATAAACAACAGTTTAAGCAGAATGCTCTTTAATAATTTAAGCAGTCTGGTAATGAGGTGGAGGATTAAAAGGAGCAACAGGAGAATAAAAAGCTATTTAGAATAGCAAGCAGTAAGATTGAACAAGTACAAAATAAATTGAATAACAAAGTCGATCCTCCTGTCATATTAGAGATCAAATTACATATTCAGCACTGTTCTTTGATTCTCAAAGGACAGAAAGAGAACCTCCCTCAGGCAAGCAGCAGGTTTTATAAGAATTTTCAATAAAGCTATGATTCGGCAGAAAAATACTAATATATGACTTGCCAGTGTACATTTCAAATGATTGGCAATGGAGAATATTGAGCAATTCAGAAAGATGTCTTACTCCACTAACTTCAAGTTTTACCTCCCACCACCAAAAGTAATGCTTAAACAATACATCAAATAAATGGGGGCATAGATTTCCTATTCCACCATTGCCTTCAAAAAAGAAAACTGACCTCACCTATGAGCTTTCTCCCTCTTAATATATAGACATTTGTATTTGAGGTTTCCCTTATTTTGTTTGTTTAAATAAGGTTGAATCAAATCTCCACAGAATAAAAAAATGTATTTGTGGATCTAGTCTATATGAATGTTAGTATGATATGAAAATGACTTAATGTGGATAAAATTCTCATTTGAAGGAGACACCCACATCAGAATCAGAACACAGCAGATGAGGAAGAGGCTGTCAGCCCATCAGTTACTTAGATCTATTGGATACAACCACCAAATGGAAAATCTAGTTCAAATAAAATCCTGTATTTGTCTACATTCATAGTAACAAATAACAAAACCAGATATTTCATGAACTCTAATCAAGTGCTATTTAAGAAAAAAATATTGTATTTGACAGATTTTTAAAAAATCTTCTAACAGGATTATGTAAGATGACTCTGTTCTTAGACATTCACTTAATTGAAACAAAAATCAGTCTGTGAATAAATTCAGTTATCTGCCTGATAGTATTTTGCATAACAAAGCATTTTACTACTATGCACACCTCATCGAAACACACAGTCAATTCCGGTAAAGTGGCAGTTTCATCAACATCTAAAAAACCAGAACATACTTCGGAGAGCACAGAGTTGATTTATTGGTGCACTAAATCAGATTTCTTCAAAGTAATGCTATTCTATAGAGCTTTATAAGAAGGGGTTATTTTTACTTTTTGAATTATATGTACACCCAGCTAAACCAATAACATTAAATGCATTTTAGAAATCTAGTAACTATGTTGTTGTGAAAAATGCAAAAGCAGCCTCTCTTTAGATGGTAGCTGTAAGCAGATTTTTAAGAGGTAAGCTGAGCCCGTGATAAAAATCAACTGCATTTGCAGCATATTTAGAAAACACCCCAGTACTTATATTTCAAATTATCATTTCAGCATGCTGCGACCGCAATTTAAAAAATGAATTCACTTTACAAGTCGATGACTTATCAAAATGGAAAGACACTATCTGAATATTTTCATTAGAAGTATAGCCTCTTATAATTTCATTTAAAAGTCCTTCATTCAGTAAACAAAAACATTAGCCACCAACAAAATCTGTTTAGGTATCACCATGTTTGGGAAGTTACTTGATTACTCACTGTGTTATATTTATTTGCATCATCTCTGTAATGTGCCTTTATGGAATAGGTATGAGAAATAAGCTCTGTGGCTAATTGATGATTCTTGTGCAAGAAAACCCAATTATTTGCTCACTTGTAGCTGACACTACACCAACAATCTGTTCCTCAATGGCTACAAGTGATTTCAGTGGAACTGAGGAATGTACACTTAGCAAGAGTGTTTCTTAAAAAGAAACCACATAATTGGCAATGCAAAAACGGCATCACTGCTGACCCAATGGACTTGAACGTACTAAACCATTCTATAAGATATCTGGAAAATACTGGGTGTTCTGGTTTTTGGTTTGGGGTTTTTTTTCAATTTCACTTAAATTATTTTAGTGTCACTAGCACTATTTTCCTGTGCAAAATATCTTTAAAAATACTGGGCCCAAATACACCATGAGGAACATAACAGCATTGTGGGCACTTTTGATCCATCTCATGGCTCATTCTGTTTTCAGCTTCAGGTAAATTCAGGCTAACCACCAAATACAGAAGTAAACAATAAGCACTAGAAGAGAAGGAGAGGGAAATAATGGAAGGAGAAGTGAACAATTGAAACAAGAAGCAAACAAGGAAAGAAGACCAAAGTCCTTGTTTCTTTATATCCCACCTCCTTTCTGCTATATCTGCACTGTTTAACTGCATCATCACAACTCCGCTGCTCAATTGCATCAATGGAGAAAGTTCTCCAGTGAAGTATAATGGTGTTCAGAAGCCAGAGGTAACTGTTGTCAAATTAGCTGTCAGATCTCTTCTAACCATAAGGAAGTCTCTTTTGCTTAGCTATTCTACAAGAGTTTTTTAAATTATTTTGTAAATGTGAATGTTAAAAAGATATGAAACCATTTACAAACAAGCATAAATTAGTTTGTAAAGAAGGAGTTTTTGAGGAAGTAATTTTTCCAGCTGAAGATTTTGGGGGAATTTCTTTGCATATTGAAATCGCTATCATTGGTTTTCACTTACTGCATCTGAAACCAACAGCACTATCTTCTTGTGCTAATAATCATGTTAATCAGCACATCAACACGGTACAAACTTCCTAATGTAAAATTCAAAACTTGACAGAAACATGTCAGTGCACTATATAGCTTAAAGAATAACAAAACCTACCCAACTCTATAGAAATGCAATTAAATGATCTGGATGGGTTGGAGAATCATACCTAGAAAAGCAGATGGTGAAACTGTGCCATTGCTCCGTGACACCATGACACTAATCCCAGTCTCAACAAAGGGTACTGAAAAGTCAACCACTTCAGAGCGTTCTTCATTAATAGTGAGAGACCCCACAGCCATAACTGCACGATGATATACCACCTGATCCACAAAGAGAAGACATCACCAATATTACTCAGTAGAGAATACCTCATTTCTCCAAAAGAATTAAAAATAAACATTGCTAGGTTCTTACTTAAGAGCTCTTTTACCTAACAGAACTTACTTCACCAATCATTCCATTCCACACATTATTGACTTTTTTGCCATGTTTCCCATTAGTCACCAAATACAGGTCATATGTGAACTTGACAGTTTTAGACAACTTCTTCAAGATATCAATGCAGAATCCTTTGCAGCACTTCTTTACATTAGTTCCCTCATTAGTTGAGTTGCTGTCAAGAGAGAAGAAAGACATAAACAATTCTACTGGGAAAACAGAAGAACCACAACAGCAAGATTCAGCATACTGCAGAACAACGTTTTGTCATACTTGTGAGTGACCATGTTTTTCTGAATTGATGGAGAAATTATCCACAGGATGATTTATATGGTGTTTGTAGCTCTTACTAATCATAATGCAGTTGCTTAATATGAAGAAAATGGTAGACCTTGTATAACATTGTATGACCTTGAGTATTGTGTCCAGTTTTGGGCACCTCAATACGAGAGAGATATAGAGGTGCTGGAGTGAGTGCAGAGGAGGGCAACGAAGCTGGTGAAGGGCCTGGAGAATAAATCCTGTGAGGAGCGATTGAAGGAGATGGGACTGTTCAGTTTGAGGAGGAGAAGGCTGAGGGGAGACGTCATCACTCTCTACAGCTACCTGAAAGGACATTGTAGAGAGGTTGGTGCTGGTCTCTTCTCACAGGTGATCAGTGACAGAACAAGAGGGAACGGCTTTAAACTGCAACAGGGGAGGTTTAGACTGGACATTAGGAAAAAATATTTCACAGAAAGAGTGGTCAGACAGTGGAATAGGCTGCTCAGGGAGGTGGTGGAGTCACCATCCCTGGATGTGTTTAAGGGTCATTTGGATGAGATGCTGGGGGATGTGGTGTAGGGTAGAACTTTGTAGAGTCGGGCTGATGGTTGGACTCAATGATCCCAAGGGTCTTTTCCAACCTGAATGATTCTATGATTCTGTGACATGCTTTCTGCTGCAGTATCCAGCCTACTGCACTTCACTTCTCCACCAAGACATAGTCTTCTCTTACTAATGTCTCTTTTAGGCTCAGATTAAACATTTATTATTTCTACTCTCAAGACATAAGACTACATGTCATTTAGCAATTGCAGAACTTCCCAACATGTAAGCTATATAAAGACACAGCAGTTCACTGTAATGAAAATATATGCTGGACCTTTTTCTGCACTTTGAGAAAGCGAATTTCAGGCTGTCCTTGAGTGCAAAGATGAGGGCTTTCCCTTTATTTTTTTCTGAAATGTTCGTTTCATGACCTCTAGAACCTTTTAGAATAAGAGACTTCAGAAGCCAAGGCAATATTTTATGGCCTTTGAAAGAATTCAAAATTAAAATAAAACTAGTTTAGAACTTGACTAAGTACAGTTATGTAAAAAAAAAAGTTTCTCTGGACTTCAGGAAGCATATGCACAACCATTTAGCAGAAACAGGCATTATATTCCCTAACACCTGCTCAGTAAAAAAATGTTATTATAGTCAGTTCATAAATACATAGACTGAAGCACAGAATGGGTGAAACAACACTGATAAATGCACAAAGAGAAATTTTCCACTGATTTCTAACGACTGCTCCAAAGTTATAGAGCAATCAAAGCAGGGGACTTTTCTCTAGATGGTACGTCACAGTGATATTTGATGCTGGAATAGTTTATCCTGTACAAAATTTCAGCATAAACATACATTTTCAACAGGAGACATTCTCAAATTGTTCAAGACTAATTAAAACAGGCATATTTCAACATAACTGGAAACAATTCAAAGAGGACTCATTAAAGGAATCCTATTTTAGAACAAATCTTCTTTCATGTGACTGAAAAGGGCTAATTCTAGTTGACTTTGAATTCACTATAAACTTACTGTGTTGTCCTTAATTCAATGTGACTTACATGTATATAACCAGAACCTTTCAACTTACTAAAAAGGAAGATGTGCAAACAAGAGCATACCATGTGGTAATGGGAAAAAGAAGGAAGAAATGAAATATAGAAGGAAGAGCAAAGATAGGAAGCAAGAGAAAAGGAACAGCAAAGTGTCAGAAAACAATTATACAATGAAAGAAGCAAAGGAAAGAATTAGTGTGAAAATAGGGGAATATATTTTGCACTAAGAAAAAAAAAAACGAATGCTGTATATTTACTTACTTAATTTTGACAAATTTACGACATGGCACAGTGTTTTTTTGGCAACTTTCCATCAAAGGATCCACATCCTCAACAATGACAAAGGGAGCCTCCTCCAGGGTGACAATACTCAAATGGTTATCATCTGGGTCGCTGTCTGCGAAAGAGCTGTACCTTGGCCAGACAGAGTACTTCAGGCTCAGTGAGTTGTTCTCCCATTTCCCCACCTGAAATGCCAAGACACACAGGCTGCTGGTATCTGCTTGCTTGTTTTCAACAAATGAGATCTAATATTAAATGTGCTGGGATATGGGTACAGGAAATTACATTGCAGAGACGGTTGTCTTGGGGTTTTCTTATCAAAATTATCTTAGAACTTTTTAAGTAATTGCATGAAGTGAGAAAATGCACTGTGGTGCAGACAAATAAGGTGCCATTATTTTAAAAGATAACAGCTTTATAAAGACTGGATAACATCAGGTAACACTATCTACCACCTGGCTATAGTTGCACTGAAATTTGATATGCGTCATTTCCATCTGAGCCAGAACCCCAATCAGATACTCCATTTGTAATCAGGACCAATTTGCAGTAATAAGAAAACAGTTCTCAAAAAAATCAAACCAAACCAACCAAACAAAAAACCCCTAACCCCACATCCACATACACATCAGACTGATAACCAAAGTATCATATCATTTCTATACCTTCTCAAAAGAGAAGACCCTTCTATTATGTTTTGAAAGCCATTGTGAAAGCCTTTACCTAGGGTTCCATCGTACCTGAGTCAGGCCAAACCACGTTTTTAGTAAACACAATTCAACTGTGCATGATTTTGTTTTTATTGGAAATAATGTATTTTATTTTGCTTTAGTTAATGCCAACTGTTTGGGAACTTTAAGAAAGCACAGCTCACTTTAAATTAAAATTGTCTATTTATTATTACAAATTATCCCTTCTAAATTAATGTCCTTTTCTTTCCACTTCCAGAACACCAGAGAGGACATACAATTTAAATATTTTGAAAACTCTAGCATTTTCTTCCTCAGATTATGTTTAACTACTTTGTATCCATAACACTAATTGCATGTTTTATCCCAGTAGCGATGACAGATAATATAAATGAGCTAGCAATCCACAAAATTTATAACCTAATGCATTTTAATAATTCTTCAGTCGCTTAAGCTAAACAAATTATAACAATCATGAGACTGCTAAAATATTTGTTTTGCAAGGAAAATGGTGGGAATTAACAGTACAATGAGACACTCAGGTCCTAAAAAAAAAAAAAACAACACATAAAAAAATTGTCACCTACCTTCTGTCTTCTAAAGACTCAAAAATGAATCACAAAAATTCCCAAAGAACATGATTTATATCCATTTCTATTTAGGGAAGCATATAAGTACATGCCCTTTGCGGTTTCCTTTCCATCCTGTTTATAAGTCAAGACGTTTTGCTGAACTTTAATGTAGGAGGCAGAAATGTCAAATCTCTATACCCTTAAAATTAGGAAATTCAAAATATCTCAAGGGAATTAGGAATTCACACCTAAATCAATGGGAACGAGGCACAGGATTTATACGTACAGTTCCAGTATGAAATTTAACCAAAACACAATGGATGAAGTCTTTGTGAGAAAAACTATTTCATCACAGGGAAATAAATCTACTTAACTCTCTATGAGGCAGTTGCATTGCAAAAATAGTTTAATTGTCAAATTATGGTATATAATCGCATTCACAGCAGAGTCTGTGCTGGTTTACGTTAGCTCACACAGTGTCGTTCATATCTATGCCCTAAGTGCACCATGAAGTTGGCCATCTGGAATGGGGACATTTCCAGCCAGCTCAGTACTTCAGTCAAACAGCAAATGTGCCAAGTAACACAATGAATTTCAGAAGTGGAAAATGCATCCGACCGTCTGCCTATTCCAACCCGCAAGAAGAAATTAAATGTGACTGAGGCCCCATTGCTTTTGGGTGTTCAGGACTATACCAGGGGCACACCTGCCCTTCAAAATCCCTCGCTACAGGATTCCGGGAGGAGGCAGGTCTGCTGGGTCCTGAAGCACTTCCCTCTGCAAGCCACCCCCTGTGTTTGCATCACTGTCACACAGACCAACAGGAACACGGGTTGCCACCACAATGTGAGTTCATCTGATCCTACCAAAAATACAACAACTGTTTTGATGCTGTTTAAAGAGAAATTGTGGTACTCTTTCATACTTCAACTGGAGTAACTGCCATTTTATTGTTCTGAGGGGAATATAACCGGTCATATTTTTAAAACAGCTGAATTCAGAGAAATGCTAATTTCTTTTGACATTTGTATCTGTATGGAAGTGTTACGTGTTGAGCAAATCTCTGAAGTTAGGTCCAAAATCTTCTATCTGTTGCCTTCCATGGAATTATCTTAATATTCACTTCTTGTATCCTTATTTTTAAAAAAATTATTAAAAATTAAAACCTTGCCTTGGGTCTTAGGGGCATACCTACTTCTCTGTCCAAAGAGGTCTACTGCTGCAGTCCCAGGCCGTCACAGTGACTTCATCTGGGCTTTATATGGTGCACAAATCACATGTCTGTTGCTGGTCAACCCTGCTACCACCAGTACAATGAGTAACCCACAGTGTCAGAAAGCACAATGAAAAAAAAAAAAGTACAAGAGAATGATACCAATGTCATGAAGAGTGGTAGAATAGCAAAAGGAAGAAAAGCTCTGAAAATCCTCACTGGTGGGCTGAGAATGGCACATGAGGAAGAGCAGTAATTAGAAAGAATCTGTAGGTCACTCCTTTTGTTTGGGAAATGTTTGTGTTGTATTTGTCTGTTCTAATTAATAAATGGTTAGCATAGCTGTTGGATTTGCTCTGCTGCTGATGCTGAACTCACAAGTGAACTCACAAGTTCCCATGTTTATTTGGTATTTTGATTTTAAAATAGTTATACAGTTGAAGATTACATGTTATACTTCTATCATTCTGCTACAGTTTTGAATTATCAAAACACTTTTTCATTTATTTTAAGTGGAGGGAAAGAATTTAGTTCTACACAATTAAAGCGAGTAGTCAAAATATGGGAGGATTTTTGTATTTGTATTAGAAGCCTTTTAGATTGTGCAGAACTAATTATAGCATTGTTATTAAGAATATGAATGGTATTAATTATTTACACAATGTTTTGTATCTTCATATATTATTTAGTTCTTTCAACATCCTTATGCAATATCTAGTATCCCTTTTTTACAGGGTGAAGGGTTGGAATGACATGGAAAAGTTGTAGAATAAGCAAAACTAAAATATGAGCACGTTCACGTCGCAATAAAGAGAATTTATGAAATTGCATCCATATGTAGGTGTCCTGCAGGATCAGCATTTATGTCACTTATGGAAGTCAGATCTAGTATTAGATCCAGTCCATATCTGTTTTGAATACCTTTTAAACTTCAAATGCTTAGGGAAAAAACAGCAGGTTATAACAACTACACATGCTCACTGTATTTCAGAACATTATAAAGAGGTCTGCTTATGTGCAAACCCAAATGTTAAGTCCTTATTCAACACTGACTGTTAAAGTGGCTTATCTATGACAAGAAAGTGAAATATGTGAGTTGAGAAAAGCATGCCAAGTCCTGGTTTCACCTGTGAAGGTCATTATAAATGCTGTAGAATATGAAAAAGTTTATATGTAAAATATGAAAAATAGAATATGAAAAGTTCAGTTTCTGCTCTCAGTAGGAGACAATGGTGATATACAAATAAACCATTTCACAGTGAAATAGTTTACCAACCGGGATAGCTTCAAAATTCAATTACCTCCAGTGTTTTGCAGCACTCATTTTCAGTGTGCTACTTCATGATCATTATAGCTACTGATGAAATCAACTAAACGTGGCATCCTCTGACCAAATCCAAGCATCTAGATTTGAAGTAGAAGGGGTCTGTGTTTGAATTAGCATACTTACCTACCTAGTATTGGTATCCCTGATACAGAAATTCTTTATGCAGCATCTTCTAAATTTAATGACAAAATATTTGAACACTAAAACACATTAACTTGCAGGTGAACCCACAAACCTCCAATATGGAACAGCAGTGAACAGTAACTCTACATACTCTTAGCAGAGACCAGAAACAATTTTCATAGTCAGTCTACCAAAGACTAACAGGTCCACAAAAATAAAATAGTGGTAAATTCGCATGTAGGATGGAAACACACTGCCTCTACTGTGAAAATATTATCACTACAGTGAAAAATTACTATCTTATTCTTTCCATCTGCAGCCTAAAACTTCCTACTTGTACTCAATCAATCTCAAGGGAACTCTTTGCCATTCAGAAGCTTTTTCTTATCTCCTCAGACTCCAAGCCATCACTGCTTGGAAAAGGGTAGCCAGAAGACAACAGGGAGTTGAAATACTGCATGGGTCTGCCAGGTTTCCAAAATTATATTTTGACAGGGTGGGAGACGAGTAGAAGAGAATCGTTTCCATTGTCCTAATTTCTTGAAAGAAAACAGTTTAGAAATTGGGCTTTTTACTATTCGAAACATAAAACCACCATTTGAAAGAGCTTGTAAACAGAAATAAAGATGTTTTAATAGAGACATTGCACTTATAGCTCTGGACTTGCTATCTAGAAATACATGCTAATTTATCAGAATAGGTAGAGATAAATTTGAAGTGAAAGAATTTCAACTACTCCATTCTATTATTTTGTTTTGTTTTGATTACTGATTCATAGAAATTGAATTTTTAACTTTCTTTTCTCTGAAACAGAATGGAAACATTTTTAAGATTTCAAAACTTTGTGTCAGTCAGGATAACCAATTCCCCTAGCTCCTGGAAACAAGACTACTGCCCCAGAGAGCTCAGCTGAAAGCACAGCTCATTAACAGTACACAGCCAGAGACAAGTTCCTACTGCATTAAGAAGAATCTCACGTATTTGAGTTGGTGTGGCAGGCCCAGCCATCCTGAATTTAAAATTAAGCCAATATAAGATAAAACATTTATACTTGGTGTAGCCACTTCCTAATGACAGGAAATTTAGCTGTAGATGAATCAGGGCAGTTTGCTCAGTCCTACCTGCACCCCTTTCCTCACCTATTCTTTTCCTCTTTCCTGGAAGATTAAAAATATTTAAGATCCCCATCAATCCCAATTTTGGTGTAACACAAAGTCATCTTCACGTTCAACCATTTGCTGTTTCAAAACCACATGTGGTGAGGAATTATTTCCTTAGCACCTTTAGGCACACGTAGCACATGGGAAAACTATAGCTATTTTTATAAAATGTGTTCTGTAAAGTCTCTTTTTCATTTAGGCAACATGACTTTTTTAGAATGACAGCCATTTAATAGAGCATTAAAAAATGTACAGGAAGAACATTTGGACTTCTGGATTATGCAACCTAAAAGATGAAACTACTGAATAGTTCAAAGACAGGTCTGAAAATTTGATTTATGCTCCAACCTTAAACCCAATTAACTACATTTAGTTACGGTCTATAGCAAGTCAAGCAATGGAGAAGAGAATAGCATGCTTAGAGTGCAAAGAGCACAAAAGTGTGTCTAGAAAGAGAGCTCTCCTGCTTAGACTTCCTAAGAATCCAATTAGTAGAGAAAGTAAGAATCTCCTACTAGTAGAGAAATTAAAAGTGAAAATGAGCTTACTCTCAGCAGATACAATGGAATATCTGTGTTGCTAGATTCAAAAATGGAGGGGGAAGGTAAAATGGCATTAAGAAAGATTTTAAAGTAATAAACACAGTAGTGTGTATTTGTAAACCAAACATTTTTTAAAAAGAAAATTCTAGCTGAGGATAATGCTCAAAAAATGCAGACATGCTCTATTACAGAACTGTCAAAAATCGCATGCAAATACATTTACTCTAGAAATGACACAAAATATCCAGAGATATATGATAAAATTCTGTCATTCCTAGTCAGACTGATAACAATGTGGGCTCAATCCCAGAGAAATACAGAAGATGGCCCTCACTTGAAAAGAGGGCAATAGTACAATTTTTGGGAAAGATCTTCGCCCAATTATAAAAAATCCTTATTTATGGCCAAAAAAACAGGACTCACATAAAAAATACAGTCTCAATAGCAAATCAAACCTTTGATTCACTATTGTATGTGCAAACTCAGCTTCAAGTACAGACTTGCGGTGGTACGTGTACCACCATATTTCTTTTGAACGTGTACATTCTTCCCTATTTTCTCCATCTTCATATGCAGTCTGGAGTATTCCCTTTGGTTTAATCTCTACAGGATACAGGAAGGAAAACAGAAAATAGCTGAGAGCACAGAAGAGCTTGTTTGATGTCAGACCGAATTAGCAATCATAGGATCCTCATCTCATCCACCATTGTCTGAAGCACCTTACAAACTCACTGTATTACATACATCGTTTGACCACCTCATTTATTTGACCGCCTATTTATTTTTTGAAGATTGCGGCTGAGGAGGGTGATAATGAAGTATTTGGTGTGTTTCTGTGTAACAGCTAGATAAATATAGCTAGCCTAAGACAGTCAACTTGCAAAGTTACACATTTCTGTACCTCACAGAGACCCCTCTCCCACTGCACTCTAAAGCAGTCTCTAAATAATACAAGGATGACTGACATAATCCTAACCACACAGCCTCACAGAGACCATCAAATCCAAGAAAAAGAGCAAGGCCAGATCCTGAGCAGAGAAGGAAAAGAACAGAGCATGTTCTCCCTTGCGTGCCAATGCTGGCATGAAAAGAAAGTCTGTCACACCAGCATATCTCACAGAAAACAAACAAATAACTCGGTCCTATCACCCTCTTCCCAGCAGATGGGAAATGTACGCAATACACAGTCATCATCCTTTTGTAAGGAAAAATGTTACATGACAACATGGATACTAAATGCACTCCCAGGACTACTCGACCAAACCTTTGAAAAGAGAAAAATTTGCAGGGATATTCTTTCTACATTAAACACATATTGCAAACTTACTTTTTGAGTTGTCTCACTTTTGTGAAGAAAATAAAGCTGAGCCAATGCAAAATCTAATTCACCTTGATTTAAAGACAAACTATCAATTTTATTTCATCACACTTTTCCACTTACAAGGAAGAGCTACTCTGGCAAGTTTTAAGTCAATAACTAGAAAGCATAAATTGAGTTTGTTGGGCTAGCAAAACCAGGCAGCTGCAGAATAAAACACCAGAGCAAAATTCTTCCTCCAGAAGCAGCATCTGTTGTATACCTTCTGCTGTAAACCTTCGTGTCGCTTCGTGCTTCTGAAGGTCCATATTTCACAATGACACTCTAAATTTAAATGACAAAATATGATGCGAGCACTTTCATGTCTTATTAATAGGGAGTGTTTTACAGTCCTGTGTGCTTTGAAGACGTCCATTTAAAGACTCTGAAGTTTTCAAAATTTGCTGCAGAATCCCATACGGGGTATGCAAATGTATCGCTCTTCCCTCGCGGCTGCTCCTTATGCTGACAGGAAGGCACCAATGCTGTGACCAGCAGGGCTCAAAGGCAAACACAGTATCCAGAGAGATTATAAACAAACAGAATGAGAAAGAAAAGCTACCACCTCCTGTAGCCTCATTTTTCAATACAGAATTAGTAATTAGCACTCACCAAATCCTCAGTGACTGGTATAGTTTTGGTACTGGGAAATGTCCCAAGTAACTCCATGTAGCGCAGGAGTTCAAACCCATGCCAGGGAAGCCATTTAAATGTTGATTATGTCATTAGAAAGAAAAAGAGCTAAAAAAATTGACAGCCCCTTCCTCCACCTCCCAGCTACAGAAGACTTTTTGTCACCTCTGCACTCAGTGAAGATCTTACAGCTCTCCAGAAACATCCAGATATCCATACCTTTACCTCCAGAGAGGAAGAGCTGCCCAGAAAGTCTTCCTACTCTTTAATCTCCTCTCTAATATTAGCTGTAAAGAACAGGAGCAAAGCACACTCTACCACTGCTTTCCATGGTAGCCGCAATTCCTGGGAATACAGGATTTAAGAAATGCTGTATAATAATTGGTGTAATTCAAACAATTCAGTATAGTAAAGGCCTTTAGGCTAAGTAAAGGAAACGCATTTAGGCTAAGTAAAAGCTCACTGGTACAGAAACAATACACAATTTTCACTCGACAGTAAGTGTCAGGATAGGCATATTTACAGGAAGACTAAATACACTAAGCAACAAGGATAGAACAAAGAAAATGACAACCCAACAGATGTTAAAGAGCATGCTGTTTCTGCTATGGGCAAAGATAATATATCATGCTAGGCCACAGAGCTACTGACAAAAGATATACCAGCAAATGGATGATTAGATCGTGCAATTTCATCTGTTCTAGTTAAAATATATGCATTTCTTCATAACTTTTAGGGAATGTCTATCATGAGGCATAAGGATCCTTCCACTGTCATAACCCTTGCTCTGAAATCAACAGAGATTTTGTAAGAAACTACCCTGTACCATCTCAGTGACTTTTTATTATCACAGTATTCTGACAAAAAGTTCTGTCAGAAATCTGATCAAGTGTTAGGTTTTTGTCCAGTGAAGTTTCAGCTACACCATTAGATATGATAGCTGTCTTTTCTTGGCTACATGATGGCGGAGTTAGTAGCCAGATGGAGCTCTCTGTGAAGACCTTGGTTCATTTATTCCAGGCAGGAATCACACACCCTCTGCCCACTCATTCCTACTTAGATACAAATGTGTACAGCCTCACACAGAGCTTGTAAATCTGGCATATGCTACATAATCAGAGCAAAATCAAGTTCTACATTAAATCCTGCATTAATAGAAAGTTAAAGATGATTCATTACATTTAGAATAAACCTGGATATAAGTAATGGTTCTCGCAGTGGCATTTAACTAGCAATTGTGGTACACAGTACCTGCTACTCTTGCTTCTTGTAAAAATTCATTGGCTACAAAAATGCAGGACACTTATATCTCACAAATTCACCCAGAATATAGTCCACCATGATAATTTTAGCTGTATCTCTCTGGGAGCAGCAGTAAAAATTGTTTTTACCCTGGAATTCATCTTTACACATGGAATACACTCATCTTTAAATGCTATACAGTCCTCCCTACCTTACTTAATGTATATGATATGCACAGCTAATTAAACCACCTAATTTTGCCACTGCTAATTACATACTATTTTAATATTGGATTGATTGGTTTTATTTCCACATTAAAAAACCTAAAAATAAGAAAGACTAACAGACTGTGACGTTCACAATTCAGTGAAGTTAATGGGCCGGGTGAGACACCCAGGTCACACCTCACTGAGATAAGCTTAATGGGGGAGTTGCAGCTGGTACTGCTGGACCTCCGAGGATTTTTTAGCCCTAGCACAGTGTTCCTGCAGTGCTTTGATGATATTTGGGCAACATTGTTAACTCCTGCAAATTTATCAAGTTTCACTGAAACAAGTACATTAAGCTTGTCTTCTTAAAAATCTCTTGCCTGAGAACAGCAGCCCCTTTGTCTGTCAGCATTAGCACCAAGAATATGAATGTTGATGTCAGAAGTTTGAGCAGCTGCTATAGGATCTGTCAAAATATCTTGCTGGATGCCTGATGAACATGCCCAGAAGTGATTTTCAGTCTTCAAACCATTATCATCCAACCAGCTTTTTTCAGAATCTGATATGGGACAAATCCCTCAATCAACCCCATTTACATGTGAAGTTACCACTTCAAAGTTTTGATACTGAATAATTTGAAAAGGAAAAGGAACTTATTTTCCTAGAGGTAAGATGTACGCTCTTCAACTATGGTTGAATGGATTTTCTATAATCTCAAGCCTCAAGTCAAGTATATCAATTTGGAGACCAAGGAAAAATTGTATTTAAGAAAAAGCCGATTATTACACTAAAACTAAAGAGAATTGAGTTTTAATATTAAATCTTGTATTTTCAGGAGAATGTTAGGTAAAAAAATCTTCATATAAACCACAATTTCTCTTTCTTACATAAAGTAGCTACTCACAATCTCTATGTACATTAGTTACATTACAAGGATTAGCAGGCTGATGCATTGTGAGTTTTTCATGAGTAAATCATTTAATTAGATTCTAGGACTTGATGTTTTACATATAAGATTGAGGATGTTTAAGAAGACTTCAATAAAACAATTCTGTGATACTCATTGCAATACTGTAATTGGAAGTAAAAGCATGCGCCTGGCTGGAAACTGAGAGCAGGAAATGTTAGTTCTCAGATGAGTAACTTTGACAGTTTTGAAATTGAGCAAAACAGCGCAGGAAGAAAGGAACAAGGAGACAGAAATTGGCTAAGAGATACGGGGTGAGAAATGCAACTTGGAAAGAATGTCAAGACGACACTGGAGAGATGTTCAAATAAACCAGGGGGTGGGCAAGGGACTTCTCATGTCTCTAAGTCAGAGGAACTGTCCTATTATTTCTGAAGAGCACAGTGACGCTCTGCTGATATAAATGCGGGGTGCTCCGAGATAGCCGAGAGCTACATCCAGCTTGCCAGGAAAATTGATTAGTCAGTTTACTTGTCTTCATCCACAGAGGCAGGGATCAGCTTGTGGTCAGAAGAATAATTCTGGTGGTGACAGCCCGTTCTTGGCCGCAGTTCACTTCTCCCCTCTGACATAATTAAACCTGGCCCCCTTCCCACAGTCCTACGCCAGAGCAGCAGACATGGAAGCCGCAGCTAGGGGCAGGCTGTCTCTGCCCAAGTAACTCCCCTGACCTGCTACCAAAAGGGCTCTAAAGCAAAGGGGCAGCTAGGAGCAGATGTATAATTTTTTTTCTGGGCGGGAGCCTTCCTTCAGTCACTCTTTTATTCCTCCTAGGAGTCCCTCAAACATGACAATAAGCAGGAAGGGATTTATCAGATGGAAAATTGTGCTCAGACAACGTAAGCATCGGCCTACTGAGAGTCTTGTAGCCCAGTGCAGCAGGTGGGGCGTGCGCTGCTGCTGTACAACATGCACAGTTAGATACAGCAAACCCTGCACTAAATCTTCCATTCTCTGATAGGGCAGATGCTTGAAGGTTAAAACAGGCTCAAGTTATTTCTTGGAAATAATGCCAGTTCATATATCGGGCATTTCTTAGCTGCTGTTAGCTCATTTTTCAAAAACATCAAACCTATCTCCCCTTGTCCTTTGAATGGTCTCTTCAAAGAAGTTTCAAGGTACAAAATGTATTAAATCATTATACCATAAGCATTG